>NC_134575.1:168266340-168571472 GCF_050947875.1 Dermacentor variabilis
CGATAATGCCGCCACAGATTCTCCTGCGCCGAACCGCCCCTATTCTCGTTCGCCTTCGCGCCAACGACGACAATCTCGCTCCCCCCCCCGCCCCGTCGCTCCTATTCGCCGACTTCCTTCGGACGCCGCAGCCAGCCGGAAAAGTAGACGATGCAGCACCTCGAGGTGACGCTGCATTGCTCCCTACGCCGCCAAATCCTCTACTGACGTTGCCCACTCATCGGAACCTTCTTGACGTGCAAGTCCACGGTGTTTCTGTATTTGCTCTCATAGACACTGGGGCGCATTTGTCGGTAATGAGCGCTGAACTTGGTAACCGGCCGAGGAAAATAATCACGCCTGCCACTACGCCTGTTGTCCGTGCCGCCGATGGCGGAACAGCCCCTGTAATCGGTATGTGTGCCGCCCGCGTCTCCTTCGCCGATCGCTCCACTATCGTGCTATTTCCAGTCATCGCCCGCTGTCGCCACGACATCATCCTCGGCTTAGACTTCCTCTCCGCACATTCCGCTCTCATCGATTGTTCCTCCAGTACACTCCGCCTTGACCTGCCTGTTCTGGATCCCGCTGAACCACACCCCAGTCGCCTCGGTTCCATCGACTTAATTCACTTGCCACCTTCGGCACTGACTTACGTTGACTTCGTGTCGTCCCCACCAGTCCCTGACAGTCACTACATCGCGGCTCCTATTCGAGACGTCCTCCTTACACACGGGATCACAGTACCTCATACAGTTTTATCTATTACGGCGAATTGCGTCCGTTTGCCAGTGGTCAATTTTGGCTTGACGACACAAGTGCTACCACGCGGGATGTCTCTAGCCCAGCTTTGCTCATTCGAGGATCACTCAGTAGCATCTGTAGCAGTAGACAATTCAGCCGATCTTCCTCTACCATCACAGTCGGCAACTTGTACCATCGCCGAATTACAGAAAATGATTGCGCCCGACATGCCAACCGAGCAGGCTCGTCAGCTCTACCGCGTTCTGTTTTCCTACCACGATATGTTTTACTTTAACAATCGTCCTTTGGCCCAAACTACAGCGGTTAAACATTGCATTAATACCGGTGATGCCTCTCCTATTCATCGCCGCCCTTATCGAGTATCACCGGCTGAGCGTCAAGTTATTCACGCCGAAGTTCACAAAATGCTTGCCAAGAACATGTTTGAACCGTCATGTAGTCAATGGGCGTCACCTGCTGTAGTGGTAAAAAAGGATGCATCATGGCGATTTTGTGTGGATTATCGGCACCTTAACAGGTTTACTAAAAAAACGCGTACCCCGCACCTACACCTGATATGTTACGTAGGAAGACGCTGACGAAAAGCTTCATACAAGTATACTTACAAGGCAATACGCCGCGCTTGGCCAAGAGGCAACAGCCCACGCTAGCCTCTAATCGTCATCGTCGTCTTTACCCTGCTCGCCTCTTTGTTATCGCAAATACTCTTCCGTAGCATTATCATAAAAGCCAACGAACACTGACACCAAGGACAACATAGGGGAAATTACTTGTGCTTAATAAATGAAATAAAGAAACGATAAATTATTCGAAATTAAGGTGGATGAAAAAACTTGCCGCAGTTGGGAACCGAACCCACAACCTTCGCATTTAGCGTGCGATGCTCTCCCAATTGAGCTACCGCGGCGCCGTTATCCCATTCGCTTTCTTGAGTATTTGTGTGTCCTAGCAGAACCCTGAGAGTCTTAGCTAGCGCCACCCTTCACAGACCTTGGCGGCGGACGTGGAACGTTTTTTTTGCCGCAGGCGTCACGAGAACGTGATCTTTTTGGGTGAAGGCAACTGGTCAATAAACCCACATATGCTACCTGAAGGCATCAGTGTTGCCGGATTGGAGGCCCTCGCTATGTAATCAACGAGACCCTCGTTATGTAACGAGGGTGTCGAATCCAGCAACACTGATGCCTTCAGGTAGTATATGTGGGTTTATTGACCAGTTGCCTTCACCGAAAAAGAACACGTTCTCGTGACGCCTGCGGCAAGAAGGACGTTCCACGTCCGCCGCCAGAGTCTGTGAGTGGTGGCGCTGGCTAACGCTCTCAGGGTTCTGCTAGGACACACAAATACTCAAGAAAGCGAATGGGATAACGGCGCCGCGGTAGCTCAATTGGGAGAGCATCGCACGCTAAATGCGAAGGTTGTGGGTTCGGTTCCCAACAGCGGCAAGGTTTTCATCCACCTTAATTTCCAATAATTTATAGTTTCCTTATTTCATTTATTAAGCACAAGTAATTTCCCCTATGTTTTCCTTGGTGTCAGTGTTTGTTATCTTCTTATGATACTTATGACATGAAATACATGCAGGAACTTGCTGCTGAAATTAGAAAAATGGCTGCCGACATCACCGCTATCAGAAACGAAAATAAGGGTTCAAGTGAGTCGTTAGCAAGTATTCACTCCAAACTAGATCTTTTAGGACAGCTTGAAAGTCGTATGTCAACCATCGAGGAAAAGTGCATGCAACTGGAAAAGACCATGAAATCATTTCTGCGTCAAATTGACGACCTAGAAAACCGAAGCAGACGGTCGAACCTAATTATTTACGGACTAAGCGAACTCGAGGATGAAACATCGGAAATCCTAGAACACGAGGTTAGCACTAAACTAATTAAAGAAGTGCTTGGTGTAACGTTTTCCGGTTTCGAGCGAATTCACCGCTTGGGAGGGAAGAAGGCTAACAAAACGCGCCCCGTGATCTTCAAGCTGTTCGATTACAGAGACAAAGCCAAGATACTTAAGAACTGTTTTAGACTGAAGGGTTCCAAAATTTCTGTCAGCGAAGATTTTTCTCTGGCGGTACGCAATATAAGAAAAAAACTTTGGGATAGTTGCAAACTTAATAGAGAAAAGCATGAAAAGGTCAGACTCGTTTACGATAAGATCAAAGTAAATGATGAACTCTTTGCATGGGATGAAGAATTAGGCGAGAAAATACCAGTAAAAAAAGTGTCTCCTCGAATTGCCGAACGGCAACCTGCTAAGTTAAGAAAAAACTAACTATTCTTAATATCAACGCCAGGAGTATAGTTAATAAGACGGTAGAACTTGAGGCCTTGTCTCTTGAACATGAACCTGATATCATAACCATTAGTGAAACTTGGCTGTCATCATGTATCTTGACCAACAATATATTTCCCCCAGGTTATATAGTTCTTCGTCAGGATAGATGCACACGTGGCGGTGGCGTCGCGATTTTAGTGAAAGACGACATTCAGACCACACCGCTACCTAACATTACCGGCGCAGAAGCACTGTTTTGTAGGATCACGATCGGCGTATATTCCCTTTATGTTGGTACAATGTACAGAGCACCGAATTCTGGCCCGGAGCCATTACATATCTTGTCTGACTACATGCAGCGTCACCTTCAAGGGGACAAAAAGGTTGTCCTTACGGGGGATTACAATCTACCAGGTATAAGATGGGATTCGTACGATGCTGGTGTTATCGATAAGGACAGCGCTGAGGCGATACTTGATATGGCCTTCAATAGTGGTTTAAAGCAAATCATTCAGCAACCCACACGTGTCATTTTGTCGAGCAGCACAATTCTTGATCTAACTTTTGTGAGTGAAAACATTCCTGTAGAGGACATATCATGGGAAATAATTGACGGAATTTCGGACCACAAGGCAACCAAATGTTGTCTATCACTACCGTCGTCAGCACGCTCAGAAAAATTGATCACACGAATATATGATTGGAAAAACGCAGATGATGTCGGCATTCTTGATTTTTTTGATTATCACTACCCCAATTTTTCTTGTCTTTTCCATGATAATTCTGTGACAGTAGATGAATTATGGGCGAAATTTAAGACCTATGTACACGAATGTTTATCTAACTTCGTACCCATGAAAAAAAAGAAAGTGCACAAAAGAAACCCTTGGATCACAAGGAATATAATACATATGAAACGTAAAATGTCAAGGCTGAGGAAACTTAAGGGTAAGACATCAAATCCCTGTTTCTCTGACAAAATTAGAAAATTGGCACATGAGTTGAAAGTAGTGATAAAGCAAGCAAAACATACGTACATGAACGTCACACTTAGCAACTTCATCAAGACGGCTCCTCAAAAATTTTGGAGATATTTTAACGCGAACGTGCATAAGCAAAGCAATTTGCCGCAGAAGGATGCTTTCCAAAGAGCAAATCAGTTTAATAACTTTTTTAAATCCGTTTTTACACAAGACAACGGAATTTCACCAGATTTAAACCATCAGCCGAGGGGAACCGGCGACATACTTGGTGATATAGAGATAACAGAATCAGGTATACTTTCACTGCTGCTTAACATCGACATTAAAAAATCTTGTGGCCAAGATGGGATCCCCAATACTTTCCTCAAGAGATACGCAGAATGGGTCTCTAAATACCTCTTACTTATCTTTAAAAAATCTCTAGAATCGTCTGACGTGCCCAAAGACTGGAAAATAGCAAAGATTGTCCCGATTCTCAAATCAGGTGACGCAACAAGCCCATCAAATTATAGACCGATTTCGCTAACCTGCACATCTTGCAAAATTCTCGAACACATCATACTAAAACACATCGTAACCTTTGCGGAAGATAATAACTTGCTTAGCATCAACCAACATGGTTTCAGAAAAGGACTGTCTACTGTTACGCAACTGACACAAACTGTGCATGATCTCGCTCTAACAATTGATAACCGCGGGCAGACTGACATAATATTCTTAGATCTATCGAAGGCCTTCGACCGGGTATCCCATCCTAAACTCCTGGGCAAACTACAACACAGTCTCGGATCTGGCAGCATAATAAACTGGATAAAAGCTTATCTTGCAGGTCGGCAACAGTACGTAGAAATCGAAAGTCAGCAATCTGATTGGGTAGAAGTGTCATCCGGAGTACCACAAGGAACAGTCTTAGCACCAATTCTTTTTTTACTATACATCAATGACATGGCAGATAACATAAAATCAACGATGCGCATGTTTGCAGATGATTGCATTATATATAGGGAGATTAGGAACCATAATGATCAAGTAATACTAAATCACGAGCTTGCGCAAGTAGCAAATTGGTGTCAGGCATGGCAAATGAAGATTAATTTAGACAAGACTGTTTTTATGAGAGTAAGCCGAAAAAGAACCCCACTAGAATTCACCTACACGATCGAACAGCAAAAATTAAAGATAGTCGATGATTATAAATATTTGGGCATTGTCCTATCATCTGATATGAAATGGGACAAGCATGTGTCACACATATCTTCTAAGGCATTTACAACACTTTGCTCGCTTAAACGCTCTTTAAAATCTGCCTCACCAGACACTAAGATGCTAGCCTACACCTCATTCGTTCGTCCTATACTAGAATATGGTATTACCTGCTGGTCTCCACATACCAAACAGTGCATAAAACGCCTAGAAACAATACAGAGAAAAGCCATCAGATTCATTATTAATAGGTACAACCGTAATGATTCTCCGACAGAACTCCTTGATAAAGCTTGTCTCCCGACTATTTACAAGCGTGCGAAATACTTACGCCTCAAGTTTCTGTTCCACCTCCTTAACGGGGTCTACAAATTAAACAGTGGTGCATATGTATCTTTCACTGAACAGCGAAACACTAGAACTAAACATCATAAACATTTAATTGAATACAGGTTCCACACAGACACATTCAGGTATTCTTTCTTTCCCCAGACAATCAGAGACTGGAATTCATTGCCTAGTGATATCATAATTTGTCCACCTGACGATTTCCTTCCTATGCTGGAAAAATATGTCTATGAATGCGCATCTTGATTTACCAGTATCGCCTGCAGACCCCGCATTTTGTCTCTAATTGGTTTTGATGTACTTTTTTGTTGTTTATCTTATGCTTCTGTATTTCTGTTCATTAACCTTTAAGGCCTGACTCAGGAAGGTCACACCCTTTGTTGTATTACTCCACTACGTCTACTTGTAAACTACAATACTAACAAGTGTATAAGTTTGTCATTCTTATTTTGATGCAATGTATTTTCCCATGTCCTGCAACAGCCTCAAAATGGAGGCTAGCAGTATGTATGAAATAAATAAATAAATAAATAAATAAATAAATAAATACGACAGAGTGTTACATTTTCGATGCCAAAATGCTTGCAGTTTTCAGCATTACGCGATAAAACTAAACGAGGTACAAGTACCGGTGATGTGGTTATGACAGGGCCTTAAAGGCAAATCCTCAACGAATACGTCAAGTTGTGGCCATTATCGCGTAAGACTGCAAAAAAGAACTCCAGATTGCAACGTCTCTTACTTTTTCACTGAGAGTTGGAAACGTTCTGCTGACAAAAGGAAAAGACTGGTCGTCGGTCATGTGCCAGTGGAGAACGTTCATTTTGTTGTAAGCCATAGCGTCCTGAAATGGGAAACATTTTCGGTGCGTCAGTAGCAGTCCAAGCGTCAAAAATTAACACTTGTTGCTTTGTAGGAAAGAGAAGTGGGCTTCATTGAACACTAGCAGTGTTATTCCAAGGCGTCACCTTGTAAGCTTGCACCACAAAGCATTTCATTCGCTATACAAAGTCCTATATGCACCATTATAGGCAATATTTACTTAGGCGAATCTTTATCATGATGTTAAAATGTTACTCTCGTGGAACATCAGGAAATATTATGTTAGACTTAGTTGAGTCCACCCATAAAACAACTTTCATATGTAGTCAACGGGAAGGGGTCTACCTGTTAATTCCTCTACTCACCTTCATAATCTCTGTAACTAAATAGTACAGAATGAATGTAACAATTATACAATCTCATCCTCTGTGCACAATTCTGTGGCGCCATCAAAGTGATGGCTCAGAATTTACTGATAATTTGTTCAAATATGTATTCATTTACTGAATTTTCTTACTCAAATATTATTTTATTTATTTATGTATGTAGGTATTCTTTATTCGTGTATTTATTGTTTTATATAATTACTCTGCATGTCAATGCGTCAATAAAGAGAGGAGTGGGCGTTAAAGGTGTGTTCGTAATGGCAGTCTTGAGAGAAGTGTCATCAGATTTGCTGGCCGTGTAGGAGGCAAGGCGATTCCACTCAGATGAAGAATTTGACGCGAAACAATGTACATATTCCTCTACACGAATGATACTTGAACTTTTAAACGACGCCCGACGCGAATTAGCACGTAGCATGGAGGAGAGAACAACGTGTTCATCACCTCAGCGTGCCCAAAAAGTTTATCGTTGGAGCAAAACATGTGCCGGCTTATCTTCTCCTGTAGAAATGCTCACGGTGATCAAGAGAAGATTATATTGCAGTAATTATGACGTCCGATAAAAGTTAACGAGAATGAAGAGAGTTAAACGGTTGTGAATGAATATGGATGATGACATGAGGATACGGCTTTGTGCGCTAAGTGGGGCCTGCAGCCGCTGGTTCAAGCTCGCATATGCTGCAATATCGCGTGCAAGTCTCTTTCACCTCCACCCCCCCCCCTTTTCGTCCAGGACACAGCTCTGCTATTTACAGAAAACCAAGGAATGGCTTTCTCGTTTATCGACAAGCCATGTTCCACTTCACGTGCGAGCTCTAGAGCATTTAGGTGAACAATGAGCGCAATTTTCAATTAGGTGAAAGTGCATTTGTTTAGTAGTTGGTATCTAAACTGAATAGTAAATTGCTATGGAGATTTTTGTAGTTCTCGAAAATATAGAAAAAAACTGCAATAATGAAGCTCCCACTGACCGCTGGTTGAAAACTCGAAACTGCACAAGTTCTAAGCTCTTTAGCGCTTCACCCGCGATTCGGCAGGTCAAACCGGGGGGAAGGGGGCGGGGTGAAGAAGGGGGCATGCTCTCCTGATATTCGTTATGTGAGGAGTGAGCTTGGACACACGTGCAGTGAATATGGCACACCGACTGTTACTAGACGAGCTATGTTTGGTTTTTCCCTGCAGCTATGTTTGCCAGCAAGGATTCGCCGCATGGTTAAAAAATGAAAACACCGTTGAGACCTCCATGAAAATGCAACCCTGAACAAATGTAACAAACGACGTGCAACCCTAGGGAAGTGCAATATTGGAAACGAATTACCGCTTCAAGAAAACCAATTCTGGCTTAAGAAAAACTTAGAATGAGCGTGGTTAAATTTGATCATTACGAGTGCGGATAGAGGACTGCAGAGCGTGGCAGTCCTACCTACTACCTGCCTCGAGAGTGATAACTGCATTAAGAGGTCCCTTTAACGCAAGAGAGGCTCAGCCTCAGAATTGTGAGCGTTCTTAGTTCACGCTCCTTATTAAAATCATTAGCATTCTTCATAGAGTACTTCATGCATATTAGGGGCTACTTGTTTGTCTAATCTGCCGGAGTTTCTAACCATTCAACCGCCAACTTTCAGTACTACGTTGCCCATAGTTCAATGATCAGAGTATTCGGCAGATGGGATGAGGAAACCGGGTACAGAAAGAATAGTGAGGTCAACTTGGGTCACACGCATGTGACATTGAGCTTGTGCTATTTATCAGTTTAGCCATTTTCGACCAGCTTGTGTTGCTCGATATGTGTTACTCGTTGCGTGCTGCTATTCAGTGAAGCTCTTTCACTCCAATATGGATCGCTGGATATGTGAAACTAGGTATGCGGCACATTTTAATGAAATTTTTCGATCTCAATTTCGATTTCTGAGTGGCTTAACTGGGTATGTGCCGCACTTTGATGAACGTCGTTCACCCCATCCTGGGTGACTAGGTACATGCCTTTCTTCAATGAGTGCATTTGACACTAATTTGAGCCACTAGTTGTTCCAGTGGGTAAGTCACTTTGGTGACGAGGGCCAAGTGTCCACTGCTTAAAGCAGCTGTGGGAGCGGTGGGAGACTATTCAGTGCTATGCATTAGTGTTGCTGAACCAACAGGTGTTTCGTCGTAAATTCGATAGATATATAGAAAATGCGTATTCTGTTTATATGTACATTACTGTATAAAAAGACATAGAAATCAACCTCTACACGTAAAAATAAACACTTTGCACTGGGACATAACATGGAGTTCTGTCTCGCTCGTTAGTTTCAACATCCCAAGACTTCACGTATGATCACTAATTGAGCACATCGTAAGAAATAAGGTGAATCGAAGTACCATGCCAAATAATCTCCGAAGAATGAACGCACGACCAATTTTTATTGTTATTGCCTTCGGCAGGAGGCATCGCTGCAGGTTGCAGCGCCATTATAGCAGCACTGTGCGCCAAAAGAGGACACAGTGATCTTTTGCACACCACTTGAGGGCACCCACCAGATGTTGCGCAATAGGCATGAGCCGCGAATGACTCACCAATGTCTCGACAATCTTCTTGAGCGGGAGGAAGTGCCTGGAAGTGTCGATGAGAAGACCGCGGTGCTGGAACCTTGGGGCGTCGTGGATGACAGTCTCATTGACAGCGAACTGAATATGTAACGGGAATGGCAAACGTATACGGTTCCTAATTGTTCATGCATGTAGCTTCGAAAAATTTGCAGCACATAGTGCGTAGGTGACCAAGTTGTTGTAACAGATTTCTTATAAAATTCTGAAAATCCGAAACTCATTCATTAGTTTATACCCTAAACGTTTGCTGTTTAATTAAAGCAGCACGGAAAATGTGCAGAAGCAAGACACTTATGTTGCCTCTTAACTTACGGGTGCACCGTACTTGACGCAAAGCAAGGTCTGAAATTCTGAGCCAGATAATATGCTGTCACCCACTCCCTTCTGCAATGCCTCATCGATTGAGAGTATCCAAAATAAATAAATAAATATCCATTTATACCCAACATGAAATGTAAAAAAAAATGGTTCTGAAGCTACAGAGTGCTTTCCACTTCCTTCCTTAATAACTCGTCATTTTTAATGTGCCTATAGTGTCACAAGCCGGACATTGTATTACTATAGGCTGCATTCTCATTACGTTGAGAGAAAATACTTCGAGAAAGACAACTTGGCAGAAAATTTCAAGTGCCACCAGCGGTCCACCTGCGGAGCATCGAGGACTCTGAGCTGCAGCGGTCTCTGTCACGCACCTGAAAGCCGTCGTAGGGGTACACGACCTGGCTGAACGTCTCCAGACCCCTCAGCAGACCCCAAACGGAACTGGCCCTAAGTGACGGCTGTGAGTTTACCGTCAGCTCCAGAGTGTCTGCAAACGAAAGGTTGCTGCTTAGAGCAGGTATGTGATACTTGAATTCAGTGTAAATTAGTAATTAGAATCTGCATAACAAGCATTGCTGTTGAAATACAGAGTTCATACAAGAATTGCTGTTGACATACAGAGTGCATGGCCATCACACTCTAGTCACTTCGGCTGTGGTTATCTGCGGAAGCTACGTTGATGCACTAAGCCAGTGGGCGGTGGAAAACCACTTCTAACATTGTTTCAGAGCCTTTTTTTTTGCTTTCAAACTTATAGGTCAGACAATGTCACTGGGGCCGTGGTCGTCCGTATTCACAATCAACTAGACTCTACATACAATCGAAAGAGATGTCAAGATCAAGATTTCGAGGCCAGTGGAGGTGCTTGGAGAGACTTTTCATGAATGTTCAGGCTGCAATCGGATAAACCACAATAACTAAGCAAATCACTTTGCTCCTGTAAAATATAACTGGTGAATTGTTGTGAATGAACTGTTATTGCCTTAACTATTATAGACAATAATCAGTAAAACAGTAGAGTAACTTGACAATTTATATTGCAGGTGCACTATAAAGAATCGGCAGTCACTTAAGTATCCTTACATGATTTGAATGCGAAAGCAATCTGATTTCTCTAAGTTGTCCCCTTTATATAAAACTCCAGCTTAATTCAACTTAATCCACCTTGCTTTGAGTTGTGCCAACCATATTTCAGATTATTCCAGTTAATTCAGCCTAATTCATCTTAACCCATTTTACTCCCCTTTACTCCATCTTATTCCAATTTTTGGAGTGGGCCAGGTCGGTTATGACCGTGGACAACTGAATTTTTGAATTGGTCAAAGGAAATTTTTAGGGCGAGGCCACCTTAATTTCGGGGGTGGTCCAATTCAATATTGGCACTGGCCCTGATTGGCTTTGAACGCCAGTCAACTGAATTTTAGAAATGGGTCAATGTATTTAGTGTGGACCACGGTGCCCATCCGATGCCGTGGCTGTTCACCGTGGGATTTCGCAGTGCGAGTCACAGCAGATTCAGCGCCAGGAACGTGAAGTCATCACTTGGTTACGTGGGTTTTGGTGCCATCGGATGATAACAACGGGCGCCGGATTTTTCCGGGTCCAGGGGCATATCATGCTTTCGCATTATTATAATTGAAGGGAGCTCATTGCAAATGCAGAGCAATAAAAACATTTTTGCCACAGTCCACGTTCTCATATCAAGCAGTCATACACTCAATTACCAAAACAAATCTGGCAGAACCCATCCCACGACGAAAGTCGAAGTCTTTAGCATTTGAGCAATGTAGCGAACAATGTGTTAGAGTCTAAGAGACGCGTGATGTATGAGGTGTGTGGGACGTTATTGGGTGCAGGATCACTCCATAAAGAGGCAGAAGCAGCACGCAGAAGTACAAACACACATCAGCCTTTTATTTATGCACATAACACATAAAAAACGGCCCACACACGCGACAGTTCCCCAAAATACCTTCTAGACGACATGCAGCTATATATATGTATTGGTCAAATGCAATCGGCCTACAGTTCAGGCGGAAGCACGTGTCGCCGTGTAGGAGACGTCGTGGAACCGATGTTGGTCAGCAGGGTTGGACAGCAGTGTCGGACAGCAGTGTCGGACAGCAGGGTCGGACAGCAGGGTGGGACCACCTCGCGGGGCTCGGGTGGTCCTGCGCCACAGTCGATATACCGGAGCCTCCGCGTGCCCGCTTTCCCTCCGGCGGGGTTCGCGCTCGGAAGCCCACAGCAGCAGCCACCGGGTCACGTCCACAGCTGGCGGGGTAGCCCTGTGGCCGCTCACCCGAACGCTTCTTCACCCAGGTTCATAACTGCCAGCCCTCCTGGACCAGTTGCCCAGCGGAAGAACTGGGCGAGGTATCCTCTCAGAGGGTGGCAGCGTTGATTGGCATGTGGCGTAATGACGCGGGTGGTAATAGCTCCTAATGGGCCGGACGCCCAGCGACGCAGCTCTTTTTGACCGAACGCCGACCCTCGCGCTCTAATCACGCCACGGGCCACACTCTCTCGCGTCACGCTTTTCGAGGCGCCACTGTCGACGCTCCCGAATCGATGTCGATGATGATGATGGCTCTCTCGCGGGTATTTGCAAAGAGTCGGTGTCCTCATCGCCACCACACGGCGCACTGCCTTCATATGTTTATGCTTCCCACTCCCGCGCACTCTATATTATCACAGTGCGTACGCAGCCGGGCCCCTCTCTCACGCTTCCGTCTTGACATTCTGTGGCATCTAGCATTGCCGCGGTAATGCCCGCGTGTGACACAAGTGCGAATACATAATTTCTACATATAAATGATAATTTTTCAATGAACAGCGGCATACGCCCAGTGACCCAAGTGGGCGCCAAGGAGGTTCATTGAAGAGCAGCACCTAGCCAGTGCTGCTCTTCAACGCCAGCTCCCACAGTAAAGTAGCGAAACCCTGTGCCCATTAGACCATTGACTAAACATGGGCCCAAGCTGAGAGAAAAGCAGTTAGAGGTGTAATGCGACAGGTAAGACAGATAGACACCGAAAAGTGCGGTAAGTATGCTAAGAATGCTAACCGCTCTGAACAATCCAAGAAACGTGCCCTAAATATTAGTGCCACCAGCCGTAGACCCTGGAATCTGGTCCTTCACAAAAAGTTAAGTATAAGTCAGCCATGCACATGCACTCTCGACGAGTACTAACATCGTTTAAGTGAGCTGAGGGAGAATTACGGCATTTGAGTGAACAAGTAAAATCGTGTACATGGAAGACTAACATTTTCGTTAACAGTTATTTCGTCATGAAGATGATCGTAAATGATTGTGCCCACAACTATAACATTTAGGGTGTGAGTATAGAAGCTTGTGGTACAAAACCAATTATGACGACTACGATGACGGTAATGATTCGGCAAGAAAATAGCTTTACAGCAAATGTCTCTGTCAAAGTTAACCGCTCTGCGGACGGAGAACTAACATGCTTCGTCCATGTCGTGATGCGGTATGTGCTCGCACGGCCCACCCAGTAGGACAAGCAGCGAGTTTATGGGCAGGCCCTTGACAGGGCCAAGGGGAGGTACCCTGCTCTGGCTGGCAGTCTCTCCTCTGGGCCCCAAGCAGCCGCTGAAGATCAGCTGGTTACGGTATCGCTTTAGCGCCCGATCGACGACGTCGCAGCCTCCAGGGGGCCCGACGAACACGAAGGTGAACGTGCTTGGGTTCAGCAAGAGCAGATCAGGCCCCGTAGTCTGCTTCATGGGCCGGGGCCATGCCTCGCCACGGCTCGATGACACCTGTTGTGAGAATGACGAGATGAGTGATTGAACTAATATAGCCTTTATTTTAAGGAAGGGGACGGTGCTCGGCCGCTGTTGTGGATTACGTGGGAGATGAATCTAGGTTGCCGGATTGTTGGCTGAGGCACATCTTTACCTCAGTCTTGTCTTTGATCTTGCACTTTATGCAGACTCTGGTATTACTAGATGTATAGTCCGTTCGGTCGCCCTCGCATGGTCTGGTTGACCAGTCCTACACTACTCAAAACTGGCCACTTTGTCTGCCATACGTCGCGATGGCTTTGCACGTTTCAGGGTTACTTTGTATTCGATTTCGGAGGATTCTAATGTTTTCGCGCAGTGAGTGTTCGAACCTGGACCTCCCTTATGAAAAAGCTGCGCAGCTCTAATTGAGGTGTTGGAAGTCTGCTCTGCGTGACTCCTGATAATGTGTGCATCAGGTAAATGTGTTCCCAGTCGTAGCGTCTCTGTTTTCGTGCCCCTTGTCATGTACGTGCGGTCTGTATGCAGCGTTAGCCAAAACCTTGTTGAGGAAAACCTCTTCCGTGCGAGTTAACCCGCCCTTGTTTTCAAACACGTTCACTGGTGTAGCTTTTAATAGGGTCTGTTCGCTGTCTGCTTTTCTTTCGCTGGAATGTAATGCATCAATGCTCTGCTAGGAGAGCCTTCGGCCCATATCTCTAGGTAGGGATTTCGGTCTGTGGCGTTTCGCGAGAGAACGAAGTGTTGGGTGCAGGACGAGTAATCCCGCTTGCGTGGAAACTGTGTGAGCGGCTGCGTTTCCCCTATTTCTTGCCGGTGTTGTAGGGTAGCAACATTTGTCGCATTGTTCTTCATTCTCTTGTTTTCTTATAGTGTCATTCGCGATAGCATAATCTATCATAGGCGTGGGTAATTCGGCCACCGCTTCGTACGACGACATAAAATGCGGTTATTCATACACCCGCACTTGCTCTGCAAAGGTCCTTATGCTGATCGACTGCGCGCTTAGTGTCATTTTAAACATAGGATAAGTATTCCCAGCGAGGGGTAGCAGATTGGGCTAGTTGGCGTTCCAACATGTTGCAAGGCTGTACCGTGTGAAACAGTTACAGCAGGAGGACACCAAGCAGAAACGAGCGCCACCCTGCTTATCATACTGTCGAAACTGCTTCGCACAATAACCCTTGCTACATAAATAAATACGTGTTAAAATATACTAGGAGTGAAAACAAAATGACTTAATTCAAACAATAAATGCAAAAGCACACGCAAAAAAAGAGACAAAAAGAAAAGAGAATTGAGAATTAGCCCTCGCTCTGCGATCGACTGGCCTCCTGGTTAGGTGAGATGGTCAAAAGCGTTGGTGCCGGGTTCGAGCCCCGGAACAGGGCAAATTTTTCTTCAACTGCGAGACTTTCTTCCTCAGAAACCTTTATGGGTTTCGTTTATAGCCTTGTGCTACTACAATTCGGGTGGATGCATAATTTTCCCTTTCATGTACTTTCCTCCACCTTGCAGCCTTCCGCAGAACAGATTTACATTATTTAACGTGCATAAAAGGCAATATGCTCAATTTTCATAGTTTGGCTTTTATCATAGTGTTTAAAGAAAGCGTGCAGAATTGTTTTTGGGTAATTTTCAAGGTTCTAGATTCTTGATAACATCACTAGGCTAATAGTTTAGAACAAGTAAGTTTAGCTCTAGCAGTCTGCTTCCACGGCCGCTGCAGAAAAAAAAGATGGTAGGTGGCCATAATCTTTGATTTAGCTGTCTCTTAGCGGCACTCTCTCCTCGGCGTTGGTGTACTTTAGGGTAACTTCAGGCGAACGCGACGCACGAACCGAACTGGGAGGTAGCAATTTTCCATTACGTAGCCAGTTAGATATCATGCCACCCTCTTGCCTGTGACGACATTAGTGACGTCCTTACTTCCGCTTTCTACTTCCGGGTTTCCAGGAATTTCGACAAAGTCGTGCTCGCGTGGCGGGTCTAAAGTCTAAAATTCTGTGCCTTTGTGGGCGGTAATCAGTGATTTCTATATTATAAATATTCCAAACACGTCAGTAGATCAACATGTCGTTAACTTACGCTCTGACATTATATCTTTAAGGAAACCCATAAATTTTGTACTGTACTATTTTTTCTATTTTTTTCTGATTGATATTGAATTTTTTCCTCGCTCGTCTCGGAGATTTCTAACTAATTTTAATTATTTCAGACACTTCAGTTACTCAACTAGTAACTAGGCTTATGCTCTGATATTATTTATATAAGGTATGTTACTAATTTTCTGTTTTACTAATATTTTCTTTCTATATTTTCTCATTTATTTTTATTTCCTCCCCGGGTGTCTCAGGAGGTGAACCGGAAGTGCTGCGCAAGAAACAAGAGTGTAACTTGATGCTCGTGCCACTAATAAACAAAAATTGGCCGTGGCTTAGCTCGGCTATTCCAGGATATACGTAACGAAAGCTAAGGCGTAGCATGTTTAGCTTTGGTTAATCTTGACTGCAAGGCATGGTTAGTCCAGTTGTCTAGCTATGTTGAGGCGTTGAGCCAGTCGTTCGGCGTGCTGTTCGTCTGTTTCCTGGGCGATTCGTTTTTTTTTTCATCTCGTTCCAATGCGGATTCCAGGCCTCCTCCTGCTTATCAGAATTGTCACCGTCCATACTGCCGCCTCAACTGTGGCTGCGGCGCACGCGAGGTCTCCTTTTCAATCCTCTGTCATGTTATCCGGCATGCGACGCAGCTGGCGAGCGAGCGGAGAAGAGCGCAACGACGAGGAACTCGGAGTGACGTCATACCAAACGGCGGCGCACAGTGGCGCGGAAAGGCGCGGCTCTGCGCAGCGCCGCAACACCTGTGGCTCCTTGCTACTAGTGGCGCATGCGCAATAGTGACTAGGGAGCGAGAGAGAGAGAAATATCCGCGGCGAGGCGGCGTTGTGAAGTCAAGTGCCTCCTCTGAGCACCGCCACGGCGAAATCGCAAGTTCGCGGCCAGTAAAGCTTTCGTTTTAAAAAGGTGTGACCTGCCGCGTGCATCGAAAACTCTGTCATCCGCTGCGGCACCACCAGTTGCTGGCATAGAAAATGCCCCAGGAAAGCACTTTGAAGGCAGTCACCCGCGCAAGTCGGCCCTTCCCGCACAAGAAGGTTAAAGAACGGCTAGCGCGCTTCCGGCAACTCCGACTGTCCCGTTTGCTCCTTTGGAGGCCACTCTAGGCGGCAGGCCACTCTTTAATATATATATTTTTTTATCTAGCGGCCGTGCCACAGCCTGCTTCATGTAATTGCTGCGATGTTAAGTTCTAAATAACGGTAGTCTGTGTTTATCTTACAGTATGAGATCGTTATTGTGGTCAGAAACAGACTTTAGCGTAATCCGCGTTTTAAAGCGAAAGCTTTACTGGAAGCGAAGTTGCGATTTCGCCGTGGCCGTGATCCGAGGAGGCGCATGACGTCGCACACGTTGCTCGTCGTGGCGTTCGCCTCCGCTCGCTTCACCAGCTGCTTGGCATGGCTGATAAAATGTCGGAGGATTGAAAAGGAGAGCTGGCGTGCGCCGCAACCACAGTTGAGGCGGCAGTATGGGCGGTGACAATTCTGATGAGCAGGAATAGGCCTGTAATCGACATCAGAACGAGATGAAGAGGAAACGAATCGCCCAGGAAGCAGACGAACAGCACGTCCAATGACTGGTTAAACGCCGCAACATAGCTAGACAACCAGACTAACCTGGAATTGCAATCAAGATTAACCAAGGCTAACCGTGCTATGCTTTAGCTTTCGCTACGTATATCGTGGCATAGCCGAGCTAAGCCACTGCCAATTTTCTCGCTTCAAATTTTTATACTGCACAGTCGTGGGTTTTGTTTATTTCAATTCTAGTCATCGAGCAACTTGGAGTTCATAACGAATTGTGTTTATGCGAGTTCTACTCATTGTTAATAACATTTATTTTAAGTTTTTTTCTATACATTCTACTGAAAGCTAGCACAAGTGTTACTTTTTCAACAAGTTTTGGCTTTGTCATAATGTTTTCTTTTGGTGCAATGTATTTTCGGCGCAAAGCCCTGCACTGGCGGCCTCTTAAGACGCGTGCATTTTTTTCTTAGCAGGCTGCCACTTCTACATTGGTCATTGGGATGGTTGCTGCATACCAAGCATGATATTCTGGATAATTTATTTTCGGGGACATGTTAACTTTCATGTCACGCGTCGACCTCTAAAAGCAACAGTGGCGTGGCGCAAGGAGCTTTGTTGCACTAGACGCCTTCGTTGCGGTGCTCGTGTGACTAGAATCCAGAAAGGAAGTTTCAGATTATCTCAGACATTTCACGACTTTGTCTATACCCGCTTTTCATAACGTCCTAAGTACCTTTTGAACTTAGATAACATAAGGCAAGCAAAGAGATTGTTTCAGTAGGGCTCAATCCCATTTCTGGACGACCTTCTCGAAAACGTTTTGAAGATGTGTTCTAGATGGTCTCAGAAAAAAAATTGAGTTGGTAGTTAGCCGGCATTTATGACGTTTTAACAATTGGGGTGTCTTATTTGGGTCTTCTTTAAACCGTTCTGACCGTCTCGGAGAAACGCTATAAAAATATATGTAAAGCTTTCGTGCTAGATGGGTTCTGTGTCCTGAACGCTTCGAAAATGGCGCTTCTGCACAACCCAATGGTGCCCCCAGCGAGTAGGGCAAGCTGGACTCGACATGGGAAATGGCCACCATGGGATCGCCCCAGACTCTCTTTTTTTCTGAGGGTCTTATGGTGCTTACAGGGTTCGGCGGAATCTGCATGGCCTGCGCTCCTTCCCGAAGTGAATGCCGAAGTAAGGCGAGTGTCGGGCCGAGGGGCGCCCGTGCCGATGGTGACAGCCGGTGGGCAACCGTCGGTATCGTGGTCTTCGACTCACGACATGTAGCAACCGAGGTGTACCTTTAACCACGAGGTGACGGCTGAACAAAAGTAACCAAAAAGGGCCAAAAATAAAGCATAAGAACAGCCAAACCAAGAAGTTGGAGTGCCTGGTATATACCGTTTTTGATTGATCCGAAAGCATCCAACGTCCGATTGAGCGAAAAAGCCTGTAGCAGCGAAACGACTCCTAAATTGTCGTTCGCTGCAACGCCACGTCACCAGAGCGCCTCGACGGAGCAGACGCAGCGCCGCGGGGCGAGTCGGCTTGTCGTCGGCGACGAGGCGCTCACGCGACGCGCGCTTCCGGCTGCCGTCGTCTCTCTATCGGGAAGCCCGCGTACGGTCTCACCCTCACTGGGCTTAGCTGCTGCGCGCGACTGCCGGCCTTGGTGGCCGCTGCTGCCTCCCCGGTTTCTCGTCGCGCGAGTCGTCGGCGCCATGCAGTGCCCCTGATTTATGAGCAATATCGTTCAAATGATTCCGTTCTACAGCCAACATGCTAACGCAGAAACTGGACAAAAAATAACCCTGACCAATTTAATCCCGAAACTTGATAACATACCCCGCAGGGAAACTCGAAAACATTTCTCACCGGGCAAAAATCGAAGGACCGCTCAGCGGAGTTCTATAGGGAATAAACCTTTTGGCACTCACGACTCATTAGAAGTGCTTTGGTGTCATCGGATTTTTCTTGAATTAGTGTTTAATATTTATTTGAAAATTACCTTACAAGGCCCCTACATGGAGAATTGAGTAAGGGAGGCATAGGACCAAGTGAACACATAAAGAAGTGACAATACGAAAGTAAACGAAACAAAAACAACACGAACGAGGTGCACTGCCTAAAAATTACAGAACTATATCGCGACTTCGAAACATATTAGTGACATAGAGCTGTCAATTAGTACAATAAGAAGTACTCTATAAGGTTCTAACAAATGTATTACAGTGCAACAAAAAAGCAGAAGAAATAAAACCAAACAGTGAGCATGATAGCATGGGTTAACAATTGGTAAGCGAGTTGTGTGAAAGCCTGAAGTTTTCACACAACTACGTCACACAACGTTTTCCGCAACTATATTAGCCGGGAGAACTTTGATATGTCAGCTTCCTCGGTCGTGTGGCAGTGCATACGTTTGGCAGACTGTAGTCGCACCAGTGTCCAGATGGGCAGGTACGAGAGAAATATATAAAGCGAGGATAAGTATTCGCACTTCGCTGCCCACTGTGTATAAGGTGCATGTGACCAATGTAAGAATGGAATGCTATACTAGGAAGTTGTAAAAACAAAGCGAAAAGAATTATACGACACAGAGAAAGAGATTATACCATATCCTGCTATACCTGTGCAGATAATCCTACCATATTAGTAAAGGGGAACAGTTATGTGTGGTTAACTTCGGCGACCCTCAGCTATAAAGAAACTGGGCTCTTTCTCATTTTAGGGCAGGTCATAAAGAAAAGCCGCAATAACTTCAGGAATTCTAGCTGGAGAAAAAAAGCAAGAAGATGAAAAAGAAACGGGAGACAAAGTCACACTTTCAGTCTAAACGTGAAGCATTGAATGCGATAACAAATAATTAGCAAATATCGTAGTTAGATTACTCGTCTTGTCAGCTGCATAAAGTTCTGTAAACGCTCGTGTGCTAAATAAATTAGAAACCACGTCACGCGCGCACAGGGAAACACGAATGCATGCCACTCGATGAGCGCGAACAGTGTCGGAGCGCTGGCGCGCGGAAGAGGGCAGCAGCGGCGAGCGAGTTACGTTTCCTGCTGCTACTCGCTTCAACGCGAACTAAACGGCGACAACACAACCCACACAATGCCATGAGCCCTCGGCGCGCCTAAGAATGTGTGCCCTGCCAAAAGCGTACATTTCTCTCAATATAGGGCCCACGAAGCCACGTTCTGCCGTACGCTGCCGAAGTGGAATGATGATGATGATAGTGACCTAAAGAAAGGAAGGACGCTTGATTCTGCAACCCGTGAGGGAGCACGACGAAGCGTCGTCACGGGAGGGGGAAGCGAAAGATGATAGAGAAAGAGGGAGGATGTGGCCTAATAGGAGTACAATGCCCCCTCCCACGCCGGTTGCCTTGTAAGGGATGGAAGCTGGTGTGCTTCCTTCCCACGACCCTTCCTTTTACGCGCGATATCGAGCCATCATCTTTCTCGGCTCACTCATGTGCGCTTTCGCTCGCGCAGACATCATAAAGCGTGTGGCCTCAATGTTATCGCACTTAGACTTTATAAGGAACATCGTGGTGGGGACGACGATGACGGTGGAAAGGCGCCTGGAGTGCCGATGAAGTGCTGCCGCAATGAAAAGAACAGAGAAAAAAAAATAAATTGAAAGCAAGGGCAATCACGTGAAGATTCACATTCAGGGGACGTACACATATGACAGCTCATGTGAATAATGTACCAAAGGTAGATTAGAGGTCGTCACATTATCTGTGTTAAAGAGGTGACGTCCCTATTTCAAAAACCAGGTCTTCCAATGCCATCCTGTGGGAAACCAGCGCGTTTGTTGACACGGGATAGCACTATGGAAGCTCGCGCTCGCTGGGAGTCACTGGTACACCGGTGAGAAGGTTGGACAACGGCTGGGGCACACAGGACGCGTCGCTGGTTTCACTGCTATGATGCTGGGGCGCACTGGTTTGTGCTGTACCCGCGCTGCTTCTCGCTGCAGTTCGCGGGCTCGGACAAGAAAGTACGCTGGCTGCCTTTGTGGCGCACTGGTTTCAGTACCCAAGGTAGTAATACTCATCGCTAGATACTAATATCTTGTCCTAAATAATCCTACAACTCCAGGTCATTAGAGTGTATTTCGTGTCGCAGCTTCGAAATAAAGTGCGTGATTACGCACCTCTCATGGTTCATGCCCTGTTTATCCATACGTATTTAACACTGAAAATCACTTTCGTTTTTGGCATTTCCCTTTTGCTTGGGCAGATAGCTATATTCTTGACGAGGTTGAGCAAACGCAGATGACGCTTCGTTTTCTTGTAGTTTGTACGAAACCGATGAGTGCGAGTTGTCGCTGTGGTTACAAAGTTGTGGAGTCGACAAGAAACGCAGAAGTCGTTCAGACACTTTCGAGCGGACTCCCAGAAAGCCTGCCACTGATTGATTTTATCGCACAGATAACAAAGCTAAAGCGAATCGAGTGCTTCGACTTTGTCTAGTGTACTAAAATATAACAGACAAAAACTCTAAGGCTAAAATACACACATTTTATCAATCGCCCGGTACCCGCGTCAAGATCCTGCATTTCCACCGAAGCGCAGGTCTAACGTACTCGCCGAGTCCTCCTAAACGCTATATATCGGCCGGTCTGGACTCAGGAATCAGCAAGTGTAAAAGGATTAATCAGTCCATATTTCAGCTTTCGGATCGGTGTTCTGAAATAAACCATTTTGTCGTGTCTACAGTGTCACCACAGGAAGCGATTAGCGCCGATGTAATGCGCTATAAACATACGTATGTGCGCGGTCGCCAAAGACTGCCAACTCAAGCCTACGCTTCTCTGACGGAGATATGGGACTAGGCAGACGTTTCAATTGAAAGCGACCACTGAACTAAGAAATTGTTGAATATCCCGTGCGCGAAGGAAAAGAAAAGGCTATCAAAGTCGGCAGTAACAGCCGATAGTGCGTCCCTGGTAGGCGGTTCATTTTGGACTTTTTACGAAGGTAAGTTACCAAAGCAAAAAAAAAATCAGTGCTGTGGCACTTCCAAGCATACTATTAAATACGGACAAAAACTTTTTATGTCTGATACAGAGGTGAGATTTAGTTGCGGGGCGATTGGGCATCTGCCATGTCTGTGGGAGACGCGTCTGCGAAACTAAAGCTGCCCCTGGATCTTAATATTCCAAGGGATTCGCACCCTCCCATTTACTGGCACACTTCCACCCTGCCAAGTAAAACGTTGCTTCAGGAAAAATGATTATATGTACCCTGAAATACAAATCGTAGAATTTGCAATCAACCCGAGACAATAGAACATTGATTTATTCTTTGTCGTGAGCCTTTCATTTTTGGGAGATTTTAGAAAGAACTATAAAAAAAAACTTTCCTGTCAAATATTATGGTAACCGGTTCCTTCCATAGGTTCAAAAAAAGTGCCAGCAATACATCATGCGATTTGTTTATGTTATTGGGAGTTCATTCATTATGGAGAAGCCGAATGATCGACAGACATGCCGAGCCACCTCGCGCGACGAGGTCTGTCTTTCGAGAAGAGGCTGCTGAAGTGCGCAGTGTAGTTCCTGAATGGATTTCGTATCCGGATTCTTGTGTTTGTTTGCCCGAATTACGAAGTTTCATGGGATTGCGTAGCATGTGTGCATTCATTTGTCATGCGTGTCCCAATGTAATGTAACAATTTTGGAATGACACTACTCATAATTCCATTCAATAATGGCAACAAAAGATGGCGTGGCTGAGTAGTTGGTACCTGCAGGTCAAAGGATGAAATCCTGGTGGCAACATTTTTGTTTCAGCTTTTTCATGTTTCTACCGAAGTGAAACGCTCTCTGTTCCTTTCTGTATTAAATAAAATAGACACGTTGCCCAGACGCCGCGTATTTTACGCACTAGAGCTCCTTTTCTCACCAGCACCCAGCGCCTCCAAGTACACCGCGCCTGCTCAGCGCCTCAGGATGTAGCGCGCGACACTGGGTTTTGCAATAGGGGTATGATGAGTATAAGCTTTCGACGGCTATCGATCGCGCTCTTCGCATCAAATCTTGTGCTTTTTTCTTGTACTCTTCATGCGCGAATGTCTATTGTAAGGTGCAACCAAGCCCAGTTTTGAGCTAGCAGCCATCCTGTTCAGTTTATTGTTGTTGTCATATTTTACGCTGCCATAATTGGTCGAGGGCCTTAACAAATGATGGAGGACATTAGCGGAGAAAGTGCAAGAGTAGGGTTCAAGATTAATACCTAGCAGGCAAAGTTTATGTTCGATAGTCTGGCACAGGAACAAGAATTCCTGATCGCCTGTCAGCAGAGTCTGTGCAGGACTATCTTTATCAAAGTCAATTACTCAGACGAGATCTGGATCATAAGAAAGAAATTCACAGAAGAATAAAATAGGCTGGAGGGCATACAGCAGGCATTACCAAATCCTGACTCCGAGCTTTCCACTGTTGTTGACGAGAAAAATGTACTATCATTGCGTTTCACCGTTGCTAATTATGCGGCAGAAACATTCATTAACAAAGAAATTCGAGAACAAGTTAAGCACTGCGCAAAGAACGCTTGAACAAAAAATGTTGGGCGTAACAAAAGAGAGAAGTGTGGATCAGAGAGCAAACGGGGTTGGCGATATTGTGGTTGGCATTATGAGAAAAAAACGGAACTGCGCAGGCCATGTCGTGCCTTGGGTAGATAACCGGTGAACCAGTAGAGTTAAAGAATGGGTCTCAAGGGAAGGGAACCGCAGTCGACGACGACAGAAAGTTATGCGGGGTAATGAAATGAGGAAATTTGCAGGTGCAAGTTGGAATCAGCTAGGGCAAGACAGGGGTAATCGGAGATCGCTGGGAGACGCCTTCGTGCTGCAATGGACATAAAAATACGCCAATGATTATGAGGATGATGGTGACTCAGAATGATTTAACCACTAATCCAAAGCGGCATTTATAGACTATTTGGGAATTCGAGATCATCGCAGAACGCGTCGCAGAACATTAAAGTAGGAATATTTGTACTTGGGCAATTTATTCGCGGTTGTGGCATCCGATTCGTAAACAAACTGTTCTGCTGTATATGGTTCCCTAAGAAGGTGGACACTAAGACAAAAACCATGTTTTCATGAGAAACGCTTCGTGAAGAGGCTAACATAGCCTTGGCAAATAGTGTAGCTGCAGCTAAGGCGGCAATAAAGGCGTGCTTTATTAAATTTTCATAATATAGGAGAAGTTAGTGATGGTACTGGCTAATCAACATGAATCACCTACAAAAAAAAAGCTTTGTGAATATGACATCGTCGTATTCTGAGGAGCAAATATCCAGATTCGTCCAATGACTGCAAATGAGCATCTCGTCGGCTATTATAAACATATGCTGACAATGTTAAATAGAAAACAAAACAATCTTTTCATGGT
Organism: Dermacentor variabilis; assembly: GCF_050947875.1. NCBI lineage: Eukaryota > Metazoa > Arthropoda > Arachnida > Ixodida > Ixodidae > Dermacentor > Dermacentor variabilis. The sequence goes on from NC_134575.1 coordinate 168,290,832, forward strand.
GCAGAACATTTCTGTAAACAGCGCACTAACATAGGCTTAGAGAAACGAACTTTTTGGTCACCGTACGATGAAACGTTTGCTGCAGAATGGGGACATGTCCCACGTTCAAAATGCTCAAAGTCTTTCTTTGGCTTTTAAGAACCATAGTGGACATTACAAAGATCATGACAGGTCAAGGCATCAACGTGCCTCTACGTTTTGTAACCCAAAGACTTACCACCCATGGGCGGCTGACGTGTCTATATCTTCTTAGGTGCTGCGCCAGCGATACGTGGGTTACACACAGCGCAATCACCAGCATATGAGAGAGAGTCATGGCGAGGGTCAGGCGGCCGCCGGTCATTGTGATGTTCCGGCCAGAGGGAGAGCTGCAAATAAATACCGAGGTTCAGAAGGGGACACAGGCTTCACCAATTTTGAGCAAATATTACGCCTTGAGAAAAAAAATTACTTTAGTCACTTTACACGTCTTACCATTACCTAAGAACACTCACCCTCTGCACAACCAAGAACGCAGGCAAGAAAGAGCCAAATACTTACAAAAACGCTTTTCAAACTCTAAGAACGTGGCCTATGTAGACACTGCCAAATATCGTGACCGAGATGCTATGACAGTGGCTGTACTAGATCAGCAAAATCAAATCATCGCTGCAGGCTCAGTTATCACAAGCTCGTCGGAGGTCGGGAAGGAAGTCGCAATCGCCTTGGCGAACGCTGCCTCCGCAGACAAATTCATAGTCACCGACTCAGAGACAGCTATAAGAAATTTCGCGAAAGGGCGGATTTAGTCTGAAGTCCTAAAAATTCTGGCCAGTGTAGCGGAAACCCGGCGCCGATGGACGCAACTCTTTTGGGCACAGCCATATTCCGGTTTTCAAGGAAACGAAACTGCCCACAGTGCGGCGCGAGAACTGGCCATCCGTGACCGCACGACAACCTCTTGCGATGAGCAGTTCGAATACCTCTGCCGCTCAGGCAGAGACCGGATGGTATCCTACAAGAAAATTGTACAATTCTACTGTCAGGCCAGGGGACATTACCATGCCGCTCAGAAAAATTTAGATAAACAGCAATCAGTTTCCTTTTACAGACGCACACTTTCCCAAACACAGTGACGTACAGTCCCCTCTCTCCCGGGCTACATACAACGTATTGTTAATTATGCGCGCGTAGAGCCAATCTCCACCACATCATGTGGGCATGTCCCCTGATAAAGACCAGAAAACGCCCTTGCTTATTGCCTGCCCTTCCCATCACTACTCTAGAGCAGTGGGAGACTGCACTGCTCAGCTCAGACCTGGATGTCCAACTCCGGGTCGCACAGGTGGCTGAAGATGCCGCCAAGGCGCAAGGCCTGGCCGCCGCCCGAGGAAGAAGAGGATGGGCCCTCCCACTCCCCTCCTCCCTAAACATCATGACGAACAATATAACTGCGAGCATAACTGCGAGTCGGCCTAGTTGGAACAGGTTCATCTTAAAACTTTTTGTGCGCAAACAAACAGGGACTAAATAAAGTTTATTCTACTACTACTACTACTACCACTTAGTCACTTTCCAGAGTTAAGGTTTCTGGTTATGCGTATACGTGTTTCATCGCTATTGTGAATTGCGCCGCTGGCTTGGTTATTAATGACAGCTTGTCTTAGCGAAGAAAATACAAGCTTCTCCTCCTGACATTGCTGCAATGGTGTCCAATGATCAGAAGTATATCTGAGTAGCCTTACAAGCTGAGATTGTAGGCGACCTTCCAGAGAATCTCAAGTGGTCACCGGGCCTCTTATATCCAGCAATCAAAGTTCCTGTAAATTGCATTTCTCTTCTATAGAAAGAAGAACGACGCTAGCCCTGGTACTGTACCAGTATATGAAATGATCAAAAACCTATAAACTTCGCGTTAGATGAAAACAAATACCGAGAGCCCCCTAGAGAGGGCATCATCATCTGAGCAGTGAATGTTGGATGCCACATTTCCAATATTTGTGGTAGAAACAGGCGCAGCCACTGCGCCTGTTTGGTGATTTGGTGAGCGTTTGTGATGCCGCATTGAGATGCATGCTGGAAGCTATATTGCAGCACACGTGCATCTGAACGAAACAAAGCAACCAGCAGCTGTATTTTTTGTTAAGCGTGAATGTTTGTACCAGTGACATAAAGAAGGCTATATGAACCATAATAGGCGAGGTTGATGATGCTTTGGACTGTGCATGAGCATAATCTGGCATCCAGAAACTGCCCTCACCTATACAATATGATGTCAACATATGCAATATGATGCCCCAGCCAACCTTAACCAAGCTGTTCAACGAAAAAAAAACACATTTAAGAAGAGTGCAAGATAAGATTTCAACAACTACGGTGATCGGTCGTGAGACCATTGACAACCGAAAACCATCCCTATTGCAAAACCCAGTGCCACTGGGACCCAGTGCGCCGGATTATGGGCCCAGTGCCGCGAGCTAGATACTGGGGCGCTGGGCAGGCGCAGCGCACTGGGAGGCACTGGCTACTCGTGCGAAAAACAGCTCTAGCACGTTAAATATGCGGTGTCTGGACACCGCATATATTTTTTTGAATACAGAAAGCACCAAAGAGCGTTTTAGTGCAATAAAAAAATGCTCCCACCAGGAATCAATCGCCGACCTGCAGATCCCAAGCCCGGCACTTTACCGCTACGCCACACCAGCTTTTTTTTCTTTATTGCATGGAATTATCAGTACTGTCAAGCCAATGCAGTTACATTACATATGAACATACAAGAGAAACAAATTCACAGATAGTATACAGTCCAATGACAGTTCAAAATTCTGGCAAACAAGCACAAGCGTCCAGACGCGAAGTCCATTCATGGACGGGATCATATGTAGCCACCGCACTACGGACTTGAGCAGTCTCTTCCCGGAAGATAGACCTTGTCGAGCGAGGTGGCTCGGCATGTCTGTCGATCATTCGACTTCTCCATAATGAATAAAGTCCTAATAACATAAACAAATCATATGGTGCATTACTGGCTGTCTTTTTGAAAGGAAGGAACCGGATACCATAACATGTGAGAGGAAAGTCTTTTTTGATAGTTCTTTGTAAAATGTCTCAAAAAAGAAATGCGTCACGACAAAGTATAAAGCAATGCTCTATTGTCTCGGGTTGATTGCAAAGCCTACAATTTGTATCCCAGGGTACATACAGTCCTTTTTCCTGAAGCTACGTTTTAACTGGCAGTGTGGAGGTGTGCAGCTTAAAGAAAAACGTTTTCGATTTCAACTTTTCGAGAGGCAGCATAGGCGTATGTGCAGCGCGAGTCCTACGGGACTTTAATAATGAAAACACTGTTGAACTCGTATGGGTCCCTGCCCATTCGGGGAATCAAGGGAATGAGGAGGCGCACTGGGTAGCCCGAGGTCTAATCAACCGGGAGATGTGCCCCTCAGACTCGGATCCCATGGATGAGGCACCGACGACATACCAGGAAATAACAAACTATTACAAGCAAAAAAGGCGAATTTACCCGCCTCCAAACGCAAGCCTCACGCGAGCGCAAGCCTCGATCCTGCGTCGAATCCAAACTAAATCGTTCCCCAACCCACATTGGCTATCCATAATTACCAACGGGCAATGGAACCCAATATGTCAAAATTGCACAAATCAAACATTGGCTACCCAAAATCACATTCTTTGGGGGTGCGAGGGCTTACCCCCTCCCAGGTCGCTCCTGCCAGCTCCCTCACAACAGACGTGGGAGGAGCTGCTCAGAACGCCGGATGAAAAACGACAAAAAGCCCTCGTTGCCTGGGCCGAAAGGGTCGCTCCTCGTGAGGGGCCATCCTAGGACTCGGGCCTGCCAGATAACTGAGCAGAATCTCAATAAAGTTGTTACCACCACCACCTGCTGGCGCAATGCACATTCTACGGACACGGCAAAGAACATGTTGACCAAATAGAGACATATACGGCTTTCGGTACAGAGGTTCAGGGAAAAGGTTATCTATAAGTGCTACATTTAGCGACGTGCAATTAACGGTAAACAAATATTCAAGGTTGAATCTGGCTTTTAAGAATGAAACAGGGTTGACAAGTTCCTTTAAGAAGCCCCATAACGTAGTTCTTGAGCAAAGTTTGTCGTGACAAAAAGAAAAGGGAGGTGTGACGCAAGACGTGTTCGATTAACTGCGAGAAGGAATGGATGACGGACATTTTTAAGGTAAAATAAGCGCATGACCAGTTGTCGCACAAACAAATGCACAAGACCCAGGCCTCCCTTTTCAAGCGGGAGAAAAAAGTTGTCCCTTCTCATAGCTTCCCATGATGAATGCCAAACAAAACATGCAAATATTCTATGAAATGCCTGGACATGGACACGTGAACAGTGCAAGACCTGCACAACATAAAGAAGCTTAGAAGCGAGAAATGTATTGCATGCTTTAGCTCTCGCAAAAATGGAGAGATAACGTTCTTGCGAGGTTGTCACCTTTCGAGAGATAGTGGTTATCGTGGACGCTCAATGAGGTCCACTATTACGGAAGTTATCGAGAGGTACTCCAAGATATCGAAACGGAGACTGATTCCAATGAATATTCGCGAATACAGAGGGAGTGAGCGCCCACATGCCTAGCCAAAAGCCTCTACTTTTGTCAAAATTTACAGTAGCTCCTGCAGTCTCACAGAAACGCAGGGTATCGTTTATTGCCTTGGTAATGCTTGGCTTATCGACGCAAAAGAAGGCAATGTCATCTGCATAAGCTAGCACTTTAATTTCCTCATCGGCATACATGTATCCTTTAATGCTCGAGTCGCAAAGCACGCTTAAGCAAAGCGGTTCTAAGTATATGGCGAAGAGTAAAGGCGAGAGCGGACAACCTTGACGAACGGATGACTGTACTTGTATTATATCTGAGAGGGTACAGTTCACAATTAACTTTGTAGTGCAATGTTTACAACAAAGTGTTATACCGTTGTATAATACATCCCCTAACTGAACATGTCGCAGTAGTCGGGACAAAATTCGTGTTGAACCTTATCAAAAGCTTTGGCGAGGTCAATCTGGAGAAGAGCTACTTGATCCATACTAGCCTCTATGAACTCAAGGACTGAGCGTGCGATATGAACATTTGTCTGTATAGAGCGGCCTCGAATTCCGCATGTTTGATGATCACCCACTAATTTAGTAATGACTGTCCGCAATCTATTTGTCAGTATTTTTGCAAATATTTTGTAATCCACGTTACATAACGATATCGGCCTATATCCGTTTACTCTCTTTATTGTTTCATCATCAGTGCTTTTTGGTATCAAGGTTGTGTGGCCCTGATAGAAAGATGTAGGAAGCTCACCATATTGATAGGCTTCCTCGAAAAGCTGCTCCAGAAAAGGAAACAGGAATCCCTGAAATTTTATGTAAAATTCAGAACTAAGGCCATCAGGACCAGGCGTCTTGTTCTTCTGCAGCGTTTCGACAGCAAAATTAATTTCTTCTCGAGTCATTGGCCCATCAACGCTGAGTCGATCATCTTCTTCTAAGTGTGGCATAAGCGAAATAAACCGATCAGCGTTTTCTTCGTATCCATTCTGAGGCTTAACTGCAGCGAAAAGATCTTTATAGTGAGCTTCAAATAGGCTTATTATTTGGGACATGTCTGTGTATATAGACCCACCAGACTCAATTTCCAATATTTGCTTGGAAGGCGCGTATCGATTTTTATCGCCGAGAGCCCTTTTTGTGGGCTGTTCTTCTGTGAAGCGAGTTGTGCGTGAACGCACCATTGCTCCTTTGTACACTTCCGTCTCATATTTCTGTATTTGTGCGCGAACTGTGTTTATTTCATGGCTATACAACCCTGGTTCCTGGCTTTCGAAAGCGTGTAGCTTGTGAAGTAGATCATGAAGGTAATGCTTTCCAGCTTTTTTTCTTTGAGACAGCTCACATGAAATGGCAATCGCCTCATTTTTTACTCTATTTTTGAACATTTCCCATTGAGCAAACAAAGGAAGCTGTTGACACTGTGTTATTTCTAGCCATAATTCTTTCACTTCGCTAACAAAACTTTCCTCTCGCAAAAGTTGTGTATTATGTTTCCACAGTTTCCAGTTTGGAGCAAACCTGCGAAATTTTCGGGAACCCCATGAAACAGCTACTAAACAGGGGTCTATGAAAAATACAGGCTTCACGGCGTAGTTTTGAACGTTAGACCAGAGATTCGTCGAAACATACACATGATCAAGTCGAGCATGGGAGACGCCTTGAAAGTGCGTGAACCGCACCCAAGATGGTGTGTAGGCGCCCACGTCTATTAGATTGTGATCTTCCGTTAACTGATGCAGGAAAGTAGCGTTTGCATCATAAAGATTAGTTAGGTATGAGTGGTCTCTGGAATGACAAACACAGTTGAAGTCTCCCAACAGCACCAAATCTCTGTCAGTATCTAGGAGCGGAGCAAGTGAGAGGAAGACAGCCGTCCTGTCACTCACTTTTGAGGGAGCATAAACGCAAATAAATCGCCAATTACGGGAATGAAAAGAGAGGTCACAGCATATTAGGCGGCCTTCCCCATCAACACGCAGCGACAATTAAGAATGATTTAACTGCTTTCTGACTAACAAAAAGCATCCAGCAGAAGCACCACATGCTTGGCTAATACACACCTCGTAATCAGGTTGAAAAGTTTGCAGCGCAAGGTTGACATCACCAACAGACGATATCTTTGTCTGTTGCACTGCACCAACATCAACTTCATGCTGCCTAAGCACGTGTAGTAACTGCTGATGACGTCTTATATTCCTCAGCCCACGTACGTTGAGTGTTGCTACACATAAGGGACGGTAGCCATTTTGGTCACCTAAAGCTTTTGTGTTTCATCGCCCTTGGCCACAGGTAAATCTGTGGTCTTGCTTCCTTTGGACTTCTTTGTGGCACTCTCCTGACTACGGTGATAAAACCGGTGCGGCACATTATCACCAGGAGAGGGAGTTCGCTGAGCACTAGGAGACACTTTCTCGGGCGCCTGTAGTGCACTTTCTGTTGCTTCGTCGTTGCATGATGCCTGACGTTTCCTTGCCTGACTTATGTCCATTGCCTCTTCCTCTTCTTCCTTGTCATCAGGGGGCTTTTCTTTAAGGCTTGCTAGGCCAGGGGGGCAAACTGAGTCATCCTCGCCGGTAGCTTCGCTAGTATTACTTGAGCTGTTGTGACTGCTTGCCATTGGCTTCAAGGACTCCTGCTCTTCGTCCCTAATGCCACCTGTAGTCTCTCCGGTGGCATCTACTACCTCTGTAGGATCCATGAGATGGTCCAGTTGTGGCTCGTCTGCGCTATATTGCCCAGAACGAAGCTTATTGGCGTAGGTGGACACGCAGGCGTCCGCTGAGTGACCAAATCGGTGGCACTGTAAGCATCTCGGTGTTCTGCATTGTCGTCGAACGTGTCCCACACGCTTGCAACGAAGTCACAGCGGAGGCCTACTGGGGATAAGTAGGAGGCACTGGTGTCCATAAACGGACATAATGTGCGGTATTGAGGTTACGGTGATAGTGTCCTTGAGCATCAAGGAAACCTCCCGGTTTGTTGTCACCCACTGTTCCATGACAGTGCATCTCCATACTTCTCTCTCCACCGACTTCACCTGACAATAGGCTTGGAACGCCTCTTCAATGCGTCGTGGTTCAAGGTGAGGTGGAAGCCATAGTAATTTAAGCTTGATGTTTTTAGTCTCCGGATCTATCACCATGCACTTCAACCCTTTGACACGGAGCTCACCACAGGCGACGAGAGTCTGTTATGCCGCACTACTAGCGCAAGTAACCATCCACACATGGCTCATTTGGTACTGTCCGACACCTACAATATCTGAAGTATTCACTACCTCAAGCAGAGCGTCTCGGAAGTCGGGAGCACGGTATGGTCGGCCACTCAAGTCCGCATGAAGGAAAATAGAATTCAAAACATCGTTACCGGTTGGTAGACGCGGGAGGACAACTTCGTAGCTTGCATCTTCGTTCAAATTCGGGGTCGACGATCGTCGGCCTGGGGCCGATACGCTGTTTCCAGCATAGAGCATTTTTGAGCACAGCCGTTCCACATGGCTTCTTCTTCTTCTTCCTCCAGCAGACACCAGCAGATGAACATAAACGGATAATTTGTCATGTCAAAATCGAGAAGCAGTTTTAGTTTCGCAGAGCTACGTCTCGCGCAGACATGGTAGATGTGCTATCGCCCAGACACGGAAACTCATGCCTGTACTACAAAAAAAGAATTGCTGTCCGTATTCAGCAGCATACTCGGAAGGGCCACCACATGATTTTCACTTGCGATTGGTATTTTAACTTCGAAAAAAGTCCTATATGAAACGCGGACCCGTGGCGCTCTATGGGCTGTTACTGGCGATTTCGATAGCCGTTTCTTGCTTTTCACGCAATGGCTATGCAACATTTCCTAAGTTCAGTGATGCCTTTCAGTCAACACGTCTGTCTCGTCATATATCTTCGTCAGAAAAGCGCAGGCTAGTGCTGGGAGCCTTCGGCGATAGCTCATATACATGTGTTTATGACGCGTCACATCGGCGGTCATCGCTTCTTGTGCTGCCACTATAGACCTGAAAAAAATGTTTATTTAAGAACACCGATGCGAAAGGTGAAATATAGAGTGATTTATCCTTGTTAGACTTCTTGATTCCTGAGCCTAGACGCGCCGATAGTGTGAAGACGGCCTCGGTGGATACGCTCTGCCTAAGCTTCGGCGGGGACCCATCTCGGCGCGGGTAGCTGGCGAAAGCTAAAATATGTATATTTGAGCCTCATCACTTTTTTTAATACAATAAGAAAAGTGGAAGTGCACTAATCACCTCAGCTTTGTTATCCCTACAATAATATCAGTCAGCAATAGGCTTCGAACTCGGGGTCCGTTCGCGCGCGTCTGAACGACTTCTGCATTTCTTTTCCACTGCAAAACACTGCGACAACGGCGACAACTCCCAGTCATATGTTGCTTGCGAACTATTGAAAAACGTGGCGTGCTATGCATTTGCGTGGTTTTGTTCAAGAATTTAGCTATCCGCCAAGTCAAAAGGAAAAATGAAAAAAAAAAACGAAAGTTATCTTCACTGTCAAATGTTCTTGAATAAACAGGGCAGCTCAAGCACCTTTATTCCAAGCTGCGACACGAAATAGGGTTTTATGACCACTAGATATAGCGGTATTTAGGACTAGAGACTAGTATCAAGAGTTGAAATTGTAAAAAGCATTTAATATTCAGCAGCGCTCGTCCTTGCGCACTGGAACCAGTGCGGCACAAACACAACCAGCGCAGTCTCCAGTGCGAACCAGCGAAGTGCAGCGAGAACCAGCGCCTGTACAGCACAAACCAGTGCGCGCCAGCGTCATGGCAGTGGAACCAGCTTCTCTTCCAGTGTGACCCAGCTCTTATTCAGCGTTCTCACTGGTGTCCCAGTGAGTGCCAGCGAGCGCCAGCGCACCCAGTGCAACCCAGTGCCCAAAAACACGCTGCTTTCACACTGGAAGACGCTAGTTTTGGCAGTAGGGGTAGGTTATATAATCGTATCTTCCACTCTGTTTTTTTTCTTAAATATTATTTTTTTTGAACAGATTCCCCAACATTAGCTAATACACACGGTATACAAAATGTAGCATACCAGCAAACCAGACACGACGAGAGCGGACTGAAAAAGGATGCATTTATTTTTCATACGCCAATAAATATATCGTAGAAGAAAAAGGATGCTGAATCATTGCCAAATCGCGAGTGTGTCGCAACAATAAAGCTGGTGTCTCTCACGTGTAAAGAAATTTTGTCACAACAAAAAAGTGAAACGCGCATTCTAAGGAGCAGTACCAGCTTCGTTGGCCATTCATAAGTACAAGTTAACAGCTGTGCACAGTGTTTTAATGATGACAGCTTCGCGTGAACATCGAAGCACTGACAGTGATGGCACGCAGGCGAAGCCTGTCCTGCTGTGCAGTGTGGAGAGCTCCTCGGGGCTACGACGCGTGGTGGTACGACGCGTGGGCTACGACGCGTGGTGGACATGGTGGTACGACAAGGAAAACAACGATGGGCTTACGCACGCTTTTCTTCATTGTGCAGATCTTCAGTTCTTGGGTACCTGCACGGCAGTGCGGCTCGACTACGGCTTTCCAGCACCAGAGTCTGTCCATCGGCAACGCATCGACTCTTCTGGAAAGCGAGAACGACTTCGCCTACCTTTCGCCCGTCATTCTACCGGCAGCCAGACAGCACATGCGCACATTCGTGCACGTGCACAATGTTCACGACTGCGCAGCTGCAACATCATGTACCGCATTGGTGGCGAAGGATATAAAACCAGGCCCGGCTGCATCGCTGTTCAGTGGGCATGGTGGTACGACAAGGAAAACAACGATGGGCTTACGCACGCTTTTCTTCATTGTGCAGTTCTTCAGTTCTTGGGTACCTGCACGGCAGTGCGGCTCGACTACGGCTTTCCAGCACCAGAGTCCGTCCATCGGCAACGCATCGACTCTTCTGGAAAGCGAGAACGACTTCGCCTACCTTTCGCCCGTCATTCTACCGGCAGCCAGACAGCACATGCGCACATTCGTGCACGTGCACAATGTTCACGACTGCGCAGCTGCAACATCATGTACCGCATTGGTGGCGAAGGATATAAAACCAGGCCCGGCTGCATCGCTGTTCAGTGGGCATGGTGGTACGACAAGGAAAACAACGATGGGCTTACGCACGCTTTTCTTCATTGTGCAGGTTAGTAGGTTCCCAGAACTACCTCACGCTTCTTTTAAATCTGATGACCTGTTCCTTGTCGTGCTTCCATGCCCAAAAGCCTTGGTTGATCCTTTTTATGCTTTGCTTTTGTTGTTATGTGGTGACGTTGAGAGTAATCCCGGTCCCACTACAGGTTCGCAAAAAGCACAATCTTCGAATGCTGTGGAAGAAATTTTGAAAACTCTTAAGGATCTAGACGAGCGATCTATAAGAATGAAAACCCTACAGAAATCTATGGCTACGTCAATATCAGACCTAAAGGAAAAGCAGGAATCAGTTTGTCAGGTGGTATCAGATATAAAAGCCAGATTAGAAAAAGTTGAACGGCAATTGAGCAAAAGCAGACAGATCTCGACGATGTGCGGGATTCCGTAGTCCGCGTCGAAAAGCACACGCGCACACTCCACTCAAGACTAAACGACGCCGAAGACCGCGCTCGCCGGAATAACTTGCTGTTCTACGATGTGCCTGACTCCGTTGATGAAACCTATTCCAAGTCTGAAGAAAAAATACTGAAAATTTTCGCCGATACTTTAAATGTGGATATTTCAAGTAACAACATAGCCAGAGCGCACAGAATCGGGCGATTTGCCACAGGGAAAGCACGGCCACTAATAGTAAAATTTGAAACATACAAATGTAAGGACTTAGTCCTTTCCAAGCGCCAAGTTTTAAAGGATGAAAAAAAAAATATCCGAAGATTACTGCCCAGCGACAAGACACTGCCGCAAGAAGCTGATCGAATTTGGAAAAAACACAAAAAAGTCATTCAAGTTGCACTACAATAAATTGATTATCGGTGGAAAAACGTATGTTTACAATGAAGCTCATAATACTGTAACTGAAATAGCAGCTTTCGATAGCACACCGAACGACATCAGCCCTCGTACTCTTCGCTCTGGACGCGAATTCCCATTAAAAGAAACATAGGGGAACGAACGGGGAGGCGGTTCTCAGCTGTGTTCTTGCTCAGTGCTTTTTTCGAACATGCGTAGTCTTCTGCCCAAGAGGGACGAACTGTGTGCCATTATTGATGACTGTGACGCTGACATTGCGTTAACTGAAACCTGGCTGTCATCTAGGGTAGCCAACTCTGAGTTGTTTTTTTGCAGAAATAAATACGCAGTTTTTCGGTGCTATCGCACTGGGAAAGTAGGCGGTGGTGTACTTCTTGCAATCAGTGACCGATTTGAGGGCTTTTGTGTGCCGATTGTTTCAGATTTAGAAATCATCTGGTGCTGCCTTACAATAAAATTTAAAAAACTACTAATAGGGGTTTGTTACCGATCACCCTCAAGTCCTTTGTCCTTTTGCAATGACTTGTATGACAACTTGAACCAGATAACAATACGCTATCCTGGAGTGCCAATATATCTAATGGGCGATTTTAATTTTCCAAACATCGTATGGTCCCACAGTCCGTTTTCTGAGCCCTCATCTACTGAATGTAATGAGTTCATTACACTTTGCTCTGACTTCGGTTTTTCACAAATGGTCACCTCACCAACGCGAATAACTCGGCACTCATCCTCACTACTTGATCTGGTGCTCACATCTTCACCCGACAACGTCTCATTGATTACTCACTTGCCTGGTCTCAGTGATCACGACATTTTGCACTTCACGCTTACATTCCCCCAGCAGTATCAATGCAAACAACTAAAGACAATTAGAAACTTCAAAAGAGCCAATTTTTCTGCCATAAACTCAAGCCTATGTTCATTTCTTGACGACTTCTTACCGCAGTTTTTTGAACGATGAGTTGAAAGAAATTGGTGTATGTTCACGAATAAAATGTTAGAATTAGTCCATCAGCATGTTCCACTCCAGCGCGTATATTCTCATAATCAAGCCCCCTGGTTTAACAGGTTTCTTAATATGCTCTCAAATAGGAAGAGACGCCTTTTTCGCACCGCTACACGGACGAAAAAGCCTGCACATTGGCTTGCATATAAAAACGCTGCCTCTAACTACTCAATTACAGCTAAAAATACTAAGCACACATTTTTTAGCAAAACCCTGCCATTATTACTAAAAACCAATCCAAAGCGCTTTTGGAGCATAGTAAAATGCAAACGTGGAAATAAGATTGCATTAACACAATCTGGTAGTCAGGTGTCCAGCTATCTTTGCGCAGACGTCTTGAACAGCGCGTTTGTGCAATCATTTTCCTCTCCCGCACCTAACAACGAATGTCCCGTCCTACAGGACTGTAACTTTCCTCCTATGGACCCTATTATATTTGATGCAACAGGAATTAAGAAAATAATCGAAAATTTGACAATTACTTCCTCCTGCGGTGTCGATGAAATCACTACCAAATTCTTAATTAGCACAGTTGAATATTCGTCTATCATATTGCAATATCTATTCTCGCAATCATATAACTCTGGCATGCTTCCGCTAGATTGGAAAACAGGAAAAATCATTCCCATACACAAATCGGGTGACACTCATAATCCATTTAATTATAGACCAATTTCTCTTACCTCAGTACCTTGTAAAATTATGGAGCATGTAATCTACACGCATCTCATTAACTTCCTTGACGACAATAATTTCTTTACTCCTCACCAACATGGGTTTAGAAAACGCTTCTCTTGCGAAACACAGCTTGTCACATTTACAAACGATTTACACTCTAACCTTGACGCAGGCTTCACGACGGACTGTATCTTTTTGGACTTCGCTAAGGCATTTGGCAAGGTGTGTCACGCTCTACTCTTACACAAACTAAGCATTTTAAACATGGACCCTACACTACTTAAGTGGATCTGTAGCTTTCTTACATCGCGCGTTCAGTTTGTTTCTGCTAATGAATGTACTTCCTCTCTAGTCCCTGTCGGCTCAGGCGTCCCTCAAGGATCTGTCCTAGGCCCACTTTTGTTTCTTATATACATTAATGACTTACCTATTAATATTTCATCAAAGATATGTTTATTTGCAGACGATTGTGTGATATACCGCAAAATTTCCCATAACTGCGATGTAACAGCTCTACAAACTAAACAAACTAAAATAACTGATTGGTGCAGCACGTGGAAAATGCAACTTAACATTAAGAAGTGCAAAACTATGAGGGTTTCTCGTACTAACTCTAGTTCTCCAAATTATTCTCTCACTAATATATCACTTGAATGTGTCACCTCGTATCGTTATTTAGGAGTGACCATAACTAACAATTTGTCTTGGAAAACGCATATTGATATCATAGTGCCCAAAGCTAACCGTACTTTAGGATACCTGCGCCGAAATTTTTCTCGTGCACCATCCTCATTAAAACAATTACTATATACCACTTACGCTCGCACGCAACTTGAGTATGCTTCATCAATATGGGATCCCTGGCATTCAACACTAATACATACGCTGGAAGCTATACAAAACCGTTCAGCCCGTTTCATTTTAAATAACTTCAATCGGACAGCAAGCGTAACACACATGAAATGTTTATTAAACCTGCCTCTCTTATCCGACCGCCGAAAACACTCACGCATTTCTCTTTTTCACAAAATCTATTATCATAACACCTTTTTACACACTCTTTGGATCAGGCCAGCACTCTTCATTTCTTCTCGCCGTGATCATAATCAGAAAGTTAGCATATCTCATTTCAATACTATCATGGGCGCAAATTCATTCTTGCCAAAGACTAGCAAAGACTGGAACAGCTTATCCCCTTCATTAACAGGTATAAATAATCCACTTATGTTTAGAAACGCACTTGAAAACGAACTTTTGTAATATACTTACCATTTGTCTTGCCTATGTGTATGTACCTTTCTTTATTGCAGCGTTTTCATCAGTTTTCATCAGCATCATGATCAAAAAGTTAACAATGCATTTTGGAAATCTACTGTACATATGTTCTTTTTAATCCCTTTACCATTGTGTACATCACATTTGTATTTATCTTTTGTACCTCTGTTTATTATCATCGGATGTCAACTCAAAATTTGGAATTGTTACTGCCGTTATTTATCTCTTTTTGAGTTACTTTTACCGATGCTTACTTTGTATTTTCTTAGCCCCTCCCCTCTATAATGTACTATGTACCTTGAGGGTAAAATAAATGAAATGAAATGAAATATCGAGGGGGCCGCTAGAGCGTATCAGGAAAAACTGTATTGTTAGAGTTCTAGTGGCTTCACGTGCCCATACACAAGCTTAAAGAGGCCCTGAACCACGCTCCTTTAAAGCCTCGAATGCCTTAGGTCGCGTATTGTGCCTGAAGAGAATATATTAGCAAATTAATTTCTCAAAAATGCCTTGTATGAAGGCAGCTACTACGTGTGCAGCGTTTATTTTTGTCATCCCCTCTCAGCGTCCTTCGTCCGGAAGGAGAGCAGAAAGGCGTCAATTATGTTGCCCCACTGTTAAGAACGGCCCGTTGACGTGCAAGTTTTGCCAGCCAGTTGCGACAGCGGGCGTCAACTTTTCCTGGAATGCCACCGCAAACCTCTAGCCACGGCGTTAATAAGTCGACTGTGCGTGGAAAACAATACGGGCGTCCTCGACTCTCCGTCGCTGGAGCCAAGATAAGTGGGACGAAGCAGGCTTTGTGCCCGAACCCGCCACCGCCAACCTGGTCTGCTATGAACGAGGGAGTCCCCGAGGAAACGTAGTTCGAGGCCCCTTCCCACGCGCTGTTCAAGACGCAAGGCAATGGGCAAACGGCGGGCGCGCTGCGGGGGTCAGCTCGGGGAATAAAATGCGTCTTTATTGACGTAAGCCCCGAGTTCTGCGAAGACCATCTGACCTCGGTTGGGGACCATGAACCTGTGCGGAAATGTATGTGTCTAAGCCCTCCCGCTTACGGTGCAGGTCGGCTCGCCTACAGTGCCTGGTCAGGTCGTCTACGGTGCCTGGTTGAACGTTTCCCTCACCTTGGGATCGAGGGAGGACTGAGTGTTTATAACCCGTTGTTATGTGGCTGCTCAGTGTACTTTCTCTCGTAGTCATGCTAGACGGATGAACTGCAACGTCCTGATGTAGATACTGTAAATAAACCCATATTCCTCGTTCTCGATGAGAAGCAGTACTTCCCTTCAACAACGTCCTCAGCGTGGATAAGTTGGACGATGACATGGGCCAGCTACCATCTAATTCATGCCTGACTCCAATCTTGACATTTGATTACGAGCGATGGGATTAAACCCCACCCCCAATCCTCACACCACTTATACGGCTTTACGTCAACTGGCTTCAATGTTGTGTTTCTTCTCTCAGCGGAAATTTAGGGGCGCTGTTGCCTCGTCGGGGGGTTCATTGCCCCCCCCCTGGTCTTTTTTGGAAGCCTTGTTTCGCTCCTTATTTACCTTATTTCGCTCAAACCTTATTTCGCTCAATATACAGAGGTGTTGCATCGCTGCCCGCCGGGATCTTCTGTCTTGATGCTTCTGTTCCCAGCTGGGCTCAGCAGTGTCGGTTCCCTTTGTCCAGGGCTCCGTTGGCCTCAGCCGCTCTTCGAGCTCTCTGCTCTAGACCGATTTGGTCTTCGCGGCGATGACCAGCAGTGCCTGTTATCGCTCCGCGCTTGGGTTTGCAATTATTGGAATCGCATTTGCTTTCCGGCATTTCCATGTAACGTGATAGAGGGCCGGTTTCATGTGGCACCAGGGGCATTGCTGCATTGTCGGCATATCCTGTAATGTGCATTTTGTTAAGTATGTATAGGTTGCGAAAGGTGCCAGTTTGTAGTTGACTCAAGTGGACTGCCTCTGCCCCAGTTAGAAATTTATGGGGGCGCTGGTATATCTTTCTGATCCCTCTGCTAGAACGGGGCATTTTACTCTGCCATTCAGAAAGTTTGGGCAGGCTGCTTGTGATTCGCAGAGTATGTTGAGCGAGCGCCAGGTCCTGAAGACCTCCGTCCCTGCTATAGTGGCAGCTAGCTCATCAGCTTCGGTTACGTACTGTGTTGTAGTGAGCGACTAGTGATTTCTTGGTGATCCGGGCTAGCTCATGTTCTATCGAAGAGGACTGAAGAGACAGGACGAACGGGAAGAGGAAGAAGACAAGGGAGAGGACACGGTGGATCCCTGTAAATAAATGTGTGTTTGAACTCGTACATTATATTTCGTGCAGCTGGCCATGTTGCTTTTGAAGTAATTTTCGTAAGGAGAGCAGATGGGCAGGCAACCATAAAGACCTACAAGCTTGATGGCGAAGACCTAGTGCTTCTTCAGGAATCAGCGAATTCATCGGAACTGCTTGACATCATCACTGGGAATAGTCATCTTAGTGGAAGCGGCCCTCGGCGAGAAAGGTGCGGTGCGCATCGATGTTTCTATGTCTGAAATTGAGAATATGTTTCTGGGACATTCAAGGATAGATTCCAAGAACGAGGCTGACCACAAGGACAATGCCTTGTTGTGACCGCTGTTGCAGTAGCAGACCACGCAGCATGAGCAACAGCGACTTATTCTCCAAGTAGTTTGAGACTCACTAAATTCACAGAAACCACATCTAGAAGAAGTTTAGCCTCATAGTTTCGGTGGGGCGTGCAATGCAGCCAACTTGTGGCTCAGATTTTATGAATACGTATGTGCGCAAATCCACTGGACGTCGTTGGACAAGAAAGTGTGTCACACACGCCATTTTTTCTCTGGAAATGCGAGAAAATGGTGCGACGGGCCAATTGCAATCCAACGCCGTGACCCATAGCATAATTAGAAAGATAGTTTTCTTTCCGCTTTTGAGCGAAAACCGATAGACACATGGCATGAGCGAATAGCTTAGAGACACAGAGAAAGGACAGTCAGATTATTTTTTTAGTACAGACGATTACTCTAGATTGCCGACCCTAGTCTACCGAACTCTGCAATCTTTCCGTTAATACTTCAAAGCATGACTTACGAAATGCAAATAGAGGTTCGTCTACACCATCTGTGAAATATTATGCTCCGAAAAAGAAGAGAAGGCGAAGTTAGAAGCGGGCGTGGACATGAGCTCGTACCTGCATTTTTTAAATTGTTTTTGCAAGTGTCGAATAAACAAGACGTTCTCTACGACTCCGCTTCCCGGTTTTCAACAGTATGGTGGCGTCGCCAGGATTTCAAATCTACAGTTGACGACCCCTGACGATGAAGCGAGCTCCCTGAAGAGGATGATCGACTGACGTGATCAACGCGACGACGCTGCGACAGAATCTAAGAACGATCCACGTCATGCCGAGGCCTCCGATTCCCTACGTGACCACATGAAATATTACAACGGAAGCGTGCTGCCTTCGAGTGGTGGTCACCAGATCATCAACGGCATGGCAACCAACACCGTCTGCTGAGCTGACCGACCACCTTAACCTAATGAAGATAAAGGAAGCTATGCTTACGGACATTGATAACCAAGTAGAAGAGCATGTTACCCATGATAACAATGAGGCTGAGCTTCAAAGCTTGGGATAGTATCAAGAATCTATCGCCCCCGCGAAATCCCGCGCTGAACGCATTTTATCCGCTGTTCAAATAACGACTACGCACGCATCTCACGATGAATTTCATCAAGCACGCGCACACGTCAAGCTACCTGAGTGAGTGAAGTAACTTTATTTTGGTCCAGAGAAGACGCAGGGGAGACCCCGCGCCACCCGGCTAGTCCCATGTAGGGACCGCCAAGCCGATCTTGACAGCCCGATCGCGGGCACTCTGGACGGCCAGGGTTTGGTCGTTGAGTTCGGCGCTGCCCAAGAGCGCAGCCCACCTATCCTCGCTGGAGGAGCCGATGGCTTCACACTCCCACAACACATGGTCCAATGCTGCCCTTAGTCCACAGGCAGGGCAGTCCGCACTGGGATATCTTTCAGTGTATATGGCATGAAAAACCGCGAGGTTAGGGTAGGCACGGGCTTGTAAAAGTCGAAGGGTAACCGCCCGCGCCCTGCATAAGGCGAGGTGCGGGAGGGGGAATACCCGTCTTGACAGATAGTAGTGTGTGATTTCATTAAACGTAAGCAATGGTTCCCCGCGGGGCTGGGGGACTGCTCAGGTGGCACGATCAGTGAGTCCTCGCGCGGCCTCGTGTGCGCGCTCGTTAGCGTTAGAGGGAGAACCCTCAACAGACCCCAAGCGAGCGGGAAACCAAATGAGCGGATGCGGAGATATACTTTTGGCACTTTGGAGAATGCGGAGGGCCTGGGGGTGACCATACCGGTTTGGTAGGCCTTAATGGCTGCCTTTGAAACACTATATATTGCCTCTCTGCGACCATCGCGCACAGCCAGCGCGATTGCAACCTCTTCGGCTACCACGGGCCTCGAAGTGCGTACCGTAGCGCAGCAAGTGAGCCTTGAATTGGAGTCTACGATGGAGACGGCGAATGCCTCTTGTTGTGTATATGCCGCGGCATCCACGAAGGTTGCCTCAATGTGGTTATTGCGGACATGCTCGAGTAGAGCTGTACCCCCGGCCCGACGTCTGCCGACGTTGTTTGCGGGGTGCATATTGCGGGGAAGGGGCGCGATGTGCAGTTGAGACCTGGGGGCTAATCTGTAAGAGTCCACCTAGTGGACTGTCCATTTCGGCCACTGCTGATTGGATGCAGCTGTACGGGGGAGGAGGAGACGGGCGGCCCTAGCCAATCAGCAGCGGCCGAAATGGACAGTCCACTAGGTGGACTCTTACAGAATAGCCCCCCTGATGTCGCTGGGAATCCGCACTGGTCAACAGGATTGAGCCCCATCTCGTCGAGTATCTTGCGGCCCGTCGGGGTGCCGGATAGGCTGAGCAGCTGTGAGTGCTCTTGTGCCTCGATAATCTCTTCGAGCGTGTTGTGTACTCCGAGCTTCAACAGGTTTTCGGTGTGGGTGCTTGCCGGCAAGCCGAGGGCAAGCTTAAAAGCCTTTCTGAGGAGTGAATTGAGCTTGTTCCTCTCTGCCACATGCCAATTTTGCATGGTCGCCGAGTATGAAAGGTGGCAGAGACAAAAGCATGTATAATGCGGATGAGATTGTCTTCCTTGATCCCCCGGTGCTTGTTGGCGATCCTCCGAATGAGGCCGAGAGCACTCTCCGTCTTGGCGGTGATCTTACTGAGTGCGGTTCCATTGGAACCATTAGACTCGATATACATCCCCAATATTCGGAGCGAGTCCACTCTAGGCACCGGAGAACCGCCACCAGTGAAAAGCCGTATTTCGCTTTCGGACGCTCGTTTCCAATCACGATGGCCGCCGCCTCTGGGTCTTTTCTTGTAGAGAAGTAGCTAAGATTTTGATGGAGAACATCTGAGCCCAGTGGGGCGGAGGGAGCGCTCGGTCGCATCGATGGCGCTCTGCATGGCGGCTTCAACTTGGCCGTCGCTCCCGCCGACGTACCAGATGGTAAAGTCATCTGCATAGATGGTATGGTTGATTCCTTGAATCTTCGCGAGCTCCTTAGAAAGCCCGATCATTGCGATGTCAAATAATGTTGGCGAGGTGACTGAGCCCTGAGGCGTGCCGCGTGAAGCGAGGGTGATCTCTTGCGAAAGGTATCCTTCGATCATGAGCTTGGCAGTTCTCTGGCTAAGGAAGGATCGGACGAAGTCGTAGACCCTCTTTCCGAGCCCGAGGCCGGCAATAGACTGGAGAATGAACTCGTGTGAGATATTGTCGAAGGCCTTCTGTAGGTCTAATACAAGGATGGCTTTGGTATCTCCCGTGGTCCGGTTGATGATCTGATGCTTTATGAGCTTCATGGCCTCCTGTGTCGAGAGGTCGGCTCTGAAACCAATCATACTGTTGACGTACATGTCATTGGTTTCGATGTGCACCTTGAGCCGGTTGAGCAGGGCATGCTCTACGACCTTACTGACACAGGACATCAGGGAAATTGGTATTAGATTGTCGATTCCTGGTGCTTTACCGTATTTGGGGATGAGTACCGTGCAGGCCGTCTTACATTGTGTGCGGACCTGTCCACTGGGCCAGACTTCATTAATTCTTTCAGTGAGGAAGTTCGTGAGCAAGATCCGCAAGATCATCATCGAGGTTCCTGAGCATCCTGTTAGTGACGCCATCCGGGCCAGGGAAGATTTGACGTTGAGGGAGAAGCGGACATCTCGTATCTCGGCCGCAGTAAAGTCCTGGTCGAGCTCCAGCACCACACACCCCGCTTAGTCCGGGAACTGGGTCGTAGCAGAGCTATCCGCGACCGGCAGGTACTTGTCTATGAGCCTGTCGACAATAAACTCCTCCGGGGTAGAGTGCGTAGCGAGGTGGATGGCTCGCGCAAGGGATCGTCTCTGGCTGGACCGGGTGCTGCCCTCATGGAGAAGGTGTTTGAACAGACCCCAGCTCTTGCCTGATCTGAGCTGACCCTCGACGGATTCGCAGAGCTCATGCCATTGCTGCTTACAGAGGTTCTTGCAGTGCTGTTCGATCTTCCTGTTAACCTCCGAAACCTTCTTGCGGAGCCTCCTGTTATGCTTCTGCCCCTTCCATCTCGTGAGGAGGGCTTGCTTGGCTTCCAGCAGGTGCGCCAACCTGCTATCCATCTTGTCAACGTCGAGCTCTGTGACGACCTCCATGGTTGCCGCCGCGGCGTCATCCCTTATCCCTTTGCACCAACCTTCAAAATCTGTCTCGGCCATCGGTGCGTGCTCGGCTCTGATCTTGCGGGAAACGTCCCAGTCGATCAGCTTGAATTTCCTCGTCTTATAGCGGGCAATCGGGAGGAAGACTTCGATGACGTAGTGGTCACTTCCGAGGTCTAGAGCCGTGTTGACCCACTTCACCTCCCCTACGTTCTTGACAAAAGATAGGTATGGGGTAGTGTACCGGCATGCGGAGTTGCCTCTCCTAGTGGGGAAGTCCTTATCGGTGATAAGTGTCAAGTACAGTTCCATCGCAGTCTGCCACAGTTCGCGTCCCTTGGGCGTGTCATGGGTGTACCCCCACACCCTATGTGGGGCGTTGAAATCCCCGACGATGACAAGGGGGTGCCCACCGGCCAGGCTGACAGCCCTCTTGAGGAGAGAGTTCGCCCTCACCCTGTGGTAGCTGGGGTTGCAGCATACTTTGAAGATAAAGAGGCTGTTTCTTCTGAGGCCCTTTCTGCGTGGGTTCATGAGAATTTCAGTCATGACGTACTCGACGCCATCAGCAACTGCGCGAAGGTCGCGAGAGAGGCAATTGTACCTTTTGTTGTCAAGGGTACCAACTCCCCTACCTCTTGAATGTGAGCATACTACCAGATAACCTGCTAGTTTGATAGGAGTACTAGCTGCAACTTTCTGAATAGCGATGATTTGGGGCTTAACCGTGAGAGCTCTTAAATATTGCTGTAGAAGCGGTTTCTTGTTGGGAGACCCTCCGCAGTTCCATTGCCAAATACTAAAGTTCTCGCCCGCACTATCCATGGCTAGTCTGAGAGGAGGCTTGAACGGCCCTGAGAATCGCGCCCTCCGTTGGTGGTGCTAGTACATGAAGTCGTGCTGCGACCTGCGAAGGAGCGGGGCTGGGTTCTCTCGTGGCATCGACCTCCTCTAGTTTGCTTATCCGTTCACTGAGTGCACCTAAGCCCATTTTTGGGTGCGATATAGCTTTCCGGACCTTTGCTAAGCTAGCTGCATGCTGGCGAAGGCATTCTTGAGTTCTGAGAGCAATTTTAGAGCCTCGTCTTCCTCTCTGTTCTCTACCGCTGGACGCTTGGGCGCGCGCGCCGCGTGGGATGTCTCGGACGTATCCATGGCGACCGGGGCCAAAGCGGGTTGCGGCGAGGAGGGTGAAAGCGCGAGCTTCCTAATCTCCGCCATCTCCGCAGCTAGCCTGCGCATTTCTTGTTTAACCTGCGCGTTTTCTTTCCTCAACTGCTCGTTAACTCGTCGCAACTCCTCGAGCTCGTGTGCGTGGTGCGAATCGCGAGCCGGGTCGTCACCTCTTGGACCCTCACGTCCCCCTCGAACCTTGTCGACCCAGGAGAGCGTGAACTTGCTTCTAAGGGCGGTGGGTGTGTGAGAGCGGGACCTGGTCCGCCTCGACGTGTCGCGCCCCGCCTGGAGCTGGAGCGAGGGCGAGAACCAGAGCCTCCCCGGGAACAGGCCCGTCCTCTGGGCCCACGGCGGGAGCCGGAACGTGCCCTGGAGGCGGAGTTGCCCCTGGATACGGAACGGGCTCTCTAGCGGCCCCTGGAACGGGAGCGTCCTCTGCGCTGAGCACCCGGAGTGCACGAAGCCTGGACGAGTTCTGCAGTGTCCGAGCGCCGCTGAGGGGATGGTGACGTGGCACCGGCCATCTTGGCGCGCTCACTGCGACGACGACGCACGATGTATGGGATTTTTCATGTTTGAGCATAGTCCTTATTAGCCGTGAGATGCTGGCCACCACAGAGCTTACACTTGGGGGTACACTGATGCTGTTCATCGGGACTAGGGGCACCACAGCCACGGCAAATAGCGTCACTTGGATTGGGACACGCGTCGGCGCGATGACCGAGGCGGCCGCACGTATAGCACACGTCGATTTGCTTGCGGTAGAGTGAGCACTGCATAAGTAACGGTCCATGCCTGACAAAGTTCGGTACACGATGCCCGTCGAACGCGACAATGACCGTGCCGGTTTGAGCTATTCTCTTCGCTGCTAACGCGAGTGGATTATAAGCGTTGACAATCTTGGCATCGATGATGTCAGGGCCATCTTGAAGAGGGATGTTGCGGATCACTTTCTTGCACGTGGATTGCGGGGCCGTCTCGTAGGCACTGAGCTCATATACCTTGCCCGAAATGAGCATCTGCCTCATCCGGACGTAGCGGTTCGCATTCTCACGCTTGGGACTGGCAATCGTAATATTTTGCTGTAGATTCGGGCGTAGAGTATCTTGGCATAGATCTTCCTGACTGATGCCAGCGACGGCGAGTATTGCGTCAGCCACCGTAACAACGCCAATCTTGGAGATATTGAGTCCACCTCACGGCCTGATCACAATCTTGATATTATCTCGAGGAAGTGAGGGCATTCGTCCCACTCGTATCACTTTGGATTTTAGCGCAGCACCGCCTGATTTGCCACGGCGCGCTCCCGGCTGGGGCGATAGCGCATTAGTGTCAGCCGTGCGCGTTTTGGCGCTAACTCTTCTGGCCCCCGCAGACTGCCAGCCTTGATCTTGGGTAACCTCTTCCGGGGAGATATCCTCCCCCGCCACTTGATACTCCATCTTGAGTATGAAGCCTACCCCGCCTTCAAAGGGCCAGTACGCGGTGGGCAGATGGTTCACGAGGCGAAAAGCTCGGTCTCAAAGCTCGGGCACGGGCAGGAGGCTCGTCGCCCAGGCGTGAGGCGCGTGTCCTCGGGGAGCAAAGCTTGGCAATACTCCGTAGGCTTAGCTTGGCGGCCGCCGCCTTGCTGCTGTCAAAGCGTGTAAATATGTGAAAAATGAACTCACAGCGCTGCGGATGATCTCTCTGAATGCCGCTTTTCAAGCTGCGTCAAATGATGCAGGCGTTCTGGCGCTTCCAGGTTGCAGTCCGCAGGAAGTACACGTTGAATCGGGAGCTCATGTGGAACAAGTCCGCTTAGTTGGCCCCCTTGCGGAGGTCTCCTGTTAAGCTACCTAATCTCGAGGTGCTGAAGTTTCATGGTGACCCCATTAAATAGCCAGAATTTTGTGATCAATTTGAGTCTACCGCTCAGCAGAACCGATATATCGCATACGTAGACAAATTGAAATATCGTCGGAGCTACTGGATGGCTAAAGCGGAAGGTGTGATCAGCTGCTTGCCGACAACTAACGAGAGCTATAGCACAGCTATAGAACTTCTCACAGAAGGATTCGGTCAGAAATCGCTGGTTGTTAACGCCCACATGCGTTGTCTTCTAAACCTACGTAAACTTCGTTATAGCGAATATTACAAAGGGCTTTAAAGGTCGCATGAAGAAGTGCAGACTCGCGTGAGATCCCTGCATAACTTCAGCGCCGAAGAAAAAGAATATGGAGCGCTTCTGAAAACTGCTATAGTACAACATCTTCCGCAAAAAATGGTACTCCGTTGTACTAAGTGCATCTTGTCTTCGAGAAATACAGGCGTTACTAGTGGCAGGCTAGATGAAATGTCTGTCCTTGTAGACTTCTTGAGCCTTGAAGTAAGAAGCCGGGGACAGGTTGTAATGATGACTTCTGACAAGAGAGAACAAGCCTCAACCGCAAAACGACGATTTAATGAGCATTTTCAAGGTTCTGCATCTATGTTAACTGTGAAACTGACTCCAGAGAGCTGTA
Source organism: Dermacentor variabilis (assembly GCF_050947875.1). Lineage (NCBI taxonomy): Eukaryota > Metazoa > Arthropoda > Arachnida > Ixodida > Ixodidae > Dermacentor > Dermacentor variabilis. The sequence continues at coordinate 168,315,785 of NC_134575.1, forward strand.
TACTATGCGCAGACAAAGATTACTCGGTAGATGTCTGCCCAACGAAACTAACATTAAACAAGAAAAAAGAGAAACTAGGCAAATTAAGGTGGTGTTGCCGCGGCGCTAGATAATTTCACAAATCTAAGGAATGCAGAAGCTGGAAGAGACTAAGCTGTGCGAAGTGCAAGGGGCGACATATCACCACGCTGTGTGGCACAATATGGAAGCGGAAGAATACAGAAACTTAGAGAACTGTTTCCAGTTCGTCAACCGACTCGCGAAAGTACACAGTTCTACAGACAGCCCAAGTTTCGGTTTTGGGCACTGGAAGCAAATGCTTTGTAAGAATGTTGATTGATGGTGGTAGTCAACGCCGCTTCATCACGGAAGAATTGTCTAGGAAGCTGAAAGCCACTGTGTTATCCGAAGTGGTGCTCACCATGTCGAGATTTGGAAACGTTTCAATACCGCAGAAATATTATCGGAGAATACGAGTCACGCTGCATAGCCAGTACGGCTCAAACTCACTTTAAGTAGAGGCTATAGAAGTTCCCAAATGTGCAATGACTTGTCAGCATTGACAGAAACAAATGTACTTGCAAAGTTGAAAAGCAAGAACTTGCGTTTGGCTCATGTCGACGCTGTTCAAGTCTCACCTGAGCCTGAAATAGGCGTACTTATAGGTGCAGACTATTACTGCCAGCTCGTGAGCGGAAGAATTCGATTGAACGAATCCTAGACCGCCATCGAAACTATAGTAAGATAGACACTTCATGGAGATATCAGAAGTCCACCTAAGTTCTACAAGCCGGAAACCGTAAGTAGGTTCAACATATGCCTAATGTAAGCCAATATTTCTCAGCATCTGAGGTGTTTCTGGGAAGTAGAACCTCTGCGACTGACTAACGAAGAGAGACTTTCGAAAGATGACGAATACGTCCTGAGGAACTTCGTGGAATCAACTATTAGAAAAAATGGTCTCTATCAAGTTGAACTGCCGTGGCGCAGCAATTGTTCCCAGCTTTAAAATAACCGGGATGTCACGTTAAAGAAGTCACTGAAGATAATGCTACATCGAGAACCAGAGTTTCAGAAGGAATAAGACACTGCCATTAGGAGCTGCTATAACAGAGACTTCGCTGAGAAGGTCACAACCGACAGTACGAGTGAACATATCACGTTCTCTATGCCACACCGAGCAGTAGTGCGACGCGACAGAACTACGGACTAAAGTACGGGTGGTATTCCACGCGTCTTTTCGTGCTTCGAAATAACCTTCACTGAACGACGTCTTGTGTAGAGGGCCGAATTTGAACCCCAAAATCCTCGACTTACTGCTTAAGATTCGCAGCTTCAAGATTGGAATTTCCACCGACATCGAAAAAGCGTTTCTTCAAGTGTCGCGGGCTGAACACGACCGAGACACGTTTCGTTAGTTCTGGTTTCAAGAAGCGTCTTCCAATATTGAAGAACTGCGCATGACAAGGGTCCCTTTGGCGCCTGCGGCAGTCCCTTTCTCCTTGCTGCAACTCTGCGACACCACTTCCAACTGGTAGAACACATATACCATTCTACTGTCAAACTATTGAAAAATCATTTCTGTGTCGATGACTTGGTCATCGGGGCACAGAACAAAGAAGCACAGGAAGTCGTTAGCGATTGCTTCAGTATCTTGAACAAGCCAGGAATGCATCTAACGAAGTGGACGACAAATGATGGACACTTACGAAACTTTTACAATAGAAGAGACTTAAAGGTACACTTCGATGTGGAAACCGAAAAGAAGATTCTTGGTCTCGTTTGAAATACCGACAAAAACATCTTAAAGCCATCACTAACAAAGATGCTTGAATTATTGAGCGAACAAAAGGTTACGAAGACACAGACCTTAATCTTCGCCTCACTCATGTATGATCCTTTTGGATTCTTAACGCAGTTCTTGCTGGCAGTAAAGTTATTTATACATAGGCTGTGGTTAGAGTTCCTGAGACTTTCTGAGTCACTTCGTATAGAGTGGACAGCGTGGACTAAAAGCCGGGCTGTTAATCAGCTGGAAGTAATGAGACGTTTTGGTCAATCGCTCCTGGAGAAGAATGTGCAGGTTACCACCCATGCTTTTAGTAATGCTAGCCCAGTTGCGTACGGCACCGTGCTTTACCTTCAGATACGAGACTTTAAGGGAACCACAAAAGTTCAGCTACTGCTAGCCAAGTCGCGAGTCGCATCCCTACAAAAGATAATTGTGCCACAATTAGAACTTATGGGAGTCCTTGTTGCAGCTCGACTAACTGCAACAGCGAAACGTGCCCTAAATCTAGAGGGCATTGAAACAGTTATGTGGACAGATTCTATAATAGTGATTCATTGGCTACACCGCTCAGCGAAACGCCTGGAACTGTTTGTACCAAACCGAGTTATAGAGATACTCTCCCTAACTGAATTGACTTGAACAAAATAGCGCTACGAAGACGCGGACTAAAAGAGGAACATGTACGACGGACAAGGCGCTACTTCATACAAGATGTTTTTTTGAAGAAACAGGATTTTAAATAGATACAACCTAGAATGGCCTATCCTGACATCAAGACGTTCCTACATCATTGGAAAAGCTATCTCTTTTTCTAATTCTTTTTCTAATTTTTTTTCTAACTTTTCCTGCTAGCATTTTAACGATTTCTGGCACGAAGAGGAATTTGTAAGATTGTATATTCCGACAGCGCCAAGAAATTTAGAACGGCCTCAAGGGAAGTTCAGCGACTTTATGAATTAATGAACTCACAGGAAGTACAATCGTACTTCGGATGTCACAGGATTGTTTGGAAATTTATCACCGAACAAGCTTCCTGGTGGGGATGATTTTGGGAACGACTCATTAGATCTGTGAAGTCTACATTCAAGAAAACACTGGGAAATGCCTTCTTTAACTATGAGGAACGTTCGACCAGACTCAATCAAGTTGAAGCTATGATAAATTCACGTAGTAGTTCAAGTAGCTTCAAGTAGTTTTTTTCACGACCGGTAACATTTGTGTATGCGGAAGCCTCTGAACCAATGCCGCCTACGCCAAGTCATTTTCTCATAGGCCAAAGATACGCTTCCTCCAGACTTGTGCACAGCATCAAACGAGGACACCGTCGTCACGCGAATTGCTTCAACGAAGATAGAAACACAGAGAACATGTGTTAAACAATCTCTGGAACCGGTGGCGCCGAGAGTACCTCCTAGAACTTCGTTCAGCTCACAATAATGAAACTAGACACTCAGAATCAGTGAAGCTTGGACACATACTACTGATAAAAGAATTAAACTCGCCAATAGCATTGTGGAAGATGGGACAAGTGACAGAATTAATTTCGGGCAGCGATGTCAAATTTCGGCCATGCAAAGTACGCACTTCTAGTGGCAACACGTTGCGGAGACTGGCACAGATGCTGTACCACCTAGAATCTGCTGGACACTCCCCTTCTTGAAAAGAAACAAGCACAGGCAAATTGTTTGGCCTGGATTGGTTAAATACTATACTCTGAAAAAAAAAAGAGAAGATGAAGTTAGAAGCAAGCATGGACATGAGTGCGCACCTGCATTTTTTTAGTTGTTTTTGCAAGCGTCGAATAAGGAAGACGTTCTCTACTTGGACTGCTCTTCCTGGTCTTAAACACCGTCCGACCTCCACTGATGACTTGCTTGCCTCAAGTATGTTTCGAGCGATTGACTGGTTGATGGTACGATCAAAAGACACAGTCTTTTATGGCTGAGTATCGACGCACATGGCACAACGATAGCATATTTCAATACCGAGCCTGACCAGTGTGAAAACATTGAAAATTTATACCTTTTTCAATCTGACCATTTATTTGTTCAAATGATGTTAAGTAGAAAAAGTGTGGACTGCCTGGTACATACTGGAGCATCCGTAAGCCTAGTAAATCAGGAAGTTGTCTAAGTAAATAAGGTTTTTGAAGGAACAATACTTAGTGGTAAAAGCTACGATGGAAAAACTACAAGGTTGCAACACAGGATAGAAGTTGAAGTTGGATTTGGTGGACATCACCTGAAAGTACATGCACTTGTCATGCAATGTGTTGACTTTGTGTTCATTTTCTCTAGACCTCATATAAAGCGACTTAAGATGAATATTTCTTGGAGAGAGGAAGTGACCATTGACGGATCAGTTAAGCCTAATTTGTGTGCAATTAAACGTTCACTTTGATTTCCACACTGATTCGCCCTGAATGTTCCTGAACTTATTTGTTTTGAGACGTACCCACCAGCAGCACATGTACTTGAGGTACCGTTCAAGCTTAATGACGTTACAGTAGCTCGTAAAAAGCTGTACATTCTCTCCCACGAGAAAAAGATCTGGCTAAAGGCCGAACTCCTTCAAATGCAGCTGCCGGTATTATATGACTTTCAACATCCACCGTCACGTCACCATTCACCATATTACAGAAAGACAGTGGCTCGTTTCACCATCGCACAGAATACCGGCAGATAAACGGCCAGACTGATTTGGTTCCGTTTCCTATGCCCCGAATAGACGAGACCATCAATGAAATGGGAGGTTGTATTTTTTTTCCTCTCGCATCGACCTCTGTAATGGATACTGGGAGGTTTCACTGCAAGAAGGTTAAAGTAGTACACTGCTTTTGTTACGCCTTGCGATGTCTACGAGTACAACTGTTTGCCATTCGGTTAAAAGAATTCAGGAGCTTGGTTTCAGAAAATTATAAATGGCATTTTAAGAAGTCCCTGGGAAAGTTTTGTATTGTATTCATTGACGTCATCATCATATACTCACGTACAAGAGAAGAACATGAAAAACTAGAAGAACATGAAGCCCTCAGCAAGCGAAAGTTACAAATCGAGAGCAATAGTGAATTTTTTCAGACTAATGTGGCTCTCGGAGAATAGTTTTTGACGGTAAAACTAAAACAACAAGAGGGGAGTCTCTACAAAGGGTGAAGAAACGCATCAAGCCATATGACCTAAACTTCGTGTTTTCCTTGGGCTTGCTGGTCATTTCTGCGTGTTCAGAAAGGATTAGGCTGAAAAGACACGATCCCTTAATAAGCTGACCCAAAACGATCTGCCATTTATGTGGAGTGAAGAGTGCGAGAAAGCTTTCCAGTACCTTGTTGAAGCTATATCGTCGGATCCTGTGCTTGCGCTACCTGACTTCAACAAGCCTCCCGAACTGCGCACCGACGCTTGACAATACGTCACAGGGGCCATTGTATTCCACTTACGGTTGAACACATTACACATTCACTATTACATATTCCACTTACTCTTGAACTTTACCCGCCATGGTTGTTCAGTGGCTATGGTGTTAGGCTGCTGAGCCCGAGGTCGTGGGGTCGAATCCCGACCACGGGGGCCGCATTTCGATGGGGGCGAAATGCGAAAACACCCGCGGGTACTTAGATTTAGGTGCACGTTAAAGAACCCCAGGTAGCCGAAATTTCCAGTCTTCCACTACGGCGTGCCTCATAATCAGAAAGTGGTTTTGGCACGTAAAACCTGGTCGTTTAATTTTTTTACTCTTGAACTTTTTCGTCCCCCCCGCCATATGTAATGCCCTAATGGGCCTTTAGGGTACTTAAATAAATAAATAAATAAATATCAACTAGACACAAGCGAGCTGGAAGGATGGCTACTCGACGTGATTGGACATATTCTTCTATGTTCTGAAAAGCTCAATTACGTTATACGACCACAGGCAAAGAGGCTCTGGTTGTTGCGACGGCACTCCCGTATTTCAGAAGTTACAAAGAGCGAAGCCATTTCCGGATTTTCACTGCAACCGAGCGGTAACCTACCTCTTGAGATTAATCAAGCCTAAGGGCATGGTGAGGCATTGCATCAGTCGAATAGAACAATTCACTTTAACTGTAAGCCAATGACCTGGTGATAAGCTACCTGATGCAGATGCTGTTTCGAGGCTGCACATCAGAGAAGTGAGGACATCTGCTGATGGACAGGTTTTCAGCTTGTGGGAGGCACCGAAGAATTATTGACTTGCGGGGCAGAACCAGTCATACCTTATCGGAGGCAGCCGCGTCTGTCATCAGGCGTCACTGTCGACGAATAAGTTATAAAGCGGCCGAAATGAAGCACTGCATCACAATGGCGGCCACGGCAGTATCGAGGGAACTTCGCCTAAATCAGTACCTGCTTTAGCGCAGGTTATTATTCCTCAATCCTTCATTCCCTGTGTCTTTTTCTACTTGATGCTGCTGCCAAATAGTGAACATGACTCTGAATGTGTTATGTTCGACTGGCGATATACGGCTCACTGAGTCGTGTTCTTCTATTGCGCGCCGTGACTGCACTCTTTGTTTCCATTCCGGAAAGTTCAGGAATTTCTGATACAACGCTAGAGACCAAGCGGGGAAGCATTCCGTCTAGCTTGACGCTGCACGGCTTGCCAGCGAAAGGAAATTCGCGTGCAGGAACAGAGTGCAAGTGAAGAGTCTGACCAACAGGACATTCTGATTGTGTTAAATAATATAAGTTCTAAACTAGACAAATTGTTGCCGCTGAAGGAAGTAGTTGAAGACATTTAGGACTGTGCAATTCTGCTCGGAGCACTACGATGAACGGCCACGATGCACGGACAGAAATGAACAGGCAATTAAGTAACTAAAGCGCCGAACCGAAAAACTCGAGAAAAACGAGAGCGACGACAGTCAGCTTCAGGCCGAAATTGACGCCCTTGATTGCAGGAGCCGCCGCATTAATTTTGAATTGCATGCCATCAAGCACACGGAAAATAAAATCTGGTGGATTTGCTAAATGTGCTTGCCGCGCAGCTTAAGATTCCAGGGCTAACAGATAACGATGTGGTGGCGGGTCACCGTCTGCAATGAAAGAAAGAAAAAAATCCCAGATATTATCTGTCGTTTTGCCAAACAGACTGGTAGGGACCGTTGTTGGCAAAGCAGGAAAAAGCTACGCCATAACCGGAAAGTTCCTAACCGGAAAGTTACGGAACGTTACGTGTCTTATTGCTCGAAACAAAAACCTGTCCTAAGAGGTCGCAATACTAATATGTGTGGCATAATAACAGCCGTGTTCATGTGCGCAAAGCCAACGGTGGACATGCGGTGACGATTCTCACCGCGGGTGATGTACATAAGCTTGGCTACGACACGTGTCATTTGTCGATAACTATATGGCAGACGCAAACAGGGAAACCTACGTATTACCCTAAGTATGTCAGCGGTATGTAGGAAAAGCATTCCTAAAATCATTTACATTTTTTCACCTGAACATCCGATATGTTCAAAATAAGAAAACTGAACTTTGTTCTTTGAAGAACTACGCATTTCATTTGATGCGATATTATTAAAAGAAACACGTTCTACCGACGATGACAGATGTTTTCCGTCTTCCATGCTATAACACCTTTTATCTAAATTGTTCCTATGCACGCGGTGGTGGTGTATACATCTTCATTAAGGAAGGACCTAATTGTAAACTATTGTCAGAACTCTTTGTAAGTACAAAATGCTGCTAAATTTGTCTATCAAATTACAAAATATGGTAATAACTGCCTGCTTTAGTCCCTCATTAGAACTGTCTCCTATTTAACTATCTAGAAGCAATTACAGAGTTTGTAAAGAAATTTTTTATTTTATTTGTGCTGGAGACATTAAAATTAATATGACGAAGAATGATTTCTCGAACTTTCAGCTTGATTTTTTACTCAGGGTGAACGGCCGAGTCAGTGCAAGTAACCTACCCACTATAATCGCTCATCATTCTTCATCTTTAGTTTACATTTTTTTTAGAAATAGTTATCATGCAAACTGGTTGATTCACTTATGATTTCTGTGATCACCTACCTTTCTTTTTTTTGCTGCAAAGTGCGTGTACGTGGTAAGAGGCCCAAGTTAAATCACTCTGCACAGAAAATTATGCTAGAAAACTTGTACAGATTTGCGGAGCAAATGTAATATATTTCGTGGGGAAATGTGTTGGATGCAGTGAGGCAAACGGGGCCTATGAAATATTTCGTCGTATTCTAAAACCAATATATGCAGCCAGCTTTCCTTCTATCCGCGTTAAGCAAATAAAAAAAAATTCGAAAAGCTTGGATAAGCTCACACCTTCTTTCAAGAATCGAGCAGAAGAATAACCTATATTACGAGCTTATTCAAACTAAACTTGCTGAGCTTTTTCTTCAGTTTATATCATGCTGCAATTCTTTGGATAAAGATCTAAAGAGCAAGGCGTTACTACTTTGCAAATTTCTTTGGTGCTGCAGTTGGATATTCTCAGCTTATGTGGAAGAGGCTTAACTCTGTCTTACAGCATGACGCGACTCCTGATAAGATTACGAAGCTCGAAATAAATATACAGGATCATTCAAGTACACGGCTTGCAGGCGCCTTTAATAAGCACGTTACTGGTGTCGTTGACATGTCCATTATGCAAAACAGCCTAAATAACCTAGCCTATGTTACAGCTCGATTTTTTAAAATCCGTAAATGAAATTCAAGTCAATCACGTACTTAATAATCTTAACAGAAGTAACGCAAAATACATCGATGGATTCCAGATTAAACTTATTAAGTATGATTCTGATATTTTAGCATCGTGTGTTTCTTACATATTTAGCCTCTGTCTTAACCAGGCTGTATTCCCTCGTCAAATGCATCTAGTCGTGTAATATTGCTACACAAACAAGGTAATAAAGTTGACATGGGAAATTATCGCCCCATGCAATCTTTCCTGCATATTTGAAAATTCTAGAAAAGGGTATTTTTGGATCGCTTTACTGAATTCAATCAAAAGCATGATCTTATAAGTCCGTTCCAGTTTGGTCTCCGTAAGGGCCTCAGCGTTCAGCTTGCGTTATTGGTTCAGGAAGAATAAACAAGAACCACTGTTGACGAGAGAAAATTGGTCGTGAGAATTTTTGTAGACTGTTCCAAAGCCTTTGACCATATAAGCCATTCTGTTCTGATTGAGAAAATTTTGCGCCATGGCTACCGCAGCAAAGCTGAACACCTGATTAAATCCTATATAGAGTACAGTGTCCATACAGTAGGCATAAATCAAGATCTCTCTAGTCTGTTTGCTGTATCTTGTGGTGTGCCACAAGGTAGCGTCCTGGGCCCCTTTCCTTTTAATTTTGCAATAATGATATTGTCGATATCAACTCTGCGGCAAATCATACAATTTTACGCTGATGAAACTAGCATCTTTTTAATAGAAAATTCAGTTGATAAATTAATTTACGAAGCCGCCTTAACCTTACCGAAATTCGACGAATGGGCATGACAAAATAGTTTTAGGCTAAAGACGAAAAAACAAAAGCTGTTATATTTCGCAGTAAAAATAAAAACGTTGTCTTTAATAAAACCATACTGCTAAATTCTTGGCCTATCGTTATTGTACACAGCTTTAAAGCACTGCGTGTCGTCTTAGAAGAAACGTTATCCTGGGATACACATGTCGATTTTTCAGCAGTAAAACTGTTACAGATTATTGATATTCTTTCTACCAATCGCTACGTACTGCCACAAAATGTTCTGGTGCTGATTTTTAATAGTTTGTTTCAATCTCGCCTTAACTATTGCCATATCGTTTGGGCTACTACCACTCATAAATATCTGCACAACATTCATGCCTAGCAAAAAAAAAGTTCCTAAGTGTAAATGAAAATGTCCCTGGGTACTTTCATACCATTGCATTTTTTGTAAAGTATGAAGTTATGCCAATCGCAATAATGTACGCTTATCGACAGTGTAGAGGTCATAAACAAGAGCTAACCAATGGATGAGTTTTCTTAAGCAACTTGACAAGTTAGAAAACAACAGCACTATATACACAACACGCAAAAAGGAATACTGGAAAGTACCAACCATAAGAACTAAATATGTAAAACAGACGCTTCGTAAAAACATACAAAGATTACTAAATAGATTACACAGTAAAACGATTCAACTGGATAACACTACCTTTCAAGCTATTCGTTATTTCAACTTAATACTAGATGAATTTCTTTGATGTTTTTTTCTTTTCTTCTGTGATTTTTCAGCAAAAAAAAAATGAAATTTGTTCGTGGTCTGCTGCCTTTTTTTGTACAAGAGCAGTATCTTTGCTTCCTTCGTTCCTGCTTTGCATCGAGCAGACAAATGTTTGCATATTAATGTATACGTTCGGCTTTTTTTCTTCTTTTGTTCTTTTGCACTTGCATTTTCTTCTGCAGATGCATTTGTTTGTGAACCAATATGTGCCTATATTTCATGTATACATGTAAAATTGTGTAAGTTTGGATTTTGCTATACAACTTTTTTTGTTATTTGTGTAATTTTTCTGTAGAATTTTTAAAATTATGAACTGATTGAGTTGGTTGTTTGCATTTTGCTATACAACGTTTTTGTTATTTGTGTAATTTTACTGTATTATATTTCAATATTATGAACTGATTGAGTTTCTTGTTGCTGTAATCGCCAATGCGGAAGCCGGCGGCATTTTTCAAGGTGTCGAAATGACAGCTTTTTTTTTCGCATGCCCGTTGGTATGATTACACTGTACTGATGTGAAAATAAACGTCGTTATTATTGTCGTAATGACAAATTCTTCTTGCAGGAAGTTCGGAGAAAAATGTTTTGAAGCTGTACCATGGTAGCCCGAGTCGGGACGGCATGATGGATTCACCAAAACTTAATGGAAGATAAAAAATCGATTCACCTGAAAAATATGGAGGAAGATATCAAGAACTACGCGCCAAACTCACCAGTGCTAGAATACCAGGGCCAAGTATCTTCTTAGAGGCAATGAAATGGTCATCGCTAGTCATTCCAACGTACCATTTGATGTAATTCGTCTAAATTAGCGGAAATAAGAAAGCGAGGCGAGGAAGTCAGTAAGACCCAAGCATTTCTTGTTGCAATAGATGAATGCACACGCATGGCAGCTGCAAAGCCAGGAAAGGAACACGCCAATTATCTTTTGACGTTACTGGAGCGAAGCATGTTAAGGAGCACCGAGGTGGCGGTGACGGACGACGGGCGAGCTTTCTACAGCAACAGGCTTCAAGAATGGCCCGTGAAAGAGCGATTGCCCTTAGATTTGCCGCACCCTACTATCTTGAAGGAGGCGGCCTAGATGAGAGGTCCATTAGGGACTCGAAAACGTTAATCGCAATTTACCATTATTTCTATGGTTGAAGGAAGTTTCCTTGGAATCGGCAGTCAGGCACCATAACCACTCTTATACCAGGGGATCAGGATGCATGCCTAACTATGCTGCATCAGGCGAAGCAACTTGGCTACCGGCAGAATACGACCTTGAAATCGTTGAAAAAATAGATCTAAAGGAAATTGCCATACGGAAGAGGAGCTTATATGCTACATATCAACTATGAAGAAACACTACGATCTGCGACGTAGATTTAAGATGTCTGTAATAGAGCCTCTAGATACAGTGTTAGTCTGAAGAAGTTTACATGGACCGAAGTCAAGATTTTCTGGTCCCTACGCACCGAGAAAAACCACCAAGCAAAAGGGAAATCTAGAATTGCCATGCTACTTGTAACCGAAAAGAAAAACTGAAATAGCAGCAGTGGAATACATCGTACCCTATTATCCCAGGAGGAATGAAAACCGATGTCTGGGAAGATGTGATGTTCCGGCAATGAAGAATACTGAAGAGACAGGAAGAACGGGAAGAGGAAGAAGGGAAGGAAGCGGTCAAGATCCGTCGTTGTAAATAAATGAGTGTATTTTGACTCATGCTTTTTAACTGGAGCCACCATTCCTTCTTTCTTGGGGTCTTGCGCGGCCGCATTCACGTACGCTGTGTTTTTCTTGTTGGCATAAGTTCGTTGTATATAGCCTTGTCTCGTCTCGTCTGCCTTGGAGGAGGTTCGCGTCCATATTTTGGGGCATTGGTGCGACTCGGAGCCTCCAGCAAAGTTTGTCGGAAACGCCTGCTATTTTGGACATTTTGCTTATCTGTTCGATGCATTGTAGTTTTCGGAGGACGCTCTGCCCATTACACTTAGAATAGCCTCTCTGTTTTTGCTTCGACTTAGGCTTTTCTGTGCACTTGGAAGCTGTTGTGGACGCCGAAAGCTAGGAGCTTGTCTGTAGATGTGCTGACTGGCAGCTTGAGAGCTGTCTTGTATGCCTTGCGCATGATTATTACTGCTTGTTGTTCTTCATGCAGAGCCGAGGTGACTGCCTGACTGGGAGGCACTACTGCCACTCGGCAAACGTGCTTTTACCTTTGAATAAAGCCAGTCGACTCTCTGTTCTTCACCTGTCAAAACGTGCATTCCTTGCAGTCGCTAAACCGACCTTCCAACAACGCTACCTCGCAGTTGAATTCCTGTAAAGTTGGAGCTCCCCCCTAGGCTTTAGTACGGCGCTGTTGCTCAATATATGTATCAGGTCCACCTTTTGAGCGTTTCAGTTTGTGCACTTAGGGGAGCAGCAGCGCGAATATATTACTGCGTATATGTAATGTTTGGCAAAAGAGCCAGTCTGAAACTCCCCCGTGAACCAGGAACGTCTCTTCAACGCCTGTAATTGATCCAGACGTCCACGTCTTGGAGTCACGTACATGTTATGCCTGATATAAGGGCCGTTTTTATTTATTGCATTTTATTTTATTTTCATACTCTCAGGACCCGAGGGTATTACAGAGGGGAGTGTTCTAATATTAAATTATTAATCGCAACATTAGGAAAAAGAAAAAACGTGACTCTTTATAGGACATACTACCTACATGATTGTTAGGCTTCCAGTTAACGTATTGTGGATGTACAGTGGCGAGCGATATGACTTGGAACATACTTTTTCGTGGTCGAAGGCGCTCCAGGGCTGCGCGGCGGATCTCGCATTCGAAACAGCGGTTTTATAAATACCCCTAATTTAAGCAGTGTTTAGGTCTAGAACACACGTTGTGTCTGCGGAGCCGTAGAGTCTGCGAGCGCCGTTCGACCACGGGGACCGGTGTTGCCGGTCATGTTGCACGTGACTGTACATAGCATATCGTTCAAGCTCCGCTTGGTAGGTGTATTTTTCTGGTGCACACCATTTAAAGAGCGTCGCCTAAAGCTCATGCATATATATATATACATATATATATATATATATATGCACGTAGTTGAAAGAAGGTGTTTCTTGCAACTGGTAAAATATTACAATTTGTTTTTATTAGTGGCTAACCTTCGGCCGGCTACAACACCGAAAACAAATTTCTAGATTAATTTGTTTATAATAATTATTTATTGCTCTATTATGACGCTAGAGAAAGAATTGGCGCAGATCAGACCGAGCAATGTTGCGTTTATGGATGAAATTAAAAAACTCAGAGAAAAGAACGACCGTTTGAGGAGCGGGAAAGTGCCATGCAATCAGGAAACCTCGCGAGATATAAGGGAGGAAAAAAGCACAGCAGTGGAAGAAGACGTAGCCCTCACCGCCATTAAACGTAAAACCAAAAACGCTCCGATTGAAACCGGAGTAAAGAAACCCAAGCCAGCCACGACGCTCCAAGGAAAACAGGAGGAAATTGAACAGAAAATGCAGCACCAAACAGAGCGAAACAAAATTTGAAACTAAACTAGAACAACTGGAAGTGAGGCTTGAGACAAAGATAGAGGCAAAGATAGAGGCGCTAGGAAAGGCGATACTACACCAAGTGCAACAAATGATGGCTGACTTCGAAGCGAAACTAGCAATACGGGGACCGCAAACAAGTAGGGGGGGGGGGGGGGACCGGTTAAGACGGCCATTAAGCCGTACACTAGGCACCCGGTACCCGCCGAGGGATTGGAGAACATGTAACGCCGCCATGGACAGACGAATTAGATACACGATTTGGCAATGGAATTGTAGAGGATACGATCGAAAACGATACATTTTGCAACAACACCTTAAAGACAAAGAGAACCCGGATATTATAATGATGCAGGAAACAAACGGGCTGGCAAAATTGCCGGGTTAGAAGTACTTTGGTACTGCCAAACGGGAGGCGAAGGCGCTAACGACGTTGGTAAAGCGAAATCACTCGGTCGTTCAACATGACACGGAAGTTAAGTCAATCGATCACATTGTTTTGGAACTCATACCCATGCGGAATACGAAGGACAGTCTCTTTGTATTAAATGGTTATAGCAGTCCAAAGTGCGGACACCATAAATTTCGATCGCTCTTTAAAAAAACCTAGCCATAGCGGGCAACCGAGCGGTAGTGATCGGAGGCGATTTTAACGCCCAATACGCGGCATGCGGTTACAAAATGAATGAATGAATATATCTTTATTTCCAATAGATTGGGGGAGATAGGGAAGAAAAGCTGCAAGTGCAGCTTGAAAAAACACCCTGCCCCCTATGACCACAAGACATGGGCAGCGCGGAGCTGCCGCGTGTTTTTAACAAAAAAAATATACACAGTTTTGCAAGAATGCATAAAAAGTGAGTAGTTGTGCGTAAAGAAGCTACAAAACGTTTCACATATGACAGACAAAAAAACATATATACACATATATATGTAATATAAATGTGAACAAAAAGCTGTAAAACTCATCTAAACTGCACTTCTGAAATAGCTGGCCATATAAACATTAATATTAGTCACACTGAATTAGTCGAGAAAATTATGATGGGGTAAGGGCATATATATCAATGCCAGATTTGTTGTAAGCATTTAAAAGCCTTGGTAAGTTGTTTTTTATCATTTGTGAGCTGTAATTAGTCCTAAAATGGTGCACAGTCCAGGGTTCTGTGTTTCTTGTGAAACGTGAGGGGACACGTTCTTCTAAGCATGATAATTTAACAAGGGATAGATCGTTTTTCCTGTTCATGTAATAAAACTTCTGCAAAAGTCGACGCCTATAGATTTCGTGAGCTGTGATAATTTTAAACTTGTCAAATAAATGCTGGGTGTGCGAATCATACGGAACATTTGCTAGGACGCGTACTATCCTTTTCTGTAATAAAAATAATTTGTTTAAATTCGTATCAGTTGTAGTGCCCCATACGAGGTGACAATAATTGAGATGAGAGGCGAATAAGGCGTTGTATAATAGTACTTTAACTGATGTAGGAAGAAGGTAACGGTTACGGCTTATTATACCTGTTATCTGACTCAGTTTTTGCGTTACAAAGTTTTTTACAATGTTACAAAGTATAAATCGAAACTAAAAAAGCAGGAACCTATGGCTAGACGTGCACGAGGAAGGCCTGACCCTCGTGACCAACCCGTCGGTGCCCACGAGAATAGGTACCAGCATTTGCGCGGATACTACGCCAGATTTAACATTTACCAAGAACATACGGGACACGCAAGGGAAAAATACGCAACATGACTTTGGGAGCGATCACAATATACTAGAAATAACGGTAAGGGCAGGACCGCGCAAGACAAAGGGTAGACCACTTAAGATTGTCGACTGGGACAAATTCAGGAAAATAAGGGAGGAGACCGACGACACGACACAAAGTATTGTGGAATGGACGAAAAAACTAAAGGGAGATGTGGCGGCAGCTACGAAAACGGTCCCGCCAGAGGCTCATCTAAAGAACGTAGACAGTAAACTTCTACACATGTGGGAAGCTAAGGCAGGGTTGCAACGGAGCAGAAAAAAGAAAAACACAACCGGACGCTTCGTAGAAAGATAGCCAAATTGAACAGGGACATAGAACAGTACGCCCAGTAGATATGCAAAGAACATTGGGAGGAAAAATGCAACAACAACATGGACAGTCAGATAGGAATGGCAAAAACGTGGAACATCCTTCGATATTTGTTAGACCCAGACGGGACAAAGTCAGCACATAGGCAACATATAAATCGGCTAATACAAACGTACCGAGGGACAGAGCAGGACTTCCTCAAGGATATCGAGAAAAGATACATCTCGCAAGCGCTGCCCGTCATACACCCTGACTACACAAGGCAGGTAAATGACGAATTAGACAGTAAAATCGGCGAGTCAGAGGTCAGGGCAGCCCTACAGAAACTCAATACCAAGTCGGCACCCGGACTAGACGGTGTAACGAATAAAACGCTAAGGAGCTTGGACGATGCGTCTGTAGCTAAGTTAACCGATTGTATTAACGAATGCTGGGAGGCAGGGCAGATTCCGCAGCAATGGAAGACAGTACAAATCTTGTTAATACCTAAACCGGGCAAGCGACTACAAATTGAGAACTTGAGACCCATATCTCTCACTTCTTGCGTGGGGAAACTCATGGAGGACGTGGTCCTAGCGAGGACAACCACCTACCTCGAAGACTGGGACGCGCTTCCAGCCACGATGATAGGATTCAGGAGAAACCTCTCAGCGCAGGACGCTTTGTTACAAATAAAACATCAGATCATAGACGATTCGGGCAGATTGACAAAGGCAATTCTCGGCTTGGACCTAAAGAAGGCCTTCGATACATGCAACACATGCAACGATACTAGGTAGAGTAGGCGAACTAGGACTGGGAAAACGGACGTTCGATTATGTACGCAATTTTCTAACGGGCAGAAAGGCAAAGATCACGATAGCGGACCTAGTTTCAGAGGAGATCGAGATAGGCTGCGCAGGTACGCCACAGGGCTCGGTCTTATCACCGGTGCTATTCAATCTGGCGCTAATCGGGCTGCCAGCCAAGTTACAAGAAATCGAGGGTATAAATCATACCTTATACGCTGACGATATCACCCTATGGGTGAGAAACGGAAGTGACGGGCAGATAGAACAAACGCTTCAAACAGCGGTCGAAACAATCGAAAAATATCTAGAGGGGACAGGGCTAAAATGCTCGGCAGAGAAAGCGGAGCTGTTGCTGTACAGACCAACTCGCAGTGGTCGCAAACCAGGCAACTACAGGGAAGAGCTCACCCATAGAGAGGAGATACAGTTAAAGACGGCCGATGGGAAACCCATACCCAAGGTCGATAGGATAAGGGTATTGGGGCTCCTCATTGAAGCCAAGGGCAACAACGGAGAAACCCTCAGAAGACTGGAGGGAACTGTAATGCAAATCATGAGGCTAATCAGAAGGATAACAAATAAACATAGCGGGATGAAAGAGGAAAACACGATCAGGTTAATACAGGCCTTCGTAATAAGTAGAATAGTATACGTAGCGCCGTACTTAAAATGGCAGGTCGCGGAAAAGATCAAACTAGAATGCCTCATTCGGAAAATATAAGAACTTGCCATAGGACTACCGATCAGCACCAGCACGGACAAGTTGTCGCAATTAGGCCTACACAACACGATAGACGAGCTCATTGAAGCGCAATGTACGGCACAATATGAAAGCGTCTCCAAGACTAGAGCAGGCAGACACATCCTAGAGAGATTAGACATAGGTTACCAAACACAGCACGGTGTGAAGGTGGACATCCCGAGAGGGACGAATTGAAGATTGGTAATACCTCCCATACCAAAGAACATGCACCCAGAACACAATAAGGACAGAAGAGAGACAAGGCGAAGCGAATACAGAAGAAATTCGGCAGCGACAAGGACGCAGTGTTCGTAGACGCCGCTCCATATACAGTCGCAGATGGGGGTTTACGGCAGCAGTAATCAATAGAGAGAAACGGTGCAAGACGTGCGCGACGATACGCACCACAAGTAACGAGATATCGGAAGAAGTAGCCATAGCGCTCGCAGTAGCTCAGACTAACGCAACCGTGATAGTCAGTGACTCTCAAACGGCAATAAGAAACTTTGCCAACGGCCGAATCTCCCCGGAGGCACTACGCATTCTTCTTGCAAGAGGCCAAAATTACAAAAGAAAGATATACATCACCTTGACACCCGCTCACACCCTCGCGGAGGACAGCAACAACGAGGCGGCACACGACGCGGCTCGAAGGCTTACGGACCGAGCCGCGGTCGCATGTGACGCCCCGACACCCTCCGGACGTGACGGTGCGGTAAATGAGTTCGAGTGGGAATACAGAATGACAACATACTCGTATAATGACATTACGAAACATTATAGGTTACAGAGGCGCATATTCCCGCGGCCTCACGCAAAATTGACAAAAAAGCAGTCTGTCGCACGGCGGCAGTTACAAACTAGGACGTATCCGAATCCTGCGCTCTCGCACATCATATATCCGGATGTATATCCTACGGACAAATGCAAAAACATGTGAATCCAGAGCCACTCTGGAGCGTATAATATGGGAATGCCGAGGGATAAATATCAATAAAGAAAACGCGGCCTCTAGCACCAGCCTTCGCACGCGCTGGGAAGCCGCGCTGCTAAGCCCCGCCCTCGAGGATCAACTATGGGCTGTCCAGCGGGCAGAGGATGCCGCCAGGACCCACGAACTCCTGACTGTCACCTCCCCACCAACTCGCAGGGCACACAATAAAGTTCTTTCCTCCTCCTCTGTAATTAGCATTTCCGATGATTTACGCAAATATGTTTACGATTTACGATGATGTCAAGTGTCATGTAATCTATTTTGTGAGCACCTGCCAAACTTTTTTGGCCGAACATGAATATTTGTCCTCCCGGAGGCGTTTTTTTTTAATTTCCCTATGCCAAACATGTTATCTCAATTGTTCAACTTAGAGTTCATGACTATCATGTTTGCTTTTAATATGTTTGCATATGCTCTCCAATTTCCGCGTTCAATTTACTCTTAAAATGTGATCTAATTCAATAATATGCTTGTACCAAATGTGAGGTCCTGATCGGATCGGAAAACATTTATTGGGCTCTAGAAAAGACATCT
The DNA here is from genome assembly GCF_050947875.1 of Dermacentor variabilis. NCBI lineage: Eukaryota > Metazoa > Arthropoda > Arachnida > Ixodida > Ixodidae > Dermacentor > Dermacentor variabilis. Next base: position 168,334,486 of record NC_134575.1, read on the forward strand.
TCGCGGCTTCAGACGGCCTCTTCCATCTTCTGATGAATTCTGTCTGCATTCACAGGGTTGGTGCCCTAGTGCAAGGCTCCACTGAGTGTTGCCAACCCGCGAGCTCGCTCTACTAGGCGCTTTTGGCCGTTCAAGGTTACGCTGGAAAGCATACTCTCCCACTGTTCCGCACTCGGGTTTTTAATTTTATAGATAGTTGGGGACTCCATATTTTGACACGCCCATGATATGCGGTATAGATCTGGTTTCTCTCCGTACCATGGGCACTTAGTCTCATACTGTGTAGGGAAAATTTTATTCAGAAGGTTTAGATTCGGGAAAGTACCCGTCTGCAGTTGTCGCCATGCAACAGCATCCTCTCTGCTTAGATCCTTATCTGGGGGTGGGTACTTCAGTCTGACCCCTTTATTATAATTTAGGATATTTGAGTAGCCCATGGGTACTGACTCGGTTTCCTCAAGGCTGGATGTGTCAGACGCCCGGTTGGTATGCCCTCGACCTATCCTATCCGCCTCTTGGTTCCCTGTTATGCCAGTGTGCCCTAGTACCCAGATTACGGTATGCTGAACTTTGTTTCCCGGCTCGCATGAGCAGAGTATGTGGCGTGCTCTGCGCCCAATTCTGCCGTTTGTATAATTACGGCATGCTGCTTGAGAGTCTGTTATTATTGTTAGGGACCTGCCAGATCGATAGTCCTCCAGTGCTGCCAGGTCCACAGCTGCCTCTTCGGCCTCGACTACCGTGCAGTCCTGTAGTGATGCGCTGGTGATCTCCTTGAGGTCCGAATTAACCACCGGCGCCACTGCTCTGCTGTTTTGTCTTCCGTCTTTGACGAACGTTGCCGCGTCCGTATGCCTTGTGTTGTCCTTGTTCGCCAAGGTTCTCTGCACGTACTCTGCTCTTGCTTCTCTACGCGCCTTGTGCAGGTTCCGGTCCATATTCTCGGGTACCGGTGCGACTCGCAGTGTACTGCGATACTTGTCCGGAATGGCCTCGGTACGTTCGATCTCTTGGATCATGTTGCCGCCGCCGTATCTTCGCAGGAGCACCCTTCCCGTGGGGGTGTGCATCAACCTACGTGCCTGAGAGCATAGTAGTGCTTCTCTTAGTTCACTGAAGGTATTGTGCAGTCCCAGGGCCAGCAGTTTCTCGGTCGATGTGCACTGCGGCAGGTGAAGCGCAGTTTTGTACGCCTTTCGCAGTATGGCCTCCGCTTGTTCTTCTTATTGCTTCATGCATTTGTGGTAGGGAAGGCTATACAGAAAACTGCTAACCACGAGGCTCCTGACTAGCCTGAGTGTGTCGCTCTCCTTCATACCGTGTCTCTTGTTAGATACTCTGTTGATCATACGGGCTACCTGCATGGTGGCAGTCTTCAGCAGTGTCAGAGTATGATTGCACCGTTGATTGGACTGAAGCCACATCCCCAGGATCCGAATGGTGGTCTTCTCCGGAATGCGTTGTCCCGCGAGGTATACGTGGAGGCTGAGCTCATCGCTTGTAGGGACAGTTCGATTTTGTTTGCCTCGCCACACCCTTAGGAACTCGGACTTCTCCGTCGAGCAGGCGAGGCCCATGGCCCTAACGTAGGTTTCTACGCAGGTGGGCGCGTTTTGCAGGCACTCTTCTTTTTAGCTGAGCGATACCCGGTTCACCCATACCGTGATGTCGTCAGCGTACATGGCGTGCCGTATGCCTTCAAGTTCTTCGAGTTGTCTTGCTAGCCCGATCATTGCGACGTTGAAGAGGATGGGGGAGATGACCGACCCTTGAGGAGTTCCCTTGTTTGGGGTGCGAAACTTCTCTGATCTGACTGCTCCCAGGCCGATTGTTGCTGTCCGGTTAGAGAGGAAGGCCTTGACGTAGCCATGAAACCTTCTGCCACAGTTCAGGCTATCGATTCGTGTGAGGATGGTTTCGTGGCTGACATTGTCGAAGGCTCCTTTAATGTCCAGTGCCATGATGACGTGTTCGCTGTACCGTGGGACGTTGCTGAGCACCTCCTCCTTCAGCTGGAGGAGCACGTGTTGCGTCGATAATTTAGCGCGGAATCCAAACATGCTGGGGGGGTACAGCTCGTTGTCCTCAATATAATTTTGTAGCCTCATAGTAACCACCCACTCGTACAGCTTGCCTAAGCATATTTCAGTTTCAGTTTCAGTTTATTGAGCGTTTGAATTTTTTTACAGAAGTAACTCTAGGAGGTCCCATAGTCAAAGACTGAGGAGGGATTGGTCTAAGATTTTCTACTTGCAGTTTTTTGCCAGGTTTTGGGATCATCATTACTTCAGAATGCTTCCACTCCTCGGGTACTGTCTCCTCCGCCCAGTGCTTGTTGAGATAGTAAGTTCGACTACCAGCTCATCACTGAGGTTGCGAATCAGCGCGTTCTTTATCTTGTCTGCGCCTGCCGCCGTATTCCTAGTGGTATTTCTTATTGCTGCGTATACTTCCTCTTTGGTTGTAGGCCTGTTCAGATCAGAATTTTCTTTCACCTTGTAGCACCCCGTCTAGGCTGCTGGGTCACCATCCCCGAAGCACTTGTGCCTTACTCTTTTTATGAGCTCATACTCTGAGCCCTGAAACTTGTGAACCAGCCTCTGTATGACCTTGTTGTTCTCCGGCTTGGTTTTAGTCGGGTCCAGGAGTGCTTTGAGTATGCTCCACGTTCGGGCAGTACTCAGGGTTCCGCTTAAGGAATTGCTAAATTGCTGCCAATTTGCTCTCTCCAATTGTTCCGCATACTCTTCTGTCTTTTGCGTAATTTCCGCAATCTTCAGCTTTAGCTTCCTATTAAATTTCTGTCTCCTCCAGCTTTTGGTCAGGCTCTGTATTGCCTCCCATAGCCGAAGCAGTCTAGAGTCCACCTCCGGTATTTGCTCTGTGCGGTGTACTCGCTTTGCCTTTCCTTCAGCATATTCCTCCATTCCTCGATTGACAGTATCGCGCCCAGCGGATGTCCATCACAGGCTTCTCTAAAGGCATCCCAATGCGTTATTTTTGCTGTACCTATCCGACGCTTTACGTGAGCCATTCCGATTTGCTTCTTGATGATGTAATGATCACTACCCATGCTTTCCAGCATATTTTCCCAGACTGCCTGTCTCGCTCTTACGAAGGTGAGGTCAGGGCTGGTGTCCTCCTGGACGCTGTTTCCCATCCTGGTGGGGACCTCTGGGTCCGTTAGGAGTTGGCAGTTTATGTTGTCAGCCGCCTCCTTGACTGTCGTACCCTTTTTATCGGTGGTCTTGTATCCCCAGCTAGGATCCCTGGCGTTAAAGTCTCCAGTGATTACGAGCGTGTTGTTTTTAGCCAACCTGCTCACACCGTGGAAGAGGTGCGTGAATTTGCCCTTCTGCTTTGGAGGACTGTATACGTTTACAATAAAAGTACTGCCCCCGTTCTTCTTTTTCGCTATAATTTCGGTAATCTCATAATCTATGTCTGTGTCAGCACTCTTGTCGTGTGTTATGGCGGCAAGGGTGTTGCTGATCAGAATGGCTGTTCGACCAGTGACCTCGTTTGCTTGGCATGTATACCCCTGTAACTTTGGCGTGAAGCCCCAGCTCTCTTGCAGAGCAATGACATCGGGCGGAATTAGCTGCTTGTTGATGTACTGTTGTAATTGTCCTTGTTTTCTTCGGTAGCCTCTGCAATTCTACTGGCAGATTTCAAGTTTTTCGCTTTTGCCTTTTCCTTTATTGGGTCTGGCCATGATTAGTTATCTGAATACAGGCCTAATGTTGGACGTCGCTGGTCAAATTTGTCTTCAACCCCTTGTGTTCTTTCTTGTTTACGCATGTTGCGTATGCCTGTGTTTTGCATCTCTATTCGTTGCTCTATTATGTTGAATTTCTGTCTCATCTCTGCCATGAACTTGACAAAGTATTCGGGTGCTTCTGATGCCTGTTCTTGTGGATGCAATGCCCTGTGAGGGGCTCCCGATTGGAGGGCCTTAACTGCTCTCATTAGCTCTTCAATCTTTTTATCCTGCTCCTCTACCTTCTGTCTGAGGACCTTGTTTTCTCTTTCTGAGTCTCGTGTGTACTGATGTTATTTCGACTATTGTTATCCGAGTGCGGAACAAGCGATTTGGGGGGCCTGCATCCCAGCTCACCTTGCCGTTGTTATTGTTGTTGTTGGGCTTCAGCTTCTTCTGATGCCGCTGCTGCTACGGCTGTTGCTTGCCTCCGTTGATGCCTTGGGACGACTGGGGAGCATTGATCCGTGATGGGCTTCGCGAACTGTTCCGTGAACGGCTCCGCGAACTCTCCCTCCGCTCCTGGCTCTGGTTGCGGGATTGACGCTGGTCGCCCTCTGAGCTGAGCCATCTCTTCCGATGCTGCTGCTGCTGCTGCCCGCTCCGGCTCTTTTGGCGGCTTTGCCGCCCGCCATAGGCCGGCCCGCGAAGCTCTTTGAACTGCTTCAGGCGCTCCTTACAGTCCCTGGACCCGGTGGCATGACCGCCTCCACATACCAGGCACTTTGTCTGGCATTGATGTCCTTCCGGCCGGTTCCGTGCTCCGCACTGCCTGCAGGCCTTGGCATCCGGCGTCGGACATACGTCAGGTCTGTGGCCTTGCTGTCAGCAGTTGTAGCACACTTGCCTCGTCGGTCGGTATGGGTAGCATTTGTATTCGCCTCCCCACCAGTTGACCATCCTGGGAATGAAGGGTCCGTCAAAGGTAATGAGGGCTGTCTTCGACTTCCCAGCATTCTGGCCCCCAGTATGGTTACACCCTGGGTGCGCAGTGTCAGGTTTTCCATCAATTCTTGTTCCGTGGTCCCGGCGTCTATCCCGTGGATCACGGCACGCTTGCAATCTTCAGGTGTCGCTACGTAGGTGTTGACTTGAAAGGAGCATCCTCCGAAACTGAAGCTGGTGATTCCTCGAATTATCTTCGCGGTCTCGTCGCTTGGTGTGCTCGCTATTAAGATGTTGGAGCCTAGTCGCAATCTGATGATAAAGTCCTTGCCGCCTCTAATCTTATTTCCGCAGGCCGCACCGATGGCTTTCGCTACATCGGCTCCTTGTAGTGCCTTCACCGGCAATCGATCCTTCGGTCTAATAATAATGTTCGCGTCATTTTTCGGGAGCGGTGGCGCCCCGTTGCGTTGGCCGCTGCGTTGCTCTCCCCTTGATTGAGTTTGGCGCGCTCGCGCTTTCCGCGCAGGCAGCTGCGTCGCTCGTTGTGACGGCACTCGCCGGCGCCATCTTGCCATTGTTTGCCCCTGCCTGGGGCTCTCCCTTCTTCAACATGGCGGCGTTCCTTGAACCGCGTTTTTGGGCCTTAATTTGGCGCTTGGTCAGGAAGAGTGTCCAATCGTACTCACTCTTCGGATGATTTGTTGGGTCGGCTGCTTCGTGAAGTATAAAGGCGCCTTCGTAGTACTCGGTTTCCACTGCCTCTAGGTTGGAGGTGGCCTTGAGGTGGTCGGCTTCCATTTCTTGAGCTTCGAGCGGATTTTCGGCGACTCCGCTCAGTGTTGATTCAAAATTCGGCAAACTCGTGTGGCGGAGACCGGTTTCAGGCTGCGTGGATGCCATGGTGCTGGTCTTGCTGCCCGCAAGCGCCGTCAAAGCGCTGGGCCTAACGTTAAGCCCAGCGCCTGCGCTCCGCTCGGCCACGTGGGAGGCCTCAAAAGTCTGATGAAAACCCAAAAAAACGGGCCTACAGGCTTGAAACCGGTATCCAGGTGGTCGGAAACTTGAGCGGTATCAGACACAGCCAGTGATTGATGGCTCGTTGATGGGTAGCGGTCCGAATCGGTCGAAAAATGCGGAGCCCATGCAATGTACAGCCAGCGTCTCGCGAACATCTTCTTCCTCAGGTCCTGAAGAATAGGGGCTCCACACGTCGGCGTGACGGGTGTGCGTGATCACTTATGCGTTCACGCAAAGTATCTGATCTCGCTCTGTGGCATTCTCTTCCTTGCATCTGTCCCATAGCACCTTGTGATGACGCAATATTCAACATAGAAATAAATATCCAACTGCCCTGATACGCCAGGCAGTCTCGAGAGTTTTATTTCTCAGTAATCTTATTAAAATTTTAGGTTATAGTTACGGTCCGTCAATAAAAGTATGCTAAACTGTTCCCAAACAGAAATATGAATGTACAAAATTTCATCTTGGTAATGCGGTTATAGCGCATTAAAGCCTGACTAATATCCAAAAAGGCGTAAAAAATATTCAGCAGAGACACTTATAAAACGTCTTTTCAACATAAAAAAGCGGACTTTTTACTGTACCAACAACGCTATTTTCAAGTAAACTAAAGCAATCACAACCTCCATTGCATATGTTGAATCTCTACCTAATACATCTAATGTGCCTCCAGGCAATGTTCGTGGTTTATAGGGTGTCCCCAGATAACTTGTGGCAGTTTATCCAGTGATTTATGTTGAGGGGGGTATTGTTGCCTGCATTCGTGGTAGTGCATAATAATTTCGGGGAACATCACTATGCGATCTCTCGCTGAACCTAGGTCGAGGCCTCCCACCGCCCGGCTGACGAAACCTCGGGCATTATTGTAGGCAGCCTCATTTCCTGGGTGCTAGGAATGTGCAGGGACGATGATTTTACTCTGGCGATCGGGTGGTGAATTTGCAGGGCGTGTTTGTGGAATTCGCCTCTGGAAAAGTTTCTAACTGCAGTTTTAGAATCGCTAAAAAGTATTTTCGCGGTGGTGCCATTAATAGCAACAGCTATAGCTGCCTCTTCTGATCCCTCTGTATACAGTCACCTTCCTGGTGCTGCAGAGAGGGCCTGGCCTTGATTGTTGACTATGCCTATAGAGAAGGCATCTCGATTTCGGTATTGCGCAACGTCGACGTGGACTGTATCCTGCAGGCCCGAGTAGTGTTTACGTAGAGCTTTAGCTGCTGCTCTCCTGTCCCTATGATGTTTAGGATGTATTTCCTTTTTTTGGTTTTGGGTCTCTCCTTAAATTGCTGTTGTGTATATTGTTGTATAAAGTTTACATATAGAGGCGTGTGTGGATCCTATAGGATCCTCAGATCCTGCAGTATGGGTGTTCCTACTTCAATTTTAGATATCCTCTCCAACTGGGCTAGGTTGTGGACCTCGGCCAAATGCTCTAGGGTATGGTGGATTCCCAGTTCTGCGAGCTCCTCATTAGCCGTGTATCTGGGGAGTTGAAGGTCTCACTTGTGCGACTGTCTAATTGGGTGGTCGAGTTTCTTCTTTTCAGCCCGGTAGGGGTGCAGGTAATAAAGGGTTCTACTATCCATTTCAGAACGAATGCTTGGACAAGTTGCCTGACCTACGCTTCCTTCATGCCCTTATGCTTGTTTGCTACTCGCTTAGTTAACCTTTGTTTCGTTAACGCAAGCTATGATTTCGTTCAGAGTGACTGCGTTCTTTCCGTTGTTTTATATGTGCATACGCAAGATTCTAATGGTCTGCACTTGTACGAATGTTCTATCTACCATAACATTGATGTCCGCGTGAGGCGTGTGTTTAGGACAAATCGAGCTCTGGGCGCTGTTCAGCTCCCGCTGTCCACGTGCTAGTTGGTCTAAGAGAGTCTCTATCCTCTTTCTCTATGTCTGGCCTATCGAGAAAGAACCCCTTTAATCACATGCACCTTGAAAACTCTCTTATATCTTTGGGGAGTTCGAATTCCTTTGCAGCGTTGTTCGTGCGACATAACGTTAGACCACGATTCACGAGATCAACATCATCGAGGCTTAGACTCTGGGATGTGTCTACTACGTTGCTGTAGGCGTCAGGATGCTCGCTTGGATCCGTGCAGCTGCGTGCCGTAGGGTTTACATGATTTTTCTTGGGTGGATATGCAGCTCTAATACCTTTGTGCTGGTATTTATCAAGTAGGTTTTCCTCCCTAGTTCGCACGAATTGTTCAAGTTCTCTTTTTTCCGGTTCAGATAAACTTGTGCTCTCGAGTTGATTGGTAATTATCATATCTGGTTCCTTGCCGTGTTCTTCGAGAATAAAAATTAAAGAAAGCGATGCAGAAAGCGATGAAAGAAGCGGGCTTTACTGGTGTTGGTTACGTCGATCTAAATGAGATCATGAGCTTGTACTAGATGCTGTTAACAATTACATTGACGCCATAAAACTTGAGATGTAGGCTGTTCTGGGCGAGCAGAATGTGTGGGTCCTGCTGTATTTCAGCGCGACGGATGACATCGACGTTATCGTGTTGGTTTGCAATGTTCAGAAGAAAATCACTGAGCTTACGTGTTCCTACTGCGTGATCTAGAGTGTCTCTGATTGTTGAATATGTGACCTGTGTTTGCTATACTGGGAAGTGCTGTGGTCAGGGTGATTTCTACATTTGGTCTGTTGGTGCGCAAATTGTTTATGAGCGTTTTCGTGGTCTCAATTGTGTTGTCACTGGTACCACTGTTAAGGTCCTTAGTCATTAGCGGGCAGTGTTCGTCAATGTACATGTAGTGACTGTCTCCAATTAATCCTACGTGCGACAGGCTCACCGTGTTCCTTCATCTTCCGTCGGTAGAAATCAAGGGAAAACATGGAGAAGGCGGGAGATGGAAATTGAAGGCGGATTTCCACCCCCCGTGGTGGCCTAACGGCTGTGGTCTTGCGCAGCTAAGTAAGAGGTCACGGGATCAGATCCCGGCTGCGGCAGCCACATTTAGACGGGGACAAAATGCAACAACTCTCGTGTCCCGTGCATGAGGGCAACGCTGAAGATCTCCTGATGACCAGAATTTTACCCGGGTGCCTCATAATCAAATGCGGTTTTTCACGTAAAACCACATATTTCAATTCTTTGCCATTCCTTCTATGCCACGCATTCTTCGTCATTTCATCATCGTCTCTACCTGGACGTCATGCAGCGGTAATCACGCAGCCGTGTTCACGACCGACCTTCGGCAAGCAAGCAAATGTCATACCAAAGTGAGACGATACTGGAGTATGTCGCATATAACCCGAACCAACGCAAGTCTCATAATACCTAATGAAGCTGTTAAATAAATATTCCAGGACATCTAAACACTTATGAGTTGTGAATACGAAAGCATTGTAGTCCATTCAAACGCCGCTGAGCAATCTTTCAAGTTAAGAACTCATCGCGCGCTAGGGAGCGCGCTTATACGCTTGGCCAGCGCCTCCTAGATAACACACGGCCGGTGCGCTTCGATCCGTGACGTCATGTTACTGTGCCTGACTGCCATACAATGTAAAAGGCAGGCTCCCGAGCAGGCAGCAGTGTTTTTGACGTCACTGCTTTGGTCACGCCATGCTTGCTTGGCAGTGGAAATGTCATCATCATCATCATCATCATCATCATTTATTTACCCTTAAAGGCCCTTGGCTTAGGGCATTACATAAGGGGGGGGGGCAGTCGTTACATATACAATGGTCGGTAACAACAAAAAAGCAACACAAAGTTCAGGATTCATGTTCAACATTAACATCATTAGAAGCATCAACACTAAGATAGACACAGCGGCTCAAGAACAACTTGGAAACAAAACAAAACACGCATACACATTCAAAAACACGGCAAAATAGCTCAGCTCTTGAAATGTGCTGTTAATAAGTGCCTGAATTTATTAGGTTCTATTTCAGTAACTATGGAATCGGGTAAGTCATTCCACAATGTAATGGAGCTAGGTAAAAAAGATTTATTAAATGAGTTTGTGGAGCCATGTATGCGCTGCAAACTTAAGGAGTTGAAAAGACGGCGTGAGGTGCGAAGCGGCGGGTGTAATACAGAATTTCTTAGCTGCGGGAAGGTATAGTATAATTTGTGAAATAGGCAAAGCTGTGAAATTTTACGCCGAAGTGCATCCTATAGCATGAGTTCGGAAAGTAGAGTGAACAGGCCTTCTATCTAGAATGCTCTGGTTTAGCCCAGTGGGTAAGACAGTCGGCATCTCAGGGTGGGGTCGTAGGCTCTAAACTCCCTACCATAACTTTCTAGCGTTGGAATTTTATAATGCGAAGGAAGATATATGCATTATATGCCCCATTTCGCGAAACTCCAACGACGTTCCGACAGTTTGTACCAAAAACGGCCGACGCCTCAAAGAGTAAAAACACGTAAAAGAACGCTAGTATTCACGTCAAATTTTTTAGGAAGGTTTCTGCATAGACAGCCAAAAATCAATTTGAAAAGATAATTTGGTAAATTTCGGTTTGGATGTGAATCGAACCATAGCCTTTGATGCCACGGAAGCTCCAAGGTTCATGTTGTTTAAAGGTGTGCCTAGTGCTCGCGTCATGGGAAACGTCATCTCGCGGCTGTGCAGCTTACTAATAGTGCGGCCTAGTGCATCCGCCGTTACAGACGTGACGGGGCAGCCATGGTGACGAGGTGGCGGCACGTCATGAATGTATAAAATGAGTATGAAATACAGAGCATGAATAGCCAACTGAACGTCGCTAGCGGGGCTTCGAGTTATAAACTCCTCGCGGGCAAACGAGAGGGTTGACACGCTCGAAGCGTCTTCAGGTGGCCTCAGCGAGGCGCTATTTGAACACAAGCGCGAAGTTAAACGGACGTATCGCGCTCGAAGCAAAAAGAAACAACATTTCACCAAAGGGACTCTAATGCATTTGTATCGTCACACGTGAGGAGTCTTAAGTGCCTCTGCCAAATTTTCTGTTACTCATACATTCATTTCTTTATAGCGATTACCGAGGCGCAGTTATAACGCAGGAAAAAGCATACGGTGACAAAGGAACTCGCGGATAAACGCCACATTTAAAGCACGCTTGCCGTGGCTCGAAAACTCGCGCCCGCGCACCTTCCCGCCATAGCAGTTTCAACGCACAAGACGCGCTCCAGAGCGCGCCCACTTTGCTCACTATTTTCGCGCTGGCAGACTTCGTTTCGCATTTTCGTGAGGTGGCCAGAGGAGAGATAATTGTCTGGCGAAGATATCTGCGCTCGCGCCGCGCTTCAACGAGTATTATCTGTCTTGCACAATTCAGCGCATGTGTCGGGCACGCGGTAGCGAGGTTTTGCGCGCCGGCACACGTGCGTTAGCTCGGCCTCAGCATGGGCTACCGAGAACGAGGGTGGCATGTCCCGGCCATGCCCTCTCTTGTCACGCTACACCTGGCGCCTTATTACGGGAGCAGGTGTTCCCTTTCGCCTGCTCTGCTCCGTCCACGCGCGTTCGTGACGTGGCGTCATGGCCAGTGGAAATTTTGGTGCCGTTTTTCATTTGTACTGACGACAGACCCGTGCCTTCTCGCTCAGTGAACCATTTTAGCAATTTTCGTATGAGTAAACGTGGCTTCGAAAACACGGCATGTCGCTAAATTGCTCGATTGTCCGTCGTATTACCATCGACAGTCATCGTGAGGTGAGCTCTGGCGTCATTTTGTTCACACTGGCTACGCGAGAGCGAATACGCACGTACGCAGGAAGGCCCTGAGGTCTTTTTCTTGTCGATTTCTCCATAAAGTTCTCTTCTTGGGCGTCATTTCCTGACTTAAGCTTTACTTCTAACCCTTCCCGAACAGTATCGCTCATTGCTGCTGCCGTGTGAAGGTCGTGAGTGCTCGCGTATCAGATCAAGCGGAACGTTTCATCCGAGTGACGCCCAGGCCAGATTGTACGGAAGCCTAACAGCTTCGGCTGGCCTGGCCACCCGACTAGTAAAAATTATGCGACCGCAATGGCATTGACAGGCACAAAAGCGTCGGAAATACTTGCTCATGTAAGGACATATTCTATTCAACCGGAATGAAGCTCAACGCTCACCGTAACGCTCTGTGTGTCTGTTCAATGGTTATGCCTCATTCTGAGCGCTGATATTAGATTATTATGAGTTCTGAGTAAAAATCCATCGTAGCTCGTCATTTAAGGTCACGATGCCTCTCTTTGCAATGTCGAAAGGGAGCGTGCACATGTAAATACATATATGACAGGCTACAAACTATTCCTTTGTACATACAGGACTTTACTGTTTCGTCGGTAGAATGTTATATTCACAAGTGCGATGGTATGAGACGGTAAATCTCTTATCTTCATTGATGATGTGCGGAAAGCACGTACTCTTTATCGAATGCAGACATGCGCAAGACACCAGCTCGATGGCGTACCTGTGCGTCTCCCCCCCCCCCGACTGTCTGCTCTACAGTCCTACATCTAGCAGCAATGCTAGCAACCTTCCGATCAATATAAGAAGATAAGACTTCTTTTCAACCCCATCACAGCACTGCAAGCAATAACCTAATCGTAGAAAAACTACAAATACAAATATATACACATACAAATAGAAAATACAAAAAAGAATAATATTTACGATTCCTGCGTCGTATACCTCCGAGGTGTTCTGACGCCGTTCTTACCTCCACTGCAACACGGCACTCGTTTGCTCTAAGCCTTGGCTTACTTCTATTGTTCTGGAGAAAAGAGACATCGGGGGTTGCACCATTCCGTCTTCGCTGCACTTACGTGCTGTGCGATGCATTATGACAATACAAAAAGTCTGTAGATGTATAAAGACAATGGAACCGCAGGTGCGAGCGGTCGCTGTGTTGAAAGGGTCTCGATTTCGTCGAATTCCGGGTTGAAAGTGTCACAGAATATGAAAATCTCGCGCTTTCCCACAAAATAAGAATATAGCATTGCGTCAAAATGGTCCGTCATGGTAAACAGAATGGCGTTTAACTATCCAAACATTTTTTCTTGATCCAGAATATTAAATGCTTAATTTCTGCCATTGCATTTTTATGAGCCTGCTGCTAACGAATCTCAGTAGTCTAAACGTCTGTACTTGTAGTACTAATGCGGACACACGCATCTGAGTTTTGGCGTGTGAACTTGCTATAACTGTAGGCGTAGTTCTGTTTCGGTTTGCTGTTGGCAATTATTTTGTTACGTAGCCAAGTGTTCTTTCGTTGAAATTTCATTCGCGAATTATCAATAGTATTTGCGTTTTATAGCGCCGCAAGTAATCGCGTGTGGAGTTCTAAGTACGAAATCTTCCGTTTTTGTTTGTATCCCATTCGTGGACTTTGCAAAAGGATTTCAATGCAGTTCGTAGTTTATGTTTGTCGAACAACGGTTTTATTTTCAGTAATTTCCGGCCGTGTTATGCACTTTCCTCTCTGCCCCGTTTGGATTTGTGTAAGCTTTTGGCTTTTCTGTCAATGCGCCGAGTTCACGAGAAGTTAAAGCTCAGTTTATCTCGAAGCTTCCTTGGTGCGAAAATAATCGTTTAACTCCGACGACGCAGCAGCACTGAAGTGTCGGTTTGCACTAGAAGCAGCAGTAGCCAGAATATCCTTGGAGAAGAGCACTACACTCGTTACTTGTAGAAGGGGCAAAGTTCTATGTTGCTGGCGAAATTTCAATGGCGTGTTAACTCACACTGAGCGTAGCACTCTCAAGTCTTCCTGCGGACTGAAAAATCTGTGATTTTAAGTGCTCGCATTTGATAGTGTTGTCAGAAAGCAGTGCTGCATAGGTAAATAAACTTTGAGCGAACAAGAAGAGAGCTCCCTCTACAAATTTGACGTTTTGTTTTTCATAGTGATTTTTATGTAGTGTCGATTTTCGGCCATGAGTGATCCACGAGCCCTTAAATAGGCCGTAATAAGACGTTTCATGTTAGCTTACATTTCTAGAATTATTAAATTTTTACAATTTCTTGTTATTCGACCTAGCTCATTTTTTTCAATACTCCAATAAAGCATGAGAGGTGGACACTGATATCAACACCACCAAAGAAAGCGTAACCCCAGATTTTCCTGCGCAGCTATGGAGGGGATCACAGAACCAGTAAGCGAAAATTCGGTCCACAATTGCTATTCATTGCAGTGCGCATAGATCATATGGTTATGATAAAGCACACGAAAAAACAACTGATATTGTGCCAGCACGAAAGGGGGGTGGGGCCCAGAAAAAGACAAAGGTTTATAATATTGCTACCATGCAGATGACATTAAACCAATTATACGCGCCATAATATCACTACAGGTAGACATGCATTCGACAGCCCTCTCACTCATTTCCGTTGATTTAACAAGAGTGGGAAGTCACTGATTTAGTGCAGGCGAGTTCAAACGAACACAAGTGCCGCTGAATGCCAGTAAGTGTAAGGGTCACATATGAGCGCCCTTGACTGCCAGTGTGATGAGTGGAGCCGAGTGAGCGGGACGGACTCGGTGAGAAAAAGAAAGTGTGCATAGTGGTGCGCGGCAGCGTGGCACGCGAGGAGGGAGTGCATGTCGAGAATAAATTGCGGACGGTGCGTTGAAAGGAACTCGAAACGGCGAGGTCTTAGTGGGACGTGTTCCAGGGCAATCGAGTAGGCTACTGGTCCGGCTTGGCGCCTGCCTGTTCATGGACCCAGCCGGGCCCGCGCACAGACGACCGGCTGACGGTCCACTCGGGCAGCCGTCGGGGAACCATCGGGACCAGAGAACGGCTCCGTTGGCTGATGGTCCACTCTGGTTCCAGTACCTGCGGTCCCCCCTGAGAGCTGCTGACGAGGCCGAGCGGCGCCACGGTTCGCGTATTCGCCAGTACTGCCTTCGGCACAATTTCGGTGGCAGAAGCCAGCGGAGCTGTTCGCCTGCCAGGCACCTCAAGTACCTGAGAGGTAGTCGTGCCTAACCCGCGCCAGGCCGCCGACAGCCCGCGTACCACGTACAAAGCCTAAGTTCCGTGAGTGCACCGGCGCGAGACTGCGCATGTGATAGTCGGCTTTCAAGTGAAAACGAACACTTAGGGCATTTAGGGAACTTTGAGAACTAGACCGCGTACCCTTGGGCGGTTAGGATAGGGTAACCCAGCTTTCTCTTTATATGCTTAAGTATTCTATGTATTGTTTTGTTGTGTGTCTATGTCTCATATGTGATCATAACCTGAACGAGATAATGACAGATAATGATAATGTCTGTGCTCCACGCTCTCCTCCCTGTTTGCTGAAGCCCTTGGCCCATGAACCTTTCTATCACAAATGGCGAGCCTGTCAGGAGTGGCTTACACGATTCACAGCCAACGCTCACGCAAAGAGACATGGAAACCGAAAAATTGTGCATTCTACATGGAGAGCTCGTTTTGAAAGAGGCAGCGTCAAGAGAATGGGTGGAGGCAGAGCGTGCGCAACTGTGCGATGAGATAATGGAGGGTCGCATTGCAGCGAAAGTACAAAAAGCCCTGGAACAGAAACTGCTAGTGTAAGAGCAGGAAGTCGTAGAACTTAAGCTCTAACGTCAGAAGAGCGGGGTAACGCACAAGCTACGGAGGCCGCCGCACAGGCTAGTTCGAGTGCACCCGTGGCGACAACCGTTTGTAGTACGCACTCACTGATTCCGACTTTTAACGAATGCAGAGATGATCTAGATGCTTATCTGCAACGTTTGGAACGGGTCGTAACGTGCCTGGAAGAGCCGCGAGAGAAATGGGGCTCTCATTGAGCCAGTGCATGACTGGGGAACCGCTAATGGTCATTGGTTAGCTTAATCAGCACGCTGCCCTGGGCTACGGCGAGTTCAAGATGATACTCTTGGAGCTTTTTCTGTACATTGCGGATGGCTAGCGGGAAAGGTTTCGGCGATCCCAACCTGATATCAAAATATGCAGTACGCCCCTAGGCTGGCCGGCTACTTTGATCATTGGATCAAATTAGGATAGGCGGAGCAAAGATACGATGACCTTAGGGACGTGCTTATCACCGAACAATTCGTCGAGGGCTGCTCTCAGCCACTGTGGGTGTTCTTGAAAAAGAGGACCTGTTGAATGCTGAAGGGCTACTCCCAGAATGCAGACAGCTTCGTGGAAGCCCAGATGTTGCAAAACCTAAGCAAACGGAATACTAAGATCGCGGTTGCAGCTGTGAAAAGACGGAGTCAGGCACGAAGACGGCTCGGGGTACGGGCGTTGTTTTCTATGGGACAAAGAGGAACACAGAGCGGCTGATTGGTCGCGGACAAAGCGTAGTTCCCTCGCTCATGGGCAGTGGGCACTAGAAAGTATGACACTGGTATGACACTAAAAGCGTGGACAAGAGGGAAGCGTCGTGTCGGGCCTCTTTAGAAAAAAATTAAGGAAGAAAACCTCCAGAGAAGAAGGGCTACGTTCTTTTAGGCTATTCCGACCGTCAACACTATGGTGAGCCGCCAAGTTGCTGCTGGTGGTTTTGGCAAGGTGCCAGTGGCCAACCCATTTCTTGATAAATATCCAGTCACAGTGCTGCACGACAATGGCTGCAACACTGTGGTGGTGCGACAGGCACTTGAACCTTAGAGTTGGTTGACCGGTACCTATAGTCCTGTATTCTTTCTTGATCGCATGGCCCGCTATCTACCAGAAGCTACGTTCGTCTTAGACACGCTGTTTCTTGTGCGCGAAGTTCGTGCTAAGTGTATACGCGACCCACTGCACGTCTGGGTTCTCGGAAATATTAATGAAGCTGTATCAGTGGACACTGCAAAAACTAACCGAAACAGAGCCATGTCGAGAAATAGCAGGGAACACGAGGCTACAGCTGTGGAATGGCAGGCGCCTTCGTGAGTGTCTTGCCAGAGAATTCGCGCGAGACAAAAACAGATGTTAATAGCTGGTAAGACCCTGACGGGTTGCAGTTGGAACCTTCGGTGCTAACACCCCATCACCAGCTAGAAACAGTAGCCGTTGGGGCAAAGCTCGAAGACACCACGCTTCCTGTGTTGACAAGCGTGGCCACGACAATAGGCTGCTCGACTTTGGGAGCCTATCACTATGAAAGATGTTATTTCAAAAGCTGTTTTCACGCAGTAGCGAAAAAGAGCGCATGAAACTCTTACGGAACGGATTTTGTTTATAGACATTTTACTCCACAAGCACAGATTACCGTGCCTGAAAGACTTGGAGCAACTGCTGGTTCCCCCATGCCTCCGAAAGACAGTACTGGTACTAGCTCACGAAGGCATTTTAGTAGGTGACCAAAGAACGACTAGGGAGACGAACAGGATCATCACGACATTCTACTGACCGGGAGTAAAATCGGAGACTAAGCACTTCGTAAAGTCGTGTGACGTGTGCCAGATGACAGTACCTCGACACCTCGTGCGACGAACGCCACTTAGGACGATGCCGGTCATTGATGCACCTATTATAAGAGTGGGCATCGACATTGTTGGACCAGCATCCCCTACGTCCAACAAGGAAAACCGCTACATACTCACAATGATTGACTTTGCCACGCGGTATCCGGACGCCGTTGCTTTACCGTCCATTGACGCAAAACAAGTATCGGAGAGCCTCTTTGAGATGTTCTCCCGGCTGGGAATCCCAGATAATCAGTGACAGGGGTCCCACTTCATGTCCGCCCTAATAAAGCAGTTCAGCCGTCGGCTCTCAGTGAAGCCGATGCCAACGACACCATATCACCCCACGGCAAATGGTCTGGTGGGAAGGTTTAACGATACATTGAAACGAATGTCGGGGCCCATTTGCCAAGAAAGTCCGAAATCTTGAGATCGTTACCTAGGGCATGGGCTTTTCGCATGCAGAAAACTGCACCAAAGTAGCGCAAGGCGCTCGCCCTTTGAACTACATTACGGTTGCTTTGTGCGTGGACCGATGGCAGTGTTGAAGGACGTGTGGACTAACACTTGCCTGGACTGGGATACTAAGCGAGGACTGTATATATGAGGAAACTCTGGCAGTGACTCGAGAAAACATGCGCCATGGCCAAACGGGAACTTAAGAAAGACCACCTTACTACAAAAATGCTATTACGACAAAAAGACAAAGAAGCTCCATCATTGTTCGGGTGACAAAGTCCTCGTGTTGTTACCGGCAGATACCAATAAGTTGGTCTCGTTCATGAAAACGGCATTCAACGTGGTGGATACACTTAGTCACTTAGACTACGCTGCTGACCTTGGGAACTGAATAACGCCGTTACACATAAATATGCTGAAAAAATATGGGGAGCGCAACGTCAGCTCTTTTAACTCACCTTCGATGGTCGGGTGTGCAGTGCCCTCGACCGAGAGCACTGCCCGCCCGACCATGGAAGGTGTTGAAGGTGTCAACCATGGAAGACAGCAACCTTGACTAGGAAGAGGTGCTCGTGCCTCTGAAACGCACACAAGACTGGCGAGGCGTTGATATTTTTCCCCAACTCTCGCATCAGCAGCGGACGGAAGTCTGCCAGCTGCTTGAGGAGTATAAAACAATATTCTCTGACCTGGTTACCAGGGCAAACCGATGTCATCCACTACCAGCTGAAACTCACTACACAGACTCTCATCCAAGTTATGCCATATCCTTTGTCACTGGATATTAAAGAGGACGTGGAAAAAGAAATAGAAGATATGCTATGCGTTGATGTTATTGAACGATCTTAATCTCGATAACATACCCCTACTGTCAACGGAAAGAAAAAGGATGACACAATACGATTATCCATTCATTTTCGTCAGCTGAATAAGATGATGGTTCCCGATTGTGAGCCATTTCCCCGCTCACATATGATGTTCATCATGCTCGCAGGATTTCTGTTCTTTTCCCGGTTCGACTTCACCAAGGACCAAGGACTGACAGGTACCTATGGCCAATGCATCAAAAAAACTCTGTACATTCTCATGACTGGGGACTTCATCAATTTATGTACATGCTACTGAATTTGGAGACGATCCCACCGCTGGCAACCAGCTGTTGGAGTGGAGGACGATCCCACCGCGGGCATCCAGTTATTGGATCTGGAGGACAATCCCAATTGCTGTCTCCCAGATTTTGGTCCTTGCCGTTGGGTGCGGGAGTTGGCCGAGGTTGAGGAGGACTTTGAGATGAAAACTGGAGGTTTATTTACATTATTTACAGTGAGAGTACAAAGAAATTAAATGTCATAAAGTCATTACGGGCCGGCAGCAACTTTGACGCTGCGGCCCGTGGCAAGAAGCTCGAAAGAGATGAATGAAGGAATCCTCTCTTGCTGCTCCCGGTCTCTGGCTTTTAACCCCTTCTGTGTCTCGAAGTCACGTCACGTTCGGCCAATCGGCGAGCCCGCTCACGTGTCGTCATTTTCTGCCCTCGGTAGGTGCCCGTGCGAGTGTACGTCACATACGGCTCAGAGGGCCACTCTTTGGGCTTCAATTGTCCGAGGGATTATTTGTCTGCGGTATTGCCTTCCCGGTCTGCTACTGCCTTCACAAAGGCGGATGGGTGGATTGCTACCAGGGCTTCACGGTGCATTACAGCCGTCTTGCCTCGGGACCCACGTTATCTGGAACAGTGCGAGGCTCTCGCTACACTTTCGGGAAGAGTCAAGCAGTGAAAAGCTCCACATGTGGCACACGAGGTGGGAGACGTCAACTCGTTTGCACGTGCCGCGCCTCGGGAACGGGTAGATGTGCTTCTGCGCTCCTTAATTAGATGTGACGCGATTCGATGTGGTCTGGTGAAATCGAAAAAGGCTCAGGAAACGGTCCCGTATTAAACAGCTCCTCCCCGCCCCGGAAGTTCGGAATGGCCAGCAAAGTCAATTCGCTGGCCATGAGGAGCGCTGAAAGAACATGTAGGGTACTAGTGTCGAGCCTCGTGTGACGAACTTCGGGATCCTGGGCCCTGGAGAACGTACGCCAAACAAACAAAACAACACAGCACTGCACCACGTGTAAGCGCAGGCTCTTCACCCTTGACTCGCCAGGCTATTACTAAGTCAAAATGAACCTTGATCTTTTCTTTCCCCAATTTCGATAAAGCAGTTCCAATCACCTTTCTAAACTGCTATCCATATCTCCCCGAATGCCAACAAGACCACAGTGTTATTGCTGTTGCAAAAGAAAGGGTCGTCGTGATTGCAAACAAATAATGAGAATAGCCGATCATAACTCAAGTGGCCTAACTTCTTGAACAGCCTGTTCTCACCCTATCGCAGTGGCGTACTTATCGCACGGACTGGTGCAACTGAGCAGTTTGGTATACTCCACAAGTACGCAATCACAAGCGCTCGAGCTTTGTGGTCACTATTGAGAACGCGTACTTGCGTCGCAGGGAAAAGTTTCATTACGCTTACTCACGTTTCTTCCTCTTGTCCATGCAGGACACGTACCTTAAACGAACAATTAAACTTGCCTAACTTACGCACTGCACGGAACCCTTAAAATGATGCGTCTTCTAATAACTAGTTCCATGCATGCTAACTACAGAAGTCAGAATACGGCTGCCCTCAACACACACGAGCAACCCAGTCAAAAATCTGCTTCCTTCCGTCCGCGCAGGACACGCGCTAATGGAACTAAGAGCTCTTCTCAGTGCAAATTACGCACTTATTGAAACCCTACGCTCTTAACTTTAGAAAATTCAAAACAACTTAAAAAAGGAAGGTTCAATAATGCAAACGCGCGTCACCATAGGCCTCCCAACGATAACCTTGACTTTCAGGTTACTCACAAAAAAAGAATGCCTATCTACTCATTAATGAACACCTCGCGAAACTAAAGTTTTACTTAAAACGCATCTTTCAAATCTCGGAGCTTCTCGAACAAAACATAAAACTCATACCTGACTTATTGAAAGAAATACTGGCTTTAAATGGCGCAATCTTAAAATGCTAAAAAAACAACAAGTTTTCCTTCTACGGAAGCTTTCTTGGCCTCCCCTTCCAAACGTTTACGTCTGACTCACACTTTTGAGCCGTACTCGAAGTGGTCGCGGTTCAAAAGCTATTCTGGCTACCCAGGGACAAGGAAAGGGCTGAAACGCTATCAGCTCCTCCAAGACGTTACAGTCTCCTGCCAATTTGCGCCCTGGTGCCACGCTTTCATCACTAGCTTGACTGACCGCGTCGCGACTCACTACCACCTTTGCTCGTCTTGCCACCTTGCGCTCCTTTGCACTACATGCTGCACTGAGAAAAGAACGGCGAAACGACGAGGAACTTCACTGCCCCGTGCCCTTTGTCCGCGTCCATGCAGAACATCCTTCACGGTCTCTTTTTGACCGGTAACCCGAACGTGCTTGACGCGCACATGTCAACGACGGTCGCACCTTTCTTTTCCTCGCGCCCTGCCTTTATGCGCGTGTCGCCGTCTTTGGCTTCGCTACATTAGCCAACGCATCCGTATCTTTACGGCGCTTCTTTCTGCGGCACTTTCTCTTGGAATTCCCTTTCATGCCGTTCTCTGGCGCATCGTGCTGGCGGGTACACATCTCGTCGGCCCGGATCGGCCTCCTACCCGCACAGTATGAATGATTAATAACTAAATCATCGCTCTCTTGGCAACCTAGACTGGCGGAGAGCTGCACCGATCCCTGAACCGTGCAGCTTTTTTCCCTTGAGCTACGCAGCTCGCGATCCTGCGTACTGCCTTCAACTGCATCGTCCAGCTGGCACTGCACTTCGGCACGCAGATCTGACCATACATGGGCGCTCGTGTCTGTCGGGTCAGCACTATCTGTGCTTCGTTAACTACCTCGATAACGTTACGTGCGACGCGCACGCGTGGTGACTGTGCCAATCCATTCAAAACTGGCGTAGTTT
This sequence comes from Dermacentor variabilis, assembly GCF_050947875.1. Taxonomy (NCBI): domain Eukaryota; kingdom Metazoa; phylum Arthropoda; class Arachnida; order Ixodida; family Ixodidae; genus Dermacentor; species Dermacentor variabilis. The sequence goes on from NC_134575.1 coordinate 168,355,942, forward strand.
TCTCTACAGTGCTCTGTTGGCACAGCACCTCGTCACTCTCACTACGGCCTTTAACGGCCTCTGTTGCCATAACGGCATCGTTAGCAGCTATCTCCTTTCCGTTCTCCTATGAATGGGCCGCTAATGTCACAGCACTACTTAGCTCTTCGGCTTTTGGTGAAAATGCGCTTGAGATTTCCTCATTCTTTTGCTCTGTACTACCTACAGAATTTTCAGACAGCCGTTGTCTCTGTGTCATTAACTGCTCACAATATAGCATCTGTTTTATCACTGCTCCCTTCTCTCTCTCGTTCTTTTGCTCACGCTTACGTTCTTGATACTCACGTTCACGTGCATTCTCACGTTCTTGACGCCCACGCTGACGTTCTTGACGCTCACACCTAAGAGTAAGTTCTTGAAGCTCACGCTTCCGTTCATTCTCGCGTTCTTGACGCTTACGCTCACTCTTATGTTCACGACGCTCACGCTCCCGTGGTTCTTGCATCACCTCTCAAGCAATCTCAATGCTTTCATCATCATTGCCACTATATTGAATCACCTTTATGATAACTGGCTTTTTCATCTGTCCGTCTGCCTCAACTACCAAATCCTCGCACACCAACAAGTCTAACCTCGTCAACCTTCTAAGATCCATGGTAGCTGCCCCGACTGGCGGTGAGAACTGTTTTCTTTAAATAATTTGTGCAAATGCACAATATGCAACAAATTCCCGATTCCTAGAACTATCAAAATAAACACAACATTTGAAGTCTGGTGAATCAAAAGGAAAGAAAAACCACGCGCTCACTTACGGTTGCAGCACCCTGCCATATGGTTCATCGGTCCGCTCTCACCGGTTCTTCAGGGCTCTCTGGCTCGAAGGCTCGCTCTTCGCTGTTCCCAGTTCCTCAGGACCACATTGGACGAAGGCTCTCTCTTCTTCGCTGTTCCAAGTTCCTCGGGACTCCTTTGGACGAAGGCTCTTTCTTCTTCGTTGTTCCCAGTTCCTTAGGACTTCTCTCGACGAAGGTTCATCCATAGCACTGCCTCCAGTTGAATTTGGAGACGATCCCACCGCTGTCAACCAGCTGTTGGAGTTAAGGACGATTCCGCCGCTGGCATCCAGTTGTTGGATCTGGAGGAAAATACCAATTGCTGTCCCCCAAATTTTGGACCTTGCCGTTGGGTGCGGGAGTTGGCCGAGATTGAGGAGGACTTTGAGATGAAAACTGGAGATTTATTTACATTATTTAAAGTGAGAGTACAAAGAAATTAACAGCCATAAAGTCATTACGGGCCGGCAGCAACTCGAACGCTGCGGCCCGTGGCAAGAAGCTCCAAAGAGATGAATGAAGGAATCCTCTCGTGCTGCTCCCGTTCTGTGGCTTTTAACCTCTTCGGTGTCTCGAAGTCACGTCACGTTCGGCCAATCGGCGAGCCCGCTCAGGTGGCATCATTTTCGGCCAATCGGTGAGCCCGCTCAGGTGTCGTCATTTTCGGCCAATGGTAGGCGCCCGTGCGAGTGTGCGTCACATTCGGCTCAGAGGGTCACTCCTTGGGCTCCAAATGTCCGAGGGATTATTTATCTGCGGTATTGCCTTCCCGGTCTGCTAATGCCTTCACAAAGATGGATGGGGGGATTGCTGCCACGGCTTCGCGGTGCATTACAGCCGCCTTGCCTCGGGACCCACGTTACCTGGAACAGTGCCAGGCTCTCTCTACACTTTCGGGAAGAGTCAAGCAGTGAATAGCTCCAACTGCGGCGCACGATGTGGGGACGCCAACTCGTTTGCACGTCGTGCCGCGCCTCGGGAATGGGGTAGACGTGCTTCTGCGCTCCTTAATTAGCTGTGACGAAATTCGATGTGGTCTGGTGAACTCGAAGGAGGCTCAAGAAACGGTCCCGTATCTACAATACCCTTTGGTGTTATGACGGTACCGGCGGTATTCAATCGACTAATGCGTGCAGCCCTTGGAGACACTCAACCTGTTCATATAATATACGACGTCTCTATTGCTACAGTGACGTGGAAGGAGCATTTACACGCCCTTCGACTCGTATTCGAATGTATTTGGAAGGCCGAGCTCACAATAAAACCGAAGAAAATTGATGTAGAATCCCCTACAACAGGATTTCTGAGGCATTTTGTCGGGCAAGTAACACTTCAGACCTTGAAAAGTACTACCGACAAGGTACAAGTGGCTATTAGACCGCAAACTAAACAGGAAGAGAGAGCGTTCCTATGTCTCACCTGCTAATGTCGAGACTTCGTACCGAACTGCGCAGAACTGGGGCGTATAACGTAAAACTATTCCGATAAGTTTTTATTCCAATCTCCCGACGTCAAATTTGCGGAAGCACCGACACAAGCATCGGGTGGGCACCCGTAGGGTTGGCTGAACAAACCAACCAAATGCTCCCCTCGTTCATAGAAGGTCAGTATTGTTTGCTTGAAAAACGAATAACATTGCCTGCACTGAGCGGCTTGTCTTATATAATATGCTTACAAGAGGCGAAGAACACGCTCAAGTGGATAGGGGTTCGATAGGGCGGAGCAACTGCACTGATTATCGATAACCGGATGAAGAGGATGGTGCCTGCGTCTGCGATTGGTCAGCTTTCTCTTACTTAGCTTGCGGTGGCTCGTCGACAATCGCGGCGGCATGCAACGCAAGCTTACGAATGACGCCAAAACGGATCCTCAGCAAAGAAGAGTAGGCAGAACGAAGTCGTAAACGTGCCGGAAGTTCTCGAAAACGTTACACGGCCAAGCAAAATGTTTAATTACACACAAATAAACACATGCTTTCCGGCAGGGGCGAGTACAGTGCCGGAGCGATCGGCGGCAGCCATCTATTATTCACTTTGGAACGGGGCAGCCTGCAGCTATTCAGAAGAAAATCCAGTTTTCTTCGGCCTAATAATATACCTTTAACGCGCACGCGTCACTTCGACGCGGCAAGATTTTGCGACGTCGCGTGAGAGGCAGGTGAAATGCGTGCAGCCCGAAAGTTTTTGACCAATAGCCGAAGGCTAATAGCAAAAAGGCGTCGAATCAGAAATAAGTATTTTTGTTTTGTTCGGTCAAATTATGCGTAATCAGTGTGTACACGTCATATCAGATGGGGAGCTATCGCGCTTTTCGTGACGTTGCGGGACAGACAGGTGAAGTGGGGGTGGTCGAAAAATGTTTTTGTCCAATCGCGGTGGGCTGATTGCAGAATTGGAATAGAAAAGTTTGGAATAGTTTTACGTTATAGCGCCCCTGCCCTACGCCCTAACGAAATTGACCAATAAAGGTACTCCAATCAAGTTCCGGGGACAGGAACAACACGAATTAGGTTTCAGGAAGTTGAAAGACCTCCTAAATACACAGCCTGTATTGAGGTTCCCAGATTTATCGAAACAATTTGTGTTGCGCACGGATGCGTTGTCATGCAGTGTGGGTGCGATCTTGCTTGAGGAACATGACGGCCGTGTCGACGCAGTCTGTTATGCGAGCGGGAAATTACTCCCGTGAGAGGCAGCATATTCTAAGATTGAGAGAGAATGTCTCGCGGTAGTATGGGCCATTCAGAAATAACATGTGTTACTGTACGAACGACCATTCATTTTGCAAAGCGATCACCAACCTCTAGCTTACATCCAAACAGGTAAGCACCTTTAACCAATGTGTACTTCTTTGGAGCTTACGCCTTATGGAGTGTGATTCCCATGGCACCTGCATACCAGATTCGGAAAATGTTGCGGATCCTGAAACGCTGATGTCCCTCTAGATTTTCTGTTTGTGCGTAGCGCGCCGAAGTGTTGCCCGTTGTGCCGCCTCCAGACCCAAAGCTCACGGCCCAACGTACTGAAAGTGGGGGGATCGAATGTGACAAGTGGAGCCGAGTGCGCGGCACGGACTCAATGAAGAAAAAGAAAGTGCGCGTGGTGGTGCGCAACTGCTTGGCACGCGAGGAGGGCGTGCGTGCCGATATTCGATTGCGGACGGTGGGGTGAGAGGAGCTCGGACCGGCCAGCGCCTCGTGGGCTGTGTTCTAGGGTAATCGAGACCGCCTTGGTGCCTGCCTGCTCGCGGACCCAGCCTGGCCAGCCTACACACGAGCGGCTGATGGTCCGCTTTGGCAGCCATCCAGGAATCATCGGAAACAGAGAGCGGCTCTGGCGGTTGACGGTGCGCCCTGGTGCCAGTGCCCGCGGTCACTCCTGAGAGCTGCTGACGAGACCGAGCGGCGCTACCGTACAGTGTCTAAAATAGGGAAGTGTGCGTACCGCGCCGCCGGCTTTGAAGCCTTTCCGCGATGCGTCGGAAAGAGAGGTCCAGGTGGCGCTGGCAGCCGCTTCCTCGCCGCGCAGTAAATAGACCGAGTTTGCCGACCTGCATTTGAATTCCGGTGCGTTCTTTCTGTCCCAACTTTAGGTGGTGCCGCTGTGCATGAAGACTTTTTAAAGCAATCTTCTTTCGCAGTGAATTTTTTGCTGCAGATTGCTCTCGGATCTCGCGCTTCTTTTGCATGCTTCTTTTGCATGTTGATAAACAGTACGGACTCCAAGAGCCCCAACTGCAATCGCTGGCGCAATTAAATTTGTGGCGTTTAGTTGAAATGGGGATGCGGTGCTGCTATCAAAGGTGACGCACTTTGCCATGGTCTCGCCGCACGAGAAAGAAAAGTTAGCAAGTTCGCTTCGCACCGAGCGAGCTTTTGCAATACGATCTGGAGGGAGTTGTATATTTGCTTAAATGGTCATCTAACTGTTTTTCTAAAATCGAAAAACAAATTTTTGCTACCAAAAGTTTTATTCGGCAAATAGGTGACACTAAAACATTGAATAAATTACAAAAATGCCCCGAACACTGGATTTTTATTCAATTATATCAAACATATTCAACTGTACTGTTAAAAGGCTGGCTTTCTGCATTATCTACATCTCTACATAATCGAGGACACAAATAAGAACACGTCATACGTCCCACATAAGCTGTTGCCATTCAAGTGGTTCTCCTTATATATTTTCAGGTGTTTCCTCCTTTAGCTTGCAGACAGCCTATCTTTATTCAGCGACTTGGTGAAAAAATGGAGCCTAGTCAGAAGAAAGAACTTCATTATGTTTTTGGCGAGTTCTTCCTGGTGTGTCTGACACACTAGCAAAATAGTCGGAACAGTGCCAGGCAGAAGGACTGGCCTCATTCTCTCAAGGCGCACAGTTTTGCCGTCAATGGTATACTCGAATTGACGAAACATGAACTGTGTGTCAAAGTTTAGCTCGAAGACAGCTGCGTTGCGCTCAAGAGGCTTGTCTGCTCTTGGAATATTGCACTGCCATTGTTGAAATACGTCCTCTAATTTCGGCGCACCAAACAACGGCAACTTCTCCTTGCATGATTTGGACCGGCTCTTGCAGCCGGGTACAAAACATTGACTTTGTCGTCGGCTCATCGCGTATCTTCAAGGCAGCGTTTGCAGGAAAAGAATGCATAAAGCCCGTGCCACTTTCGCAGTCGACGATACAAGCATGTGTTTCATGCGGCGACCTGACGTTTAAGCAGGCGAGCACGCCCCCAAGCAGAAGCATCGCCAAGTGGCTTCAGCGATTCCCATACGCGCCGCTTGGGGGTAATCACACTTCAAGTATTTTAGGCACTGTAGCTACGGTCGAGTAGCCGCCATTGCAGCCTTCGGCACAATTGCGCTGGCAGAAGCTAGCGGATTTTCTCGCCTGCCACGCCCCTTGAGCCCCCAGAGGGGTTCCCCAGTCGTGCCTACACGGTGCCAGCGCGTGGACAGCCGGCGTACCAGTACAAAGTCTACGTTCCGTGAGTGCACCGCCGAGGGACTACGCATGTTATAGTCGGCTATCTAGTGAAAACGGATATGTACGATAGCGAACTGCACTTCGCATGCACTGATGGTTAGGAGTGGGTAACGCAGCCTTAGTGAAGTGGTAAGGGAATACATCTACTTAGGAGAAGTAGTGACCGCGGAGCCGGATCATGAGGCTGAAATAATCAGAAGAATAAGAATGGGCTGTGGTGGGTTTAGCAGGCATTCTCAGATCATGAACAGCAGGTTGCCACTATCCCTCAAGATAAAAGTGTGTAACACTTTTATCCCAAGGGAAGGGAAGCGTAGCAGGGGGCGGCAGAAAGTTAGGTGGGCGGATGAGATTAAGAAGTTTGCAGGGACGGCATGGCCACAATTAGTACATGACCGGGGTTGTTGGAGAAGTATGGGAGAGGCCTTTGCCCTGCAGTGGGCGTAGCCAGGCTGATGATGATGATGATGAACAGCTATGTCTTACCAGTACTAACGTACGGGGCAGAAACCTCGAGGCTTAAGAAAAGCGTTCTACTTAAATTGAGGACGACGCAATGAGCTATGAGAAAAAGAATGATAGATGTAACGTTAAGGGATAAGGAAAGACCTGATTGGATGAGGGAACAAACGCGAGTTGATGACATCTTCATTGAAATCAAGAAAAAGAATTTTGCATAGGCAGGACATGTAATGAGAAGGGAAGATAACCGATGGTCAATACGTGTTACAGACTGGATTCCAAGGGAAGGAAAGCGCAGCGGGGGGCGGCAGAAAGTTAGGCGGGCAGATGAGATTAAGAAGTTTGCAGGGACAATATGGTCACAATTAGTACATGACCGAGGTTGTTGAAGAAGTACGGGAGAGGCCTTTGCCCTGCAGTGGGCGTAACGAGGCTGCTGCTGCTGATGATGATGAACGCAGCCTTCCCTTTATATGCTTAATTGTGTATTGTTTTGTTGTATGTGTAATTGTCATATGTAATCAGAATCTGAACGAGATAAAGACAATGTCTGTGCTCCACGCTTTCCTCAATGTTTGCTCCCCTTACTGTGTGCTGGGCCCACGAGCCTTTCTATCACGCCAGCTGGCGAAGTGCGCGAATTCGTAACTACCTGCAAGTGAGACGATATATGACTATGAAAGAAACAAGAAGCGCAAGGACATTGAAGTAATTTCAACAAGACGAAGGATATGTAAAATGTGTTTTTGGATAACGCGATAAACGCAACTGGACGTATTTCACTCGGTTTAGTTGCTTGCTCGGAGCATTTATCACCTGTGTTCGTCTACTGTCATGGCTTAAATATTGTGTAACACTTCGTACGCGCTCATTCTATTCAGAATCAGTAGTGCTCTACTTATGTGCTAATAATACCAGCAAAATTTCAAGTACAATACTGTGACTTTATACGTCGGATACCTTCCATGTCGTTCGCCATCTCTGACAAGTTATGCACATGTGAAGTGAGTGATATAGAATGTTCTGCTTTCTGTAGTAAATCATCCACACATAGTTTTACAATGCCGACACGGGCTCTGGGAGGAACAAAGATAGAAAAACAGGCAGGTTAGCCAGTGTGAATACAAGCGACCTACTCTATGCTGGGGAAAAAGTATTTAGTTCATGAGCCGATACACGACAGCCGAGATTTAAAAAAAAAACACCGCCCTTCCACTACTGTGAAGAGAGTTGCAAACGAAGTTCGGGATCCGCCTTCTTTGTTGTCGTAATGCCTCGGCTTCCCACGCCCTCACGGTGAGGTCTTCACATCGACGACGGGCCCTTGCTTGAGCCAATTCCCGGCGGCGTTCATGAAACGCCGCCTGTTCTTCGACCGAACAGATGACGCGCGGCCCGCCCCCGCGGCCATTCATACAACACAGCCTGCTCTTCGGCTAAACAAACTAAACGCGGCCTCCCTATGCTGGGCCTGAACTGGCGGGAAACGGTGTACGTGAGGCAAGCAAACACGCGATCACACCCGTTGTCTCCTCTGGAGGATGGGGGCTCCTGTGTTTGGCCCACGCCTTGCGCTGCGTCTACTATTTCACGCATACAAAACCCCAATCCAAACAGAAATGTTTGTGGGCCTGGTTGGTGCTTGCTAAAAGACGTTTTTTTTTGCCGCAAGTGAAAACACACAGAAAACAGTAGAACAGTACGCATTCGGATTGGTTGGTTCGTGATTACGAACAGAACATTTTCCGTAGACATCGAAGACATAATACTCTTTGCCTCAAGAAGATGTGTGCAACGAAGTTGGCCATTGCATTGACAAATACGATGTTCTTAAGTTTCAGAATGCATGTGGTATCACTGTCGACAGGCTTTTAGATCCTTAAAATTTTGATATACTTCCCAATTTTATCAATATTGAGGATAAGCTTTTTATAGAAACGAAAGATGTGTGCATCTGTTCATGTATTGCCGCTGTTCTAAATGACATTTTATTGGCCAGCTATGACTGCAATCTTAAATCTGAGCTCAGCAAGATGACCACGTAAAATCAATGCGATGTGTTGATGACTCTCTATTGTTTTTATAATAATAGCAATCTTGACGCCTGCTTCTACTATATATGACGTCTTCCGCACAGTTTTCGGTTCCTTTTAATTGATCATGGGGAATTTGTCAGACAATAAGCTGCGTTTCTTAGACTTGCAGCCGTGTATGCAACCATTTATGTTGGGGTTGTGCTCCTCGGTCTCATAAGGGCCTCGTTCCCTTTTCCTCCGGCTATCAAAGGTAGTTAAACGCGGTATTGCAAGACCTTGCATGAAGGCGGCCCTCATCAGGTCTTGTGACCGCAAAGTAGATGCAAGCTTCGAACTGCAAGTAGTCAGGCTGAAGCTCGCAGGTTTCCGCTACCGCTTTTGACTATGATCGCTGAAAGCCTCGTAACAAGCCTTAAAAGAAAACAATTGGCATCCGCTCAATCTGAGAATCACTCACGGCAAATGTTTGCGGTTATTACATGTCCCACCAGGATGCGTATTATCTCAAGAAGGTTGTCAGTAGGGCAGGCGTTGGGTTGTTCTTCACTGCCAGAAATAAACAAGGTAACTTGTGCCACCAAGTCAATCAGGGGACGGAGAACAAAAAGGTTGCTAAAAGCACCACAGGCAGAGGTTTGTTGTGAACTGTTGTGACTGTGTGGTTTATAAGATTCCTCTTTCATGAAATCATTTCTATATCGGTCAAACGCGGCGGTGCATCAATGACTGCATGCGTGAATATTCAAACAAGGTTCAAAAAGAAGCTAGAGAGGCCATTGTCGCTGAATTTGACAATGATGTTTATTTGTATCAGCACATAAGTATATGACGCGATGGACATGCAGAAAAAGCTGCCACATGGACAGCTTGACGAAGCCGCAGGCCCCTGCATTGGCGTTTCCGCGGCGTTAGCACACACAAAGGCAGTGCATCATTGTTTACAAATGCCATTAACACCAAATTGAGCATCGCAAACCATGTGAAGCAAAACGAAGAAAGAAAAACTGCGCTCTAACAACATGGCATAGTAAAAACACATCTCCAACCAATAAGGACAAAAAAAAAACCAATGATAGGCATAGCGGTATCGCAACTGTTCAAAAAAAGAAAAGAAAAACACGAGGGCGCAAAAGATAGAATCAAAACACAAGCCGTCACAATAAACTTTCTCATACAAACGAAAAAAAACAAGAATATAATCTATACAAAGGGTCTAGTTAGTTGCAATAAGAACAATCTTGCGAAAGCCAGGGAAACAATATAGTGCAGGCAGAAATCCCTATACAGAGCTTTGAAGGAGGTATTTTCCAATTCATTGGTTTCGTTGTGTATTCAATTTAGTAGTCATGACAGGTTGTTACGAAGAGTTTGTTGTCTGTATGTCGTTCTAACGCTTTACGTTTACCAAAACTCTGGTCCTTTTCCTATATGTTAGCTACCTTGGCTACCTTAGATGCCTTGGCTTTTAGATCAGCTAGTATTCTTAGAAAGCTGACTCTATTTTTTACTTCTTCTTTGTATGTTCTACAGAGTCGATAATCTTACGTACTGGAAATTGGCATTATATTGCATAATATAAAACATTCACGTGTATGAACACACTTTGGAACTTTTTCTGCAAGTCAAGAATTTTTTTTTTCAGTACACCTAGTTTTTCCAAATTTCCCTGTTTGGTGGTAGCCCAAACTGAGCGGCAGTTTTTTAGAGTAGAAAGAAAGAGTGCATTGAAAATCAGCATCCCTATTTTTGTTGGCAGTAAATGACGGTTACGGCAAACAAGCCCGATTGTTTCAGATAATTTTGTCCCCAAGGAATTTACATGCACATCTCATGAGATGTTTTTTTGGAAGATAACGCCTGAAACTGCATTGACTGTGGCTGCAAATCGCCTGGTATAGATGTCATCCTTTTGTAAAAACACCACGATGACAGCGCACGCCTTATTGCCGAAGCCTTTCACATTCACAATAGCGGCGAAGCGTGAGTAAGCCTACCCTCATTCCTCTCCTTCCGAAGGAGATAGCCTTCCAGTATCATTGAATGCAATTTATTGCCGCTGGGCAGTCTGACTGTTCTATTGCTTTTTTGCTTTCAGAATATATATATATATATATATATATATATATATATATATATATATATATATATATGTTGATGATACAGCATGAGCCGGGCGAGGAGAAGCGGAGGCAGACCTTAGCTTGCGCAGCCTCGGGACGCCATCTTGACTTCACAATCAACCCCGTTCCTTAAATAAAGCCGGTTCAACGTTAACCTTAACAGTCTTGTGGTGGAGGCGCTGGGTACTTTGACCAAGACGACGGAGCTGCTGCAGCAAGTGCTACGCCGGAGCCAACGCCAGCATTCGACTGCCTCCGACACCACTTGATATCTCGATGTCCCATAACAGCGACCACCAGCATTCTCTGGCTGCTCCAGTGCGAACACCCGACGCCTGGATGCATCAGATGGAGCCCCGCCCTTTTTTAAGAAAATTTGGCAAGGACGTAGAGGAATGGCTCACCAACTACAAGCGTGTGAGCAAGTACAACGGCTGGAACTCCACGGCTCCGCTCGACAATGTGGTTCTCTTCCTCATAGACACTGCACAAGTGTGGTTCGAGAACCATCAAGATACCTTCAAAACGTGGGGCAGCTTCGTTACTCACCTGACAGAGTGCTTTATCGATTCCAACACGAAAAGGAAGTGGGCGGAGCAGACATTGCTTCAGCGCGCTCAAGTCCAACTAGAGACCTGTACTACGTACATAGAGGCGATCCCGAAGCTTTGCAAAACGGTCAATCCTCGAATGTCCGAAGAGGACAAAGTTGGACAACTTCTCAAAGGCATAGCCGAGGATGTTTACAATTATTTATTCGGAAAGGAGAGTCTCGCCTCGGTCGCCGACCTCATCAAGCATTGCCGCACATTTCAGGCCTTCAAGCTGCGCCGTATCGCGCCAAAGTTCGGCAGGTTAGCGAATGTCGCAACGGTGGCAAGCGTTGACGAAAACTACAACTGCAGTTTTCAATTTGACCTTGCGGCCACTGCAAGGCAAATCGTCCGCGAAGAACTCGAACGACACACTAAAGGGGTGGATGTCGATCAGATTGGTCGCGCTTCCAACCAACCTCAAGAAAATGCATCTGCTGTGTCCGCATTGTCTACCATGCCAGGCGTTGCAGACTGCCTAGTCGATCAGCTGCGACAGCACCGACGTTCCTTTCCCGACGCATGACGCACGATCACCGAACTCGTCGAGCTACCACCAGGAATTGAAATTCGGAAGATCGCGTTTATTATTCGCAGCGTCCCAGGTTTGACCACGAGGCTTTCAACGTCGGTCGCGAATCGCCTGTGTGTTACAGCTGTGGCGCCTCAGGACACATTGCTGTTTTTTTTCACCGGCGCCGACAAACAACTACGTATGGCCCACCAGCAACTTGGCTTAATTTTGAACCTGAGATTTATGACGACCGTTGGCCGACAGACCCTGGTACTGCAAACACCACAAACGCGCCACCCCGCAATACCTTGCGTCAATATAGTAGAAGGAGTGGCTGGCCAGCTTGAGACCGCAGCCTGACGCCCCCAACCAATGGCCAACGCCATTCACCGTCACCAGGGCAACGTGCTACGTCACCACCGCCGTCGGGAAACTAGCCGGCGCGGCCGATGAAGGTACGGTCTGCGTCTCTGCGAAATTCTCCTCTGCCTATCATGATGGTGACGAACAAAATGCGTGTGTTAATTGATAGTATGCCTGCAACAGCATTAGTGGATACTGGTGCTACCGTTTCAGTCTTTAGTGTGACTTTCAAAGAGAGGCTGGGTGGGAAAGTTATGTTCCCGTGGAATGATATTGCGACGTTTCGTGGCGTCAGTGGAGAGTGCCTAGTTCCCCTTGATATTTGTGTTGCAAGTGTTTTACTCGGAGGACAAGATTTTAAAACGGAGTTTCTCGTACGACTGCGGTGCACTCATGATGTGATTCTCGGTATTGACTTTCTTCAGGATTGAGGTGCATCCGTTAAATGTGGCAAAGGCGAAATTACTTCGAATAGCGCGCTTCTCGCCACCCTTGCCGACACATCCTTACCAGAGAAAAACTATTGTGTTGTTTGGAAGGATTTGTTGCTACCGCGTCGGTCGCTATCACATATCGCAGTCGATTTCGCTGCTGCAGACCTGTTATCGTTCGACGCGCAAGGCCAGCCACTTACGTCGAGCTGCGTAAAGAAATTTGTACCTGCACCACGCTCTCTCGTGACAGTAGTGAATGGCGCCTCAAATTTGTGGGCTTTCAATTGTTCTTGCGGCCCTGCTGTTCTCCCGCGTGATATGAAGCTCGCTGAATTTGACGAGATTACTTACAGTTTCATTACAGTTCTAAGCGAGGAGGTGCAGTCTCATACTAGTGATGCCCAACGAAGCACTTCTGAAGAGCAGATCCTGCTGATGATCAACAAGGCACGGCCCTCACATGAGCGCTATGCTCTCGCACAAGTTTTGTGGGCACATGTTTCTGTGTTCGATTTCGCATAGGGCGACAAGCAGACTTCACTTCCGCGTTCTCGTGCTCGCCACAGAATTGACACCGGATCGGCGCACCCCATTCGGCGAAAGCCTTACCGCGTTTCTTCAACAGAGAGGATAGTTGTCGCTGAACAGGTGAAAGACCTGCTACGGAAAGGTGTTGTTCAAGAGTGCTCTAGTCCGTGGGCAGCACCAGTAATTTTAGTAAAGAAGAAGGATGGATCGTGGCGGTTCTACGATGATTACAGGAAACTGAATGCGGTCACCAAAAAGGATGTGTATCCGCTTCCTAGGATTGATGTTGCCATCGACTGTCTATATTCCACTGCCTACTTTTCATCACTGGATTTGCGATCGGAGTATTAGCAGATACCTATGCACCGAGACGATAAGGAGAAAACGGCCTTCGTGACTGCAGACCGTCTTTATGAATTTAATGTTATGCAGTTCGGCCTTTGTAACGCGCCAGCAACATTCGAACCATTCATAGATACTATCCTCCCAGGACTTAAAAGGGAAATTTGTTTGTGCTACCTCGATGGTGTGGTGATTTTTGGCAGCACATTGAGTGAGCATAACAGCCGTCTCCCTCTTGTTCTGGATTGTGTCAAATAAGCCGTCTTGATCCTTAATTCCATGAAATGTCGTTTCGGGGAAACCGAGACGTTAGTACTTCGGCATCTGGTCGACAAAACCGGTGTGAGGCCAGATCGACGGAAGATTGAGGCAGTCAGCTCCTTCGAAGCACCGAAGTCAGTGCGGGTGTTGAGTTTCCGGGGCTTGTGCTCGTATTTTCGTCGCTTCGTCCCAAGACTCGCCGACGTGGGGCGCTATAACGTAAAACTATTCCAAACTTTTCTATTCCAATTCTGCTGTCAGCCCTCCACGATTGGCCAAAAGCATTTTCCGACCACGCCCATTTCCCCGTCTGTCACGCGACGTCAGGAAAACCGCGATACCTCCCCATCTGATATGATGTGTACACACTGATTATGTATGATTTGACAGAAAAAAGAAAAGCAGTTATTTCTGATTCGACCCCTTTTCGCCATTAGCCCTCGGCTATTGGTAAAAAGTTTTCGGGCTGCACCCACTTCACCTGCCTGTCACGCGACGTCACAAAACCGCACAAACTCACGCGTGAAAGTGACGTGTACGCGATAAAGATGCATTAATGCCGAACTTTAATGCATTAATGCATTAAAGATGCATTAAGATACCGAACAAAACGGAATTTTCTTCGGAATAGCCGCAGGCTGTCCCTTTCCGAAAGGAATAAAAGATGGCTGCCGCCGATTGTTGAGACGCTGGCTACTCGCACCTGCCGGAGATCATGGGTGTATTTGCGTATAATAAAGCTTCTTGCGTGGCCGTGTACCGTTTTCGAGCCCTTTCGGCACGTTTACCACCTCACTCTGCCAACTCTTCCTTGCTGAGGGACAGTTTTAGCGTCATTCTTAAGCTTCCGTTCCATGCCGCCGTGATTTTCGACCACCACCACAAGCTAAGTAAGGGAAAGGCGACCAATGGCAGACGCCGGCACCACCCTCTTCATGCGGTTATCGATTTTCAGTGCACTGGCTCTGCCCCGGTGAATCCCTCTCCACTTGAGCGCTCTCCTCCCCCCTTGTCAGCCTATTAGATACGACAAGCCGCTCAGTGTAGGCAATGTTATTCGTTCTTGAAGCAAACAAAAGTGACCTCCTATGAACGAGGAGAGCGTCTGATTGGTCTGTTCAGACAACCCTGCGGGTGATTGCCCGGTGCTTGCGTCGGTGGTTACGCAAATTTGACGTCAGGAGATTGGAATAGACACATATTGGAATAGTTTTACGTTATAGGGCCCGTGACGTACTGCCTAGCTTGTCTTCTCCAAAAAGCCGTCCCTTTCAACTGGACATCGGCTTGCGACGACGCGTTCTGCCAGCAAAAATTTTTACTAACGTCATGGCCCATATTGCGTCACTTCGATGCATCCTCACCTACGGAAGTGCATGGTGATGCCAGTGGCATCGGCATTGGTGCCGTACTAGTGCAACGTCATCAAGGAGCTGAACACGTTGTGGCTTATGCTACTCGGTCTTTGATTAAGGTGGAACCCAATTACACTGTGACCGAGCAAGAATGCTTGGCAGCTGTTTTCGCTGTCCACAAATTTCGGCCCTATATCTACGGACGCCCGTTCACTATCGTTACTGACCACCACGCGTTATGCTGGTTGGTGAATCTCCGTGACTCGAGTGGACGACTGGCACGTTGCGCTCTTCGACTGGAGGAGAACGACTTCGTCATTTCGTAGACGTCGCCACGCAGATGCGGATTGTCTCTCCCGCCTTCCTCTCACGACGACGGAGTGTGACGAGGACAATTTTGATGAATGTTTTGCTCCATTTTCTTCTACATTCCCAGACTCGATGACTTTCAAGATAGAGCAGGAAAATGATATTAGTTTGGAACCACTATTTGTAGCAGCATCGCGTCCTGGAGCCGCCGATCCATTTTGTGTCTGTGACGGCCTGCTTTACAAGACCGATTATTCGGCTAAAAGTGCACGCTTCCTTCTGGTGGTGCCGCAGAGTCTGCGAGAGGACATACTGAGAGCCATGCACGACGATGTGACCTCTGGCCATCTAGGATTCATCGGAACCTTGAACTGGACACAGGAGCGTTTTTACTGGCCCAGAATGCGGGACACAGTGAATCACTACGTCGCCAGTTGCGTACAATGTCAACGCTACAAGCGCCCTACGACCGCTCCGACAGGTCTTCTCCAACCTCTGCCGCCGCCTCGCCTGCAATTTGAACAAATAGGTATCAATCTTCTGGGCCCATTTCCCCCATCATCCAACGACAACCAATTGGTGACCGTATGTGTCGACCATCTGATCCATTACGCGGAAACGGCCGCCTTACCATCTTCAACAGCTGCATCCTTTGCAACGTTTTTGCTGCGATTCATTATTCTTCGACATGGTTCCCCCGTGTCATCATTTGCGATCGCGGTCATCAGTTCATTGCGGACGCCGTAGAAGAACTGCTTCGTTTCTGCAGTTCGCAGTTCCGTCATTCAACGCCTTATCACCCTCAGACAAATGGGCCTGTAGAACGTACGAACAGAACACTAACATGCTGACCATGTACGTATCTTCCGATCACAGAGACTGGGATGACGTACTCCCCTTCATCGCCTATGCTTATTATACTGCAAAGCACGGGACGACCGATTACAGTCCTTTTTATCTCCTTTACGCACGTCCACCGCTAAGCTTCATTGACACCATACTACCGTGTGATTTTCACAGCGAGTACTCTATTGCGAAGACACTTTGTCTTGAGGAAGAATCCCGACTTATCGCTCGTCTTCGTACGGTGGCATCGCAACACCGATCGAAAGAGCACTATGACAGCCGACACCAGTCTGTCTCGTACACTAAGGGAGACTTTGTGTGGTTGTGGAGTCTGGAACGTAAGCGTGGCTTATGCGAAAAGTTTTTACCCCAGTACACGGGCTCATTCCTCATTGTAGATCGCTTGAGTGACTTGACGTACGTTGTGGCGTACTTGACGTCAGCTGGTCGTCGGTCTTGCAGGACCAAGTTAGTACATGTTGCTTGTCTTAAGCGGTTTCACCCTACGCGTTCCGAGTGATTTGTACTTGCCCAGCGGACTTCGTCTGGCAACCGGGGATTCCTACAGCGTGAGCCGGGCATGGAGAAGAGGTGGAAGACGTTAGGTGGCGCAGCCTCGGGACACCATCTTGATGTCACCATCAACCCCGTCCCTTAAATAAAGCCGGTTCAACATTAACCGTAACAACATATATATATATATATATATATATATATATATATATATATATATATATATATATATATAAATGGGACCATAGAGTAGGCTTAGGACGTATGTGTGTTTTGTTCCTGATATCGTAGTTTTATTTATTTATTTATTTCAAGTACCTGCAGCGCCCGAAGGCATTATTGCAGGGGGGAATGTACAGTGTACATAAGCTCGACAAAATACAGAACTGGTCAAGCAAAAAATAACACAACAATATAAAAATTCACGCCACTAAATGCTCAGCAGAAATGCTCTGAACGATGCTTCAGTGTGACAATCAGCAATTTCCCGCGGTAGCTGATTCCACTGTGATATTGTGTGTGGAAAAAATGAATGCTTGAAGACGTTTGTTCTACAAATGAGTTCTCTTATTTTTAAATAGTGGTCACTTCTGTGAGATAAGAAATGAGGAGGTAAAAGGTAAGTTTCTCTATCTATTTTAACCAGGCCGAAATAAATTTTAAAAAGCATTTCCAACCTCATGTTTTTTCTGCGTGTGCTTAATAATTCCCAGCCCAAGCTATCCTTAAGTGCTGTAATACTAGAAGTAAAGTCATAGTTATTGCAGACAAAACGGGCTGCGCGGTTTTGTACATGCTCGAGCATATTAGACAGAGTTGTGGTTTGTTGTCTGCTATTTTACATAATTTTGGTTATAGACAAAACCTTTTTGTAATGAACGAGGCAAAAGCGAACTGGGAGGCCCAACTCTTCTTCGTCACAACAGCATGAGTTCATACAAGTTCATGAGGTATGCTCGTTTCAAGTTTCCAAAGCTGTAGGCATGAACACTGCCTATCTGCTTTTGCATTTCCTGTTGTGTTCTCTCTTTTACTTTTTACTTTCAGAGCATGGTATACAAGTCCTCATTCTGTGTTAAAAAACTGCAGTAAAACTACGCTCGGCATTTTGTTATGTTGTAAATAAGTCATTCCTCTTTGAAAAATATGTTATGTGTATAAGTCTTCATGAACATTTGCGCATGAATGTACAGCTTGCTTTTAGATCGCATACACAGATGAAGTCGACATTCCGCTAAAGCATACTTCAAGTGGTATCAGGAAAATTTATACTCTTAGTAAATGTGCATATAGGACACAGTTAATATAACGAAGGCGAAGTCATTCAACAAATGAACACTATACTTCAATCAGAATTTAGTCTCTCTTTCGAGATAATTAGGTAGGCAAGTGTGCAGTCCATCTCACCTGCTTGCAAGCACTTCCTGGCACACCTTACTTGGATTGTTGAATTCCTAACACTCAGTAGAATAGCGTCGTGCCCACTTAAGACAGCACGTGGACTTCAATACATCGGCACGGTGCTTTCTTATTTATTGGCGTAACTAAAAATACCTAGTGCATGAATGCGCCTCGACTTCCACACGGATTACTTTTACTGTTCCAGATAACAGAAATTGCCGACTGCGGTGGTGCTGATCATATAAATGTAGCAGAACAAACATTGGGCTAATCGCGGTTATTTCAGGTTCACTTTGCGTCGAAGCCATCAACTTGCAAAGCTAGGAATGGAGCCGTTGCCAGCTTCGACAAGCCAGCGAAATCCCGCCTGCTTATACGACATTTTTGAACAGCTGAATAGTTCTTTCGACGACAGGTAGTCGCCGCGGTAACAAGGTGACTGTAGCGCTTCGGCCACGCCTGTCTCATTGTGATGGAAATGCAAAAACGCTTGTGCTATCCTTGGATGCGTATTAAATACCTCCAGATGGCCGCAAAAAACCGGCTCTGTCTATTACTGCATCCCTCGTAATCCACAGAAGTTTCGGGATGCTTGCTCCCACAGTATGAAATCTCAATCAATGTCTCGATTTCTTTACCTCGTTCCTTCTTTTAACCCCGACGGTACTGCAGGTATGATAGCTAGTCGCAAGGTCTTACGCGCCTTGCAGGTGAAGAGGTGCAAACAAGCAAGCGTGTGCAAAGCAGCGAAGCTTCCTATATTTTCAATACAGTTACGGTAGCCTCACGGATGGAGATACCGACGCGCCTTGCTGCTTCAAAATATACACTGAATCAATAAATACAACGGAGCGGCATAAAAGGCGCCGTTCGAGAGAAGTTTGCTTGTACTCAGAAATACGATACCTGTCAGTCTTACGGATGGGGCATCGCTGTTGCGGCCTGCAGAAGTGAACAGAAATATTTGTCGGTTCAACAAACTTTGATGTACCGTCAAAATCCCGCCTGCTAATTGGACGGCTCAAAATACCGGAACCGTATTGCCGTTATAACGTCTAGGCAGGGCAACTTTGAAGCAAGTGCAGTTACGTATAGTTGCAGGTGTGCATGTTAACAACGGGTCATTTTTAACTGAAGCTAGTGAAGGAGATTGAAAATTTCTCCGACAAAGTGAAGTTCTCGGTTAACCAGCGACTGCAGCGAAGAGCCCGCAGCATAGCGATCCTTAATTGATAATTTTACTATATTGACGACCAGATGACTGCATCCAGATGACCAAGCTCAAATGAAGGCGATGGCATGACCATGATGGCTTCTTGACGACGGTATGACTACAGATGCATGAGAGCGACTGTCCGAGGATGACAAAATGACAAAGATGGTATGCCAATGGTTTCATAATCCCGAATAAATGGCTGCGGCATGACTGCAAGTTAGAATGCCAAAAAAATCAGATCGATGGAAAGACAGAAGCATCATAACGATTTCGGATTGGCGACAACAGGATGACGCTTCTGATGTTATGATATTGGTAGTACTACAGCGTGACAACGACCGCGTAACGACAACTAGATGACGCGACTTTGTGATGACGTTGGCATGACGACGCCAGCCTGATGAAAAGCGGATAACCAAGTAAAGTAGGCGAGTATCGTACGATCACAACGACACGATGAGATCGGTATGGAAACACGTTTACGACGATCACAGTATGACGGTTCGGATCGAGAAACGTAGTACCGAGCTATGCCTCTCTGAACACCGAGCGGGCGGCTAAATTAAGCTCCTATTACATCACGCGTGGTGGGTTACAACATTGCCGTCTGCGCATGCGAAACATGCATGATAGAGTAAATGCTTTTTTATTCTACGCAACGTTATTAAAGTAAAGCGCGTAGGTAGTACAGGTGAATAGAGACAAACGATAAGTTTGTAAGGTGTTTTCGCTAGATGCAGTTGTAGCAAATGATCCCGCCTAACGAATGTTCAAGACATCATCATCATCATCATCATCATCATCATCATCAGCCTGGTTACGCCCACTGCAGGGCAAAGGCCTCTCCCATACTTCTCCAACAACCCCGGACATGTACTAATTGTGGCCATGCCGTCCCTGCAAACTTCTTAATCTCATCCGCCCACCTAACTTTCTGCCGCCCCCTGCTACGCTTCCCTTCCCTTGGGATGCAGTCCGTAACCCTTAATGACCATCGGTTATCTTCCCTCCTCATTACATGTCCTGCCCATGCCCATTTCTTTTTCTTGATTTCAACTAAGATGTCATTAACTCGCGTTTGTTCCCTCACCCAATCTGCTCTTTTCTTATCCCTTAACGTTACACCTATCATTCTTCTTTCCATAGCTCGTTGTGTCGTCCTCAATTTGAGTAGAACCCTTTTCGTAAGCCTCCAGGTTTCTGCCCCGTAGGTGAGTACTGGTAAGACACAGCTATTATATACTTTTCTCTTGAGGGATAACGGCAACCTGCTGTTCATGATTTGGGACTGCCTGCCAAACGCACCCCAGCCCATTCTTATTCTGATTATTTCCGTCTCATGATCCGAATCCGCCGTCACTACCTGCCCTAAGTAGATGTATTCCCTTACGACTTCCAGTTCCTCGCTGCCTATTGTAAATTGCTGTTCTCTCCCGAGACTGTTAAGCATAAATTTAGTTTTCTGCATATTAATTTTTAGACCCACTCTTCTGCTTTGCCTCTCCAGGTCAGTGAGCATGCATTGCAATTGGTCCCCTGAGTTACTAAGCAAGGCAATATCATCAGCGAATCGCAAGTTACTAAGGTATTCTCCATTAGCTTTTATCCCCAATTCTTCCCAATCCTGGTCTCTGAATGCCTCCTGTAAACACGCTGTGAATAGCATTGGAGATATCGTATCTCCCTGCCTGACGCCTTTCTTTATTGGGATTTTGTTGCTTGCTTTATGGAGGACTACGGTGGCTGTGGAGCCGCTATAGATATCTTGCAGTATTTTTACATATGGCTCATCTACACCCTGATTCCGTAATGCCTCCATGACTGCTGAGGTTTCGACTGAATCAAACGCTTTCTCGTAATCAATGAAAGCTATATATAAGGGTTGGTTATATTCTGCACATTTCTCTATCACTTGATTGATAGTGTGAATATAGTCTATGGTTGAGTAGCCTTTACGGAATCCTGCCTGGTCCTTTGGTTGACAGAAGTCTAAGGTGTTCCTGATTCTATTTGCAATTACCTTAGTAAATACTTTGTAGGCAACGGACAGTAAGCTGATCGGTCTATAATTTTTAAAGTCTTTGGCATCCCCTTTCTTATGGATTAGGATTATGTTAGCGTTCTTCCAAGATTCCGGTACGCTCAAGGTCATGAGGCATTGCGTATACAGGGTGCCCAGTTTCTCTAGAACAATCTGCCCACCATCCTTCAACAAATCTGTTGTTACCTGATCCTCCCCAGCTGCCTTCCCCCTTTGCATATCTCCTAAGGCTTTCTTTACTTCTTCCGGCGTTATCTTCGGGATTTCGAATTCCTCTAGACTATTTTCTCTTCCATTATCGTCGTGGGTGCCACTGGTACTGTATAAATCTCTATAGAACTTCTCAGCCACTTGAACTATCTCATCCATATTAGTAATGATATTGCCGGCTTTGTCTCTTAACGCATACATCTGATTCTTGCCAATTCCTAGTTTCTTCTTCACTGTTTTTAGGCTTCTTCCGCTCCTTAGAGCATGTTCAATTCTATCCATATTATACTTCCTTATGTCAGCTGTCTTACGCTTGTTGATTAACTTCGAAAGTTCTGCCAGTTCTATTCTAGCTGTAGGGTTAGATGCTTTCATACATTGGCGTTTCTTGATCAGATCTTTTGTCTCCTGCGATAGTTTGCTGGTATCCTGCCTAGCGGAGTTACCACCGACTTCCATTGCACACTCCTTAATGATGCCCACAAGATTGTCGTTCATTGCTTCAACACTAAGGTCCTCTTCCTGAGTTAAAGCTGAATACCTGTTCTGTAGCTTGATCTGGAATTCCTCTATTTTCCCTCTTACCGCGAACTCATTGATCGGCTTCTTATGTACCAGTTTCTTCCGTTCCCTCCTCAAGTTTAGGCTAATTCGAGCTCTTACCATCCTGTGGTCACTGCAGCTCACCTTGCCGAGCACGTCCACATCTTGTATGATGCCAGGGTTAGCGCAGAGTATGAAGTCTATTTCATTTCTGGTCTCGCTGTTCGGGCTCCTCCACGTCCACTTTCGCCTGTCCCGCTTGCGGAAGAAGGTATTCATTATCCTCATATTATTCTGTTCCGCAAACTCTACTAATAACTCTCCCCTGCTATTCCTAGTGCCTATGCCAATGTTCAAGACATTTCCCGCCAGAAAATAGTGTATTGGGTGTCCCAAATAAATTTAGCCAAGAATTTAAAAATGAAAGGCATGTAGGAAGTGAATTGAATTGAACGCATACTATTCGCAATCATCATCATCCTGGCTACGCCCACTGCAGTGCAAAGGCCTCTCCCATACTTCTCGAACTACCCCGGTGATGTGCTAATTGTGGCCATGTTGTCCCTGCAAACTTCTTAATCGCATACGCCCACCTAACTTTCTGCCGCCCCCTGATACGCTTCCCTTCTCTACTCTTCTCTTTCTGCCGCCCCCTGACACGCTTCCCTGCCCATGCCCATTTCTTTTTCTTGATTTCAACTAAGATGTTATTACCGAGCGTTTGTTCCCTCACCCAATCTGCCCTTTTCTTATCCCTTAACGTTACACCCTTCATTCTTCTTTCTATAGCTCGTTGCGTCGTCCTCAATTTAAGTAGAACTCTTTTCGTAAGCCTCCAGGTTTGTGCCCCGTAGGTGAGTACTGGTAAGACACAGCTGTTATACGCTTTTCTCTTGAGGGATAATGGCAACCTGCTGTTCATAATCTGAGAAGTCCTGCCAAACGCACCCCAGCCCATTATTATCATTCTGATTACTCCAGTCTCATGATCCGGATCCGCAGTCACTACCTGCTCTAAGTACATGTATTCCCTCACCACTTCCAGTGCCTCGCTACCTATCGTAAACGGCTGTTCTCTTCCGAGACTGTTAACAGTTTCTTTAGTTTTCTGCAGATTAATTTTTACACCCATCCTTCTGCTTTGCTTCTCCAGGTCAGTGAGCATGCATTGAAGCTGGTCCCCTGAGTTACTGGGCAAGGCCATATCATCAGCGAATCTCAAGTTACTAAGGTATTCTCCGTTACCTCTTATTCCCCTCTTCTTCCCAATCCAGGTCTCTGAACACCTCCTGTACAGGATGTGAATAGCATTGGAGGGACAGTATCTCCCTGCCTGACGCCCTTTTTTATTTGGATTCCGTTGCTTTCTTTATGAAGGACTAGGGTGGTTGTGGAGCCTCTATTATCTTGCAGTTTTTTACATATGGCTCGTCGACACCCTGATTCGGTAATGCCTGCATGACTGCTGAGGTTTCGACTGCATAAAACGCTTTCTCGTAATCAATGAAAGCTATACAAGGATTGGGTATATTCAGCGCATTTCTCTATTACCCGATTGATAGTGTCAATGTGGTCTATTGATGAGGAGCCTTTACGAAATCCTGCCTTGTTCTTTGGTTGATGGAAGTCTAAGGTGTTCCTGATTCTATTTGCGATTACCTTAGTAAATACTTTGTAGGCAGCCGACAGTAGGCTGATCGCTCTATAATTTTTCAAGTCTTTGGCGTCCCCTTCTTTATGGATTAAGATTATCTTGGCCTCCTTCGAAGATTCCGTTACGCTCGAGGTCATGAGGCATTGCGTACACAGGGTGGCCAGCTTTTCTAGAACAATCTGACCATCATCAATCAACAAATCTGCTGTTACCTGACCCTCTTCAGCTGCCTTCCCTCTTTGCATAGCTCCCAAGGCTTTCCTTACTTCCGGCGTTACAGGTGGGATGTAAAATTCCTCTAGCGTGTTCTCTCTTCCATTAGCTTCGTGGGTGCCACAGGTACTGTATAAATCTCTGTAGAACTCCTTAGCCACTTGAACTATCTCATCCATTTTAGTAATGATATTGCCGGCATTGTCTCTTAGCCCATACATTTGATTCTTGCCTATACCCAGTTCCTTCTTCACTGCTTCCTTCTTCACAACTATGTGAGTTGTCTTACGCTTGTTTATTACCTTAGAAAGCTCTGCTATTTCTTTTCTTAGAATAGGGTTAGAGGTCTTGATACAATGGCCTTTCTTAATCAAATCTTTTGTCTACTTCGATAGCTTACTGGTATCCTTTGTAGCGAAGTTACCACTGACTTCTATTGCGCACTCCTTACTGTTGCCTTTTCGCAATAGCCTATGGTAACTCATACAACTATTTGTTTTCCCTATAGCTCATTATTTATCAAGCTTAATTACCCAACTTTTCATTTATTGCCTGGGGACCCCATGTAACATACGTAGATTCATAGAACACCGTCAGAAACCATCGATCGAGTTGTTTCCTTTGCGATAGTAGTCGTGATGAAACTAAATAAGAGGTATAGAGATAAGGTAGTACAAACCTACGCTCCAACATCCAGTCACGACGATGAGGAAGTAGATCAGTTTTATGAAGATAATGAATTAGCGATGAGAAAACTGGAAACGCGGTATAGAGTAGTAATGGATGACTTCAATGCAAAAGTGGGGAAAAAGCAGGCGGATGAACAGGCAATTGACAACTACGGTGTCGATTCTAGAAGTGCTAGAGGAGAGATGCTGGTAGAATTCGCAGAAACGAATAAGCAGAGAATAATGAACACCTTTTTAAGGAAACGTATCAAGAGAAAATGGACCTGTAAAAGCCCTAATTGTGAAACAAGATAAGAAATTGATTTCATACTTTCTGCGGACCCCAGCATAGTGTAGGATGCAGAAGTCATAGGTAGGATAATGTGCTGTCATCATAGGTTAGTGAGGGCCAGAATTCACCTCAATTTGAACAGATAAAGAGTAAAATTGGTCAAGAAAAAACAGGTCAACTTAGAGGCTGTAAGGGTAAAAGCAGACAAATTTAGACTTACTTGCAAAAAAATATGCAGCCTTAGTACAGTGAGATGATGACATAGAGGTAATGAATGAAACCGTAACGAGGCTGGCTTCAGAGGCAGCAATTCAGAGGCAAGTGGGAGGCTAGGCGCCAAGGCAACCAGTGGGCAAGCTCTCCCATACAAACAAAGGTTCGCGTACTCAATGGTTCTGACGGTTCTCTTAGGCGGAGCCTCCGAGAACCCGATTGAGGACTTATCCGTTGGTTTCGAACACACACACAAACTTTTAATGGAACTAAAGAAGGCTTAAAATGAATAGAAGATAATAGAAAACATAAATACTCATATAGACATCACGGTAGTAAGAAATACGCTTGGGGCTAGTATGAAGTTAACTAGTGCGCGAGTCCGGGCTTGCCACGACGGCAAGGACACATAACAGTCTCGACGCGGCGACGCGGCGACAAGCTGACGAAAGGAGTTGCGCCGGTCTCACCAAAGGTCGTGGTGTAAGTTGGTTGACCGGGCGACCGGAGCGCGCCAGCTCCGACTCGGAGAGGTAAAGCAGGCAGCTTGGCGGCACGAGCAGACGGCGGCGGCGTTCTGGCCGGGCAGCTGGGCGTGGGACTCGGGCCCGAAGCCCGACGTCTCTCGTCCTGTCCACGGGCACAGAAGCTCGAACGTCGGCCTCGGGAATCAGGCGGCACGACAGACGGGGGTGGCGTGCTGGGCGGGCAGCTGGCGTAGAACCCGGGCCCGTAGCCCGACTGGTCTCGTCCTGCCCACGGGCGCAGAAGCTCACCCTCCTTGAGGAGCTGGCGGCACGCTCGGGTAGACGGGCGACGCGCAGGAACGGGTTGGCAGGAGGCCCCGGTCGGGTGAAGTCCCGGTGGCTCGGGTCCGAAACCCGACGGCCCTTCTTCAACTCCCGGTCCAGTGGTTGACCTTCTCCAGGCGTCGCTTCCTGGAATTCTCCCGGCGTCACCCCTGCGTCCGCCCATTCGGCCTGCGCGCCTCGCCTTTTATTCCGCTCTAGCCAATTAGGCTTTCTCCGATTGGCTGCCTGACGCCCCGTGGTCTTTCCTAATTGGTTGGCTTTTCTTCTTTTAGTTGTTTTCTTGTGCCGTGCGTTCACGTGCCGGACGCTCTTCGGCGTCGCCGTTTCTCCTTCCAACACGGAATTAGCCTCGGCGCGCGCACTCCTTGTCATCTGCTCCTGTCCGTCCCGATCACCGCACCATGTCGCGCACCACACATCCCAGTAACAAAGGAATTAATAAAGAAACGACAAAAAATGAAGTGTCCAACTCAAGAGATAAGATATAATTCGCGGAACTGTCAAAACTGATCAACAAAGCGAAGATAAGCGATATTAGAATTTATAACGTGTAAAAGACTGCAGAAGCTCTAAAAATAGACGCAGCCTGAAATCAGTGAGAAGGAAACTTCGTATAGGACAACCAAGATGTATGCACTGAAAGATGAGGAGAGTAACACCATCAGCAATCTCGAAGATATGATAAAAGTAGCGGAAGAATTCTATACTGACCTGTACAGTACCTAGAGGACTCAGGAGTGCTCTATTCGAGACAATAATGAACAGTATACAGAAACTCCTCCTATAAGTGGCGATGAGATCTGAAGGGCCTTGCCAGGCATGAAACCGTGAAAGCGGCAGGACAAGATGGAAGAACAGTCAATTTAATCAAAGATGGAGGAGACATAAAGCCAGGAAAACTTGCAGCACTCTATAGGAAGTGTCTATGGACTGCAAGGGTCCCAGAAAACTTGAAGAATGTAAACATGAGTCTAATCCAAAAAAAGGGCGACGTTAAAGAACTCAAAATTATAGGCCTATTAGCTTACTTGCGGATGAAGGCCCATTAGCTTACTCCCAGTATTATATGAAATATTTACGAAAAGAATGTCCAACAGGATAAAGGCAACATTGGACTTTTGTCAACCAAGGGAGCAGGCTGGCTTCAGGAAAGGATGCTCTACAATGGATCATGTCCATGTCATCAATCAGGTTATCGAGAAATTCGGAGAGTAGAATAAGTTTCTTTATATGGCTGTAATAGATTACGAAAAAGTATTTGATTCAGTAGAGATAACAGCAGTCATAGAGGCATTACGCATTCAAGGAGTACAGAACGCTTACGGAAATACCTTTGAAAATATCAACAGAGGTTCCACAGCTACCTTAATTCTACACAAGAAAAGCAGGAAGATATCTATAAAGACAGGGGTCAGACAAGGAGACGCAATCTCTCCAATGCTACTGACTCCGTGCTTAGAAGTATTCAAGCTATTAAACTGAAAAGGCTTAGGAATATAGATCGACGCCGAATATCTCAGTGACCTTCGGTTTGCCGATGACGCTTTTCTATTCAGCAACACTGCGGACGAGAGACAGTAAAAGGCTGAAGACCTTCACAGGGACAGTGTAAGAGTAGGGCTGAAGATTAGTATGCAGAAGACAAAGAAAATGATAAATGACCGCGCAAGGGAACAAGAGTTTACGATCTCAAGTCAGCCTCTAGAGTCTGTGAAGGAGTACGCTTACCTAGATAGACTAATCACAGTGAACCCTGACCACGAGAAGGAAATTCACAGGAGAATAAAAATAGGTTGGATTGCATACGGCAGACATCGTGAGCTCATGACTGGTAGCTTACTGTTATCATTGAAAAGTAAACTATAAGATCAGTGCATTTTACCGGTGCTGGCATATGGCGCAGAGACTTGGAGACTGACAAAGAAGCTTGAGAACAAGTTAAGGACCGCGCAAAGGGCTATGGAACGAACAACGCTAGGCATAACTTTAAGAAACAGAAAGAGCGGTTTGGGGATCCGAGAGCAAAGGAGTATAGACGATGTTCTAATGAACATTAAGAGATAAAAAAATGGTGCTGGGCAGGTAATGTAATGCGCAAATTAGATAACCGTTGGCCTATTAGGGTGGCAGAATGGGTACCAAGAGAAGGGAAGCGCACTAGAGGACGACATTAGACTAGGTGGTGCGACGAAATTAGCAAATTTATGGGTGCTAGTCGCAATCGGTTGGCGCAAGACAGGGGTCATTGGAGATCGAAGGGAGAGGCCTTCGTCCTGCAGTGTAGATAATTAGGCTGATTATGATGATTACGTATCACGAAGTGCTTTTTTCCGGGTGGCAAGGAGGGCGCCCGAAATATGAAAAAAAAAAGCCACGTTACGGAGCGCTTGCGCAGTGGTATCCCGTCGGATGACGGCGAAAATGCATGCTGCTGTCCGAGTGCTGCCGATGAGCTAAAGAACGCCCTGCCACTTCTTCGTCGCCAGTCACGATGCGGCCGACCTTGTTCACCGAACGCACGCTTGAGAGCAGCACACTACCACTATTGGATCTATTGCGAACAGCATGCGTACGGCTCAATTCGCTTCCGACGCGCATTTCATTTTTAAATTCTTTGCTCAAGTTATGTGGGACATTATGTATATGCTCAGCGCTTCAGGAACCTCACGCGTCTTTAACACATGCAATCAGTACTCGACAATTAGAAAACTCAAATTCATTAGGCTCAACGCGTCATAATATGACACTGACATGTGAAGAAACTGCAGATGTGTTACATGTATTAGCGGTATTATTTGTTTGGGTGCTTACTGAATTTTTCCTGCCGTGGATCTGTTTTATCACATCACTTCTAAAGACTAGGCAGCGGGTAGCATGTACGAATGTGAATAGACGACGTAGCATCAGTGCAGTGGAGGGAGAAGACTTTGTGCCCCGATTGGCTGGCGTGGTCTGTGATGTCGCCTGTGGAAAACCACTGCAATTAGCCACGCTGTTGCTCCCACGTTAGCGTGCGATCTCGGATTCTGCTCCGATGGAATGGAATTTCCTTACCTGTCGGTAATCGTGCTTGAAGCGGTTGGCGCGTGGTCTCTTATTAGACGAGAAAAATCTCCCGTGGCTCCCCTATGCCAAGTGCAATGTTTTCACGTCAGCTTTGGCAGCGGCGTCTCTCGACTGCAACGACAATTCTTGAGCTGTGGATGACGTCATTGACGCCGTGTCCGGCAACTGCTTCAGTGCTCCTTCAGCGTCCAGTTGTCATCCCCGACACAACAAAAAAGACATTGTCTCCTTGTTGCTTTTCAGAAAAGCAGTTTGCTTTCCGTCGAATGAATTTTGCCACGATACATTGGGCATTACAAGGTTAACCTCGTGATGCACAATGTATGATATATGTTATGCTGAGTTTGATGCCTTGAAATTCAGATCTGAACAAAACCTAATGCAAAGCCCATTAATGCATTTTTATAGGCGTAAGCTGCTGACACGCACGTGGTAGTAGCGAAATGCCATACTAAAACGCTGCTGCCACGCACGGAAGTGACGTCAGAGTTATGATGACGTTGTTTAAACAAGTATGACGTGTTCCGGTTTATAGTTTTGCGCGCGCTGCTGGAGCTGCTTCAGCTTTTCAGCTTAGCTAAGACACAATTTTACGGTTTCTTACTGTATTGTGTGCTAGAATGTTGTTCTAGTTGCGCTGGAAGAATCGGATGGTGTTCGAACTTGCGATCACGAGCGACACTTGGACGCAACGCTGGAGCAGCTCGTTTCCTTATGCCTTGCAGCGCGTTTATGGTTGGTAGTGTGGTCTTATGTAGCTCCTGTTACGTTTTTCAGTGCTCTTGTTTGTTGAATTTGCTGTTATGAATGGGGCACATGTTGGCTTTCAGTATGGCAGAACTTTTTTCTCTTATGGTAAAAACGTTTAAACGCGTTCTAAACTCTTGTCGCTGCAGCCAGAGTGCGGGAAGCCTCGAGCTCGCTTCTTCCCGGCGCCGCCCCGGCTTCGAGGGCCGCCGGGGACCTTCTCCATCGGCGTTGCCGCCGCTGTGAGACGACTCTCAAAAGTTCAGAGTTGGCAGACCGCAGCTCTGGGCCATCCGGCAAGCCGAAGGTGCCGCTCGAGTTCAAGGACTTCGAGCCGCCACCTGACAAAAACTGCCGGACCATTCTCTATTAAAGTTCCTTCTTCATCCTTCGTAGGATTGCTGTTGCATATATTGCCCGAGTAAGTGCTGTTGCAATTTTTTTACGGCAATGTCGCATTTACCTCTACTGTTTCTTGTCTTGCATCTTCATGCTGTTTCCCTGTTTACCTCGGATTTTGGTGGCTAGCGAATCGCGACTTGCTTGTGCACCTGCTCGTTACAGTTCAAAAGGCACATGTTGAGCAACCTGAATGTAAACTATGAAGAAAAATATTGCAAAAGGTGGCCCAGCCACTCATAGCTCTACTTTGGTTCAATTTTGTTGTAAAGTTTGGCTGTCTTGAAGACCGAGAAATTTTCTTAAATTTCTTCCAGCTAGTTTGCTAAGCTGCTATTTAGTATTGCTTCTTATGATGGCGCTGTGCGAGGTACCAGGTTTGCGCAAATGTTCCTCGCAACTTGTTTGTAGACATGACGTAGCTTCATTGCAGGAACCTGCATTTTGTTATACATGTGAAATGCATGCTAATATGACCAGTGTGGGCTTGCAGGTCCATGCATGCCGCTCTCAAGCAAATGCCGTTTCCATTGTATGAATCTTCCTTGACCTTGCTGCACTTCACAGGGCTTGTTTGGTTAATCCTTTTGTCTGTGCGATAGAATGCTCATAGGTCTTGAGCTTTACCCTGATCCTTTTGTCCAACAAAAAAAAAACTCTTTAGGCATTGCGTTAGGGAACATATCTGGGTGATAATGTGACAATCTTTGCCTCTATAACCTTTCTTTTCTCCCATCTTCAGTGAAGTTGTCAACCACCTGCCCTTTGTTCGAACAGAGTGCCATGCATTGACAGAAATTCTCATCACAAGAAAATCTCTGAAGGAAATTTTTGAAACTGACTAGGACTTTGGGCAAGTTGGTGAAATCTGCAACGCATTTTTTTTTGTGCGCAAAAAGATATTTATAGAAGAAGGACGCATGAAAGTGCGAACTACCAACTGACTTAATGATTCAAAGGATGGAAGATAGGGTACAAATTTTGTGCACATGCAAGAGGCGAATGTTGTGACAGTGCTAGTTTGTCTAGTAATGCTACAAATCGGCATTAAACAAGTGCACTTCTGGGGAATTAAGGCGATTGAAGTGCTACTGACATGTGCACCATCTCTCTGATAAAATATTCCTTCGCGAGTTCATGTGCTGTTTTGTTGCTACTTCTGCCCAGGATCACAATGTTGGAAAGCACGGCTCACATGAGCAGGCCTTGCAATGTGCGCTGCACCATCCGGTTTATTTAAATTGTTTGAATGCTCCCTCAAATAGTCATTTAGGCATTGGGCCGTTTGGTCTACATAGAACTTGCCACAGCCGAGAGGTATCTCATAGACCAACCCACAGCACAATGCAAAATGGTTGGCATGATTTTTCATATACCCTTGTCTCGTGGTATGAGAGCCACTAGCAAAATTATTTGCTTTCACGTCGATAAATGTTGTACACTGTTGCACACATTTTTGGCGTGACAGAATGGGTCTTTTTTTTGCATGAGTGCGAACATTCATAGCGATGGAAACACAAAAATTGTTTCAAGTGAGGCACTAGATCACCCAGAGCAACAATCTAAAGAAAACATGTATTTTATGTTAACCTTGATTTATTAAACAATTTTCTCGCCCTAATGTGGCAAAGAGGACATCTTAACCTCTACACGGACAGGCAGAAGAATGACAATTCCATGAGAAATGTCAACATATGAGCATGGAAAGCGCAGTTGCCAGTGATGTGAGGACTGACGACTTAACAAGTACCACAACGCGGAATGGAAAGCGTATGCGTCAGCTCCCGCCTTTTAAAAGGTTGATGCTCTTATTGAACACGCCAATGCCATGCTGTGCCCCGACCAGCTTCAAAGCCGCAAACTGCACTGTTTTGCAGTACGCTGCGACTGCAGCCCACTTGTTGCCTGATGTAGATTCCGGATTCCGGAAATGGGCTGAGAAGGTCTAAGCCGACACGATGGAAGGTCTTGGTAGGGATGTCGAGCGGCTGCAGGTAACCGGTGGGGAGCTGGGAAGGCTTCTTACGTCGTTGGCAAAGTTCACAAGTGGGGACACAACATCGTACGGAACGGGCAAGGCCCGTCCAAAAAATACGGCGACGTACACGGTCATAGGTTCGAGATACGGCAAGGTGTGCTGCCGTTGGTGCGTCGTGAAGCTCTTCTAGAACAGTGGAGCGGAGGTGTTTAGGTATTACAAGTAGAAACTCAGAGCCGTCCAGATGAAGGTTACGGAGGACGAAGAGGCGTAGAGCAGCATCGGCTGGAGAATGTTCAAAATGGTCTATGAGTGCTCTGATGTAGCCGTCATGATGTTGCTCGTCGGCGAAATGAAGCAGCTGTGATACAGAGAATACACAAGAAGCACTGGCAATATTGGAGGAGTCAAAGTTGTCAACAGGTAACGCGACAAGCAGTCAGCGTCTTGGTGCAGGCGGCCAGACTTGTACACCATGGAATATGAAAATTCTTGTAGCCTGAAAGCCCATCGACCAAGCTGGCCTGTAGGGTCTTTTAGTGATGAAAGCTAGCAGAGAGCATGATGGTCAGTGACTACGGAAAAAGGGCGACTGTAAAGGTAAGGACAGATATTCGCAACTGCCCAGACGACAGCAAGGCATTCTCATTCCGTAATGGAATAGTTGTGTTCCGATTGTGCTAGGAGGTGGCTCGCATAAGTAATAACGCGATCCTGTCCACGCTGACGCTGGGCTAAGACGGTACCTACGCCATGACCGCTGGCATCTGTACGCAATTCTGTAGGGGCATCAGGGTCGAAGTGGGCGAGAATGGGTGGTGAGGTTAGAAGAGTGACGAGACGAGAGAAGGTGGCGGCTTCTGAAGTACCCCGCACCTCCACCAGAATGTTACGTGTGAAAAGACAGACGAAAGGGGCTATTTACAGGTTATTTGCACTGGAGCCAGGCAGCCAGGCCGACCCTCGCTCGCACTAAGAGCTGCGACGTCATCTTCGTTCTCGTGGCGGCCCGTCTTTTGAGCATTGCTCGATGATATTGTAATAATATTACTGCGAATAGAGCTTTTGTAATTGAGAAACTGAAGTAAATGCAGGACACAATTAGACACTCCCTTAGACATTCAAGTACTAGCCAGATGATGAAGGCACTCCTCATTAAAATTCTGTCACTGGAACTCATCTACTAGTAATAAAAATATCGCTGCATTGCATTATAACATGAAAGAAAATGCTTCTTGTCTAGTTCTATTTGATTTTTAGAAAAAGGAACCTATTGAGGTTACCCTTGAAAGCATCGCCCACGCTTTTGTGTTTCAGTAGTTATTATGTAGTGCTGAGCTGGCTTTTCTGGCTCGCGAAACTTGCACAAACTTCAAGTCGCAGAGAATTTTATGTTCATGTGATGTCGTGGTATGTCTGAACAGTCCATGCCACTTGACCAAGAGCAGCTGCAGTGGTGAATCCAATGTTCTGTCTTGGGTCGGTTGCTCCATGGCCGCACGTACGCATTTTTCGTAGAAAACTGTAGCACCATCTGTAGGGCGCTGTTTTACTCACCGATGAAAGCAAAGGGCAGTCGTGGCGTATGCAACGTCGCCACTCCCTGCTCAGGAGCAGGTGATTTGAATTCCTCTCTAGGTATGCGGACCCTTCAGACGCAGTTTCCTCGTAAGCTAAGTCTTGTTGGCACGAAACAAGCACTGTGAGGTTTATGGAATGCTACTTTAATAGGCCGCATCTATTTATTTATTTCATACATACTGCTAGCCTCCATTTCGAGGCTGTTGCAGGACATGGGAAAATACATTGCATCAAAATATGAATGGCAAACTTATACACTTGTTAATATTGTAGTTTACGAGAAGATGTAGTTGAGCAATACAATAAGAGGGTGTGACCTTCCTGAGTCAGCCCTTAAAGGTTAATGAACAAAAATGCAGAAGCATAAGGCAAACAACAAAAAAAGTACACCAAACCAATTACAAACATATTGCAGTGTCTGTAGGCGATACTTATAAGTTAAGATGCGTACTCAGACCTATTTTTCCAGCATAGGAAGGAAATCGTCAGGTGAACAAATTATATCGCTAGGCAATGAATTCTAATCACTGATTGTCTGAGGAAAGAAAAAATACCTGAATGTGTCTGTGTGGAACCTGTATTCAATTAAATGTTTAAGGTGTTTAGTTCTAGTGTTTCGCTGTTCAGAGAAAGATACATATTGTCGCAGCCTAGTAGAAGACGGGAAAGCCGGCGTAGAGGACGTATGGAAGCACTTTAGCAGAGCAGTCAACGCGACGTCGTTGTCGTCTCTGTTTCTCCACTCGCGCGCTACTTCAGCGTCGTCCTCATCGCCTGGTACATACCCGCAGTGACAATATAGGATGTGGCATTTGCCCCCCCCTTTGAAAAAAAAAAGGGCATCGTCCCGATGCACCAACGTCCGAAGGCTGTGCACAGACGGTGCAAAGTTGAGGTCATGAGGAAATGTATGGCTTCATACGAAGCACATGCACAACCTCGGGCAGATGCCGCCGGCGTTTGGAGCAGTTATGGCTGTCGGGGACAACTTCATAATTAACTTCATAATTAACTGATGCGGCGCAGAACTGTGTACGGGCCGAAGTATCTTCGCAGGAGCTTTTCAGACAGCCCCCGCCGACGAATCGGAGTCCAGACCCACACCTGGTCACCGACGTTGTACGTGACGGGTCTGTGTCGAAGATCGTAGTGTCGGGCATCGTAGTCCTGTTGTGCTTTGATTCGCAAACGCGCAAGCTGCCTGGCTTCCTCTGCGCGTTGCGTAAACTCCTCGGCACCAGTCTCGTCGTCACCGCACTCGTGCGGCAGCATTGCGTCCAACATGGTTGTCACTTCGCGTCCGTAAACAAGGCTGAAAGGCGTCACGCGTGTTGTCTCTTGGCGAGCCGTGTTATATGCAAATGTAACATATGGTAAAATCTCGTCCCAGTTCTTGTGGTCGACGTCGATGTACATACTCATCATGTCTGCCAGAGTCTTATTCAGACGTTCTGTCAGCCCATTGGTTTGGGGATGGTAAGCCGTGGTCTTGCGGTGAGTGGTACCACTTAGTCGCAACACGGTATCCAGAAGCGCAGCCGTGAACGCAGATCCTCTGTCTGTGATGACCACTGCGGGAGCGCCATGCCTTAGGACGACGGCTTCGACAAAAAATCGCGCTGCTTCGGCTGCTGTTCCACGTTGGATAGCACCTGTTTCGGCGTATCGCGTAAGATAATCCGTGACGACGATTATCCATCTATTTCCGGCAATAGACAGTGGAAACGGACCTAAAAGGTCCGTGCCAATTTGTTCGAACGGCGCTTGCGGTATCTGAACAGGATGCAGCAGTCCAGCTGGCTTGCCGGGTAGGGCTTTGCGGCGCTGGCAATCCAGGCATGTCTGTGTGTAACGTTTCACGATCGACGCAAGTCTCGGCCAATAGTACTTGAGCCTAATTCTTGCTAATGTCCGAGGGTAGCCCAAGTGACCAGCGGTCGGCTCGTTGTGACAGGCGTGTAGGACTTCGTCGCGAAGAGATGCGGGAATGACGAGTAGGTAGCTGCTGCCACTAGGTGAAAAGTTCTTTTTATACAGAACGTCGTGGCGCAAGCAGAATGAAGGCAGCCCTCTGGCGAATAACCTCGGCACGCTCCCTGTTCTTCCCTCTAAGTAATCAAAAAGAGGAACCAGTTCTGCGTCCTCGCGTTAGTGGCGTGAAACGGCGACAGTATCTAGCACGCCTAGAAAAGCCGTGTCATCATCGTCGTGCACTGCAGTCTGAACAGGAGACCGAGAAAGGCAGTCGGCATCGGTATGTCGTTTCCCTGATTTGTAGACAACCGTGAAGTCGAACTCTTGGAGACGAAGACTCCAGCGCGCTAGCCGACCAGCTGGATCTTTTAAATTAGTCAGCCAGCAAAGTGCATGATGATCACTGACAACGGTGAAACACCGACCATACAAATATGGCCGAAATTTCAGGACGGCCCACACCAGTGCGAGACATTCTTTTTCTGTCGTGGAGTAGTTTGCCTCCGTTCTTGATAGCGTCCTGCTGGCGTAAGCAATCACTCTTTCGGCGCCGTCCTGCCGCTGTACAAGCACTGCGCCGAGGCCGACATTACTAGCGTCGGTATGAAGAATCGTAGGAGCGTCGTCATCAAAGTGTGCGAGCACGGGAGGCGTCTGCAGGCGTTGCCGTAGGTCGTGAAATGCCCGTTGCTGGTCTTCACCCCATACGAAGGGGACATCTTCTCTGGTTAGATGCGTTAATGGCCATGCGATGCGCGAAAAGCCCGCAATAAAGCGTCGGTAGTAGGCGCAAAGGCCCAGAAAACGTCGCACGGCCTTTTTATCTGATGGCGTTGGGAAATTAGCAACGGCAGAGGTTTTATCAGGGTCAGGTCGGACACCTTCACGACTGACAACGTGACCGAGAAATTGAAGTTCTTCAAAGCCAAAATGGCACTTTTCAGGTTTCAAAGTTAGACCAGCTGAGCGTATGGCTTCAAAGACCGTCTTTAGTCTCCGTAAGTGTTCCTCGAACGTGGCGGAGAAGACAATCACGTCGTCGAGGTACACCAAACAGGTTTGCCATTTGAGGCCTGAGAGTACCGTGTCCATTAGTCGCTGAAACGTTGCTGGCGCAGCACACAAACCGAAGGGGAGCACCTGAAATTCATAAAGTCCGTCGGGCGTCACAAATGCGGTCTTCTCACGGTCTCGCTCATCAACTTCTATTTGCCAGTAGCCGCTTTTCAAGTCCATCGACGAAAAGTAACGTGCGTTTCGTAGCCTGTCCAGTGAATCGTCGATACGCGGCAGCGGATAAACGTCTTTCTTTGTGATCTGGTTCAGTTTTCGGTAGTCGACGCAGAAGCGCAGGCTACCGTCCTTCTTTTTCACCAACACGACAGGCGATGCCCAAGGACTCTTAGATGGCCGAATAACCCCGTCCTCAAGCATCGTCTTCACTTGCGTTTGTATCGCCTCGCGCTCTTTCGGTGCCACACGATAAGGGTGCTGCCGAATTGGTCTGGCGTCGGCTTCGGTGACAATACGGTGCTTAGTGAGCGGCGTCTGGCTGACTCGTGACGTAGATGAAAAGCATTTCTTAAACTCATCGATGAGCTGAAGAAGGCTGTTACGTTCGACGGGTGACAAGGTGGGACTGATATCAACCACAGGGGCAGGCATGGCCACGGTGGCCGTCGCGTGCTCCACTGAGAGGCAGTCTTGTATTGAGGTCAATTCGTCGAAGTACGCAACAGCCGTGCCTCTAACAATGTGTCGACGTTCCCTGGCAAAATTCGTCAGTAGGAGGTCAGCACGTCCGTCGTGTACGTTAATTACGGCCCTGGCGATGGAAACGCCTTGGCTCAGTACCAGTGCGTCGATGTGTTCAGCGACACCAGTCCCGGTGTTCAAGTTGTCGCAGATAACAGGTACGAGGGCACAGCTTCGCGGCGGAAGCGTGACGTCGTCGTCGGCGACACGTAAGCGGGGTCGCTGGTGCTCCGCGGAGTCGACGTCGTCTGAGCTCGTAGAAAATGTGACGACGAGGTCACGGACATTAATCACTGCACCGTACTCTCTCAAGAAATCCATGCCCAATATAAGTTCCTTGCAGCACTCAAAGAGAATGACGAGGGTGGCGACGAAGGTTTCACCGGCGATTACTATCCTGGCTGTGCATTTTCCGATCGGCGTCATCAACTGGCCGCCGGCAGTTCTGATGTTGGGCCCGGTCCACGGCGTCTTCACTTTTCTCAACCTGTCGGCCAGCTTTTGACTTATTATCGAAAAATGCGAACCAGTATCGACGAGAGCGGCCACTTGGTGTCCGTCAATGAAAACGACAAGATCGGCGCTGACGGCATCGGTTACAGGGGGTGCGGTTGGAGACGTCGGAGTTTTAGAGTCGTCGGTCGTCGGTGATGGGGGCTCTTGGAAAGCTAGACGGTTTGCAACCTCACCCCCGGAGGTCGCTGCTTCTAGTTTCCCCGGCGTGGGCTAGGGGACCTGCCCCTAGAGGCGTCAGAAAAATCGCGACGGGTCGGTGGGGTATAACGAGCCGGAGAAGGGGAACGTGATCGAGGCGTCGCTGAACCTTCTGGCCGAAAGTTTGTAGAATTGTCGTCGCAGGTACGTGCAGCATCAAACACAGGGTAATTGCAGTTGGGAAACCTTGGATACCCGGCTGCGCGGTAGCGGCACGCGCGATAAACATGTCCAGCTTCGCCGCAATGAAAGCACAGCGGCCGGCGGTCAGCGGTGCGCCACAAATCAGTCTTTCGAAGCGGGTAGCCCACAGGGGATTCGCCGTAAGACCGAGGCGCAGCAATCGGCTGGCGGCGATACGGCATAGCTGGCGGCGGCTGTGACTGGCGAAAATATGGCGTCGGGGGTGGCGGTGCTGGCTGCGTCGTAGTGGTCGACGGTGTCAGCAGCATCGAAGTCACGGGAGGTGGACGACAGACAGCTTCCGCGTAGGTTAGCCGTCGCGGCACCGCCTGCCGGTCGGAGGACGAAAAGGCCTGTCGAACTTCCTCCCGAACGATATCAGCGACAGAAGCCACCCCTGGTGCCATAGGAGAAATCCCGAGCTGCCGGATCTCCTCTCGCACAATCTCCCGGATGACTTCACGCAGAGACGTGCCGTAGCTCTCAGGTAGAACTGAAGCATTCACCGGTGAGTTCGCGCGATCATATTGGCGGTACCGTTGCTTTAGTGCCCGTTCTATAGCGGTAGCCTCCTTGGTGAATTCGACCACTGTCGTCGGTGGATTCCTCACGAGTCCGGCAAACAGTTCCTCCTTTACTCCGCGCAAGAGATAGCGTAACTTCTTTTCTTCGGCCATCTCAGGGTCTGCTCTGCGGAAAAGGCGAGTCATATCTTCTGCATACATGGCTACGCTCTCGTTTGGTTTTTGAATACGGGATTCTAGTAGGCGCTGCGCAGTGTCTCTTCTGTCGGTACTAGTGAACGTGTCTAGCAGCTGGGTGCGGAAGGCATCCCATGTGGTCAAACTTCGCTCCCGGTTCACAAACCACGTCCGCGCGCTGTCTTGAAGCGCGAAGTAGACATTAGACAGCTTTTGCTGGGAGCCCCAGTCATTATAACTGGCGACACGCTCAAATTGGTCAAGCCAATCTTGGACATCTTCAAAAGCGTCGCCATGGAAGCTTTCTGGTATCTTAGGATTCTGCAGCGTCACCTGCGATGGAGTTGCAGTAGCCATGGCGGAAGTAGGTAGACGCGTTCCAGCGGGGTCCTGCAAAGGGTTGAACTCGGGCGTCAGGCCTAGCAGGCGGCGACTGTACCGGTGAACAGGAGTTTCGACGAACGAAGGTAATTCCGTTTTCGAGGTATGGCTCCGCGAAGGGGTGCCGAGCATGAGGCAATCCTACCCAGCACCTCCACCAGTGTCGCAGCCTAGTAGAAGACGGGAAAGCCGGCGTAGAGGACGTATGGAAGCACTTTAGCAGAGCAGTCAACGCGACGTCGTTGTCGTCTCTGTTTCTCCACTCGCGCGCTACTTCAGCGTCGTCCTCATCGCCTGGTACATACCCGCAGTGACAATATAGGATGTGGCAATATGCACCACTGTGTAATTTGTAGCCCCCATTAAGGAGGTGGAACAGAAACTTGAGGCGTAAGAATTTAGCACGCTTGCAAATAGTACTATAGTCCACTACTACTTAGTAGTCTGCTTTGTATTTTCCTTTAATGTCCCATGAAATGACCATATTAGGGAGCACTCAAACAATTCAAATAAATTTCAAGGTGTGCATCTTGGCATGCTTTGCAAGGCCTGCTAACGTGAACTGTGCTTTTCGTGTGTTATGATCTTGGGCAGTGCATGAGTTCATGGAAGCATACGGTGTTAGGACGATCCTGCATGTGTTAGTAAATGTAAATTATTTTAATTGCATGTAACCTTAGAAGCAGGCTAGTAGCCAATAAACTCTTGTTTGCTAACCCAAGGCATCGAGGCGGTCAAAGTCAGGGT
The DNA here is from genome assembly GCF_050947875.1 of Dermacentor variabilis. Classification (NCBI taxonomy): domain Eukaryota; kingdom Metazoa; phylum Arthropoda; class Arachnida; order Ixodida; family Ixodidae; genus Dermacentor; species Dermacentor variabilis. The sequence continues at coordinate 168,395,904 of NC_134575.1, forward strand.
CGTTGACCATTTGCCTGCTCCTAACCCCAATTATTGGCAAATCAGTTCTGTAGAAACCCGCAAGATCAAGGAGGGTACACGAAAAGGAAAATTCTTGAGACCCATATGGGTTTTTAAAAAAAGGCGGTGACTGGTGACACGCGTAGTAGAGGCGAAATGCCATACCAAAACGCTACTGCCATGCACGGAAGTGATGTAACATTTTTGACCACGTGATTGTGACGTTTAAACAAGTATGGCGTGTTCCAGTTAACAATTTTGCTACAGTTTGCGCGCGCTGCTTCCACTTTTGATCTTAGTTAAAACATAAATTTATGGTTCCTTACTGTATTGTGTAGCAAAATATGCTAGTTAGTTGTGCTGGGACAACCGAAATGTGCCTGAGCTTGCGATCATGAGCGACACTTGGGCCCACGCCTAAAGCAACTCATTTCCTTATACCTTGCAGTGCCTGTTATGGTTCATAACGTGGTTTTGTGCAGCTTACTGTTCAGTTTTTCAGTGCTGTTGCTCTTGTTTGCTGAATTTGTTGTAAATGGAGCTCGTGAGTGTCTTCAGCTTGGCGGCACTTTCTTCTCTTATGACAGAAAGGTTTAAAATATTTCTAAACGTTTGTTGCTGTCGCTTACTTGAGTACGTTGATCGTGAAGACTTTTCCCTTTTTTTTCATCTTTCGTGGGGCTTTGCATAATGTGCGAGTAAGTGAGCTGTCGCAAATTTTTATGGCACTCAATGCAGCGTTTACCTCTACTCTTCGTCTACTGTACGGTTTCCCTAATCACGGATTTCTCGGCTCGATTGTGAATCACGACTTGCTTGAGAACCTGCTAGAAAGGCCAAAGAAGGCTACAGCATCTACATTCTGCGCCTGCTCGCAACACTTCAAAATGCACATGTTGAGAAACCCTAATCTAAACTATGAAAACCAGTATTAGGAACGTGTTCTACTCAGGCTCAATCTTGCTCTCAAATTAAGTTTGTCTTGAAGCCAGAATGCGGCGCAGCTTGTTTCCTAAACTGATATGTATACTAGCATTGTTGTTTCTTACGCTGTTATCTGAGGCACCATGCTTGCACGAACATTCTTCGCAACTTGTATGGAAATACGACGTAGATTCATTGTAGGAATCAAGCTTTGTGTCCTGTCCTTCTCTTGGATTTTATTTTCGCGCTATTCTTGAGCTCGAATCAGGAATTTGTCATTGTAGAACCTGCACTACGTAGATGTGAAATGTAAAGACACTATACTGGTAGGTGGGTGTACGCAAATGTGTAAGTTTCTAGGCTCATGCCAATCAAGAAAATGCCAATTTTTCATCCCGTGAGTCTTTCTTCACCTTGTGGAATTTCGCAAGCCTTGTTTCAGTCATCCCTTGGTATCCGTTGCAGCAGCTCAGTGTCTATAGTGCCCTGCTGAGCACAAGCTCAGTGGTTTGATTCCCGGCTCTAACAGCCACAGTTTGATGGGGGTGAAACGTAAAAACACTTGCATTTGAGCTTTGGGCGCACTTTAAGGAATCTCCGGTGGTCAAAATAAACTAGAACCTACGATGTAAACCACAGTGAAGTTACATGTCAAAACCTCACAGTTAAAGTAATCTCTTGATCTGTATAACAAAATTCTGATAAGTTTTATCCCTTAGCATGATCCTCTTGTCTAATAAAGACTTTTTAAGGCATTGTGTAAAAATATGTTTTGGATGAGTACTGAGTATTTTTTCTCAAATCTTTTTCAGCACCAAACCGAAGAAGTTGTCGATCACTTTGGACTTTTCTCAAACAGGGTGTTGTCCGGTGATTGAATTTCTCTTCACACAAGGACAGATTGTAAAGGAGATTTTGTAAACTATCAGCAGCAGTAGAGAACGAGGCATAAAGAATAAAGAAAATTGATGGACCCAATTTTCTGTTATTTACTATGTTGTGAAGGAAGCAGACAGTGAAGCTGGACAATATGTAGGGGAAATCATAATGTAGAAATAATAAGTAAAGAGGAAGTGAAAGTTGATAGAAAGACAACTTGCTGAAGGTGGGAGCCGAACCCCCATACTGTGCATTAAGCATGCCGTGCATTGCCAATTAAGCTACTGATGTGGTCGTCCTCCAATTTACTTGGCTATCTGTGTATGTGTAAGGGGTAGTCCTGGGAGGGTTGGCCAGCACTGCTTCTCTCGGCCATGTCAGGGGATGTGGAACATCTCTAACTGATGATGTCAAATTGTATGACTTCAGGATTAGGCGACTGGACAACAAGCCCTTAAATGCTCCCTCATGGCATCAAGGCAGCCAAAGAAAATACCTTTGACCAGTTGCTTGCTGCAAAGCTGATTTACTATGTGACTCCTGTTCTTAAAAAGGGATGTTCCACATGTGCTGTTGTTGGCTACGAGTGGTCCTGGCTAGCACTACTAGTGCTCTTTTTGTATGTGTATACACAAATACCTAAGAAAGTGAACAAGGGAGGGCCCTCATGACAGCTTAACTGGTATAGCACAGTACGTATAATGTGGTTCAGCTCCCACCTTTTCATCCACTTTCATTTCCTTTATTTCTACATTTCAATGAAACACAATTTCCCCTGTGCTTTCTCTGGCTTTGTAGTCTGTTTTTTCATATAGTAAAAAGAAGGCTGCCTCAAGTTCATACAGGCCGCTTCAGTATTTTTGTACAATCCCATAAGAAAAGGCATTTGTTCCCCTCGGCTAAAGAAATACAGAATCCAGGTTTGTGCAATTTATCTGATATGTCCACATTTTGGGACAAAGTCTTCATGGACTATCTGGAAGCAGTGGCGAAGCCAGTGGGTAACAAACTGGGCACAAGCCCTCACTCCCCCCCCCCCCCGTGCACACACACACACACACATACAAAATTTCTATCTATATGGGATCTGCCCAGCCCCCTTTCCGTCCGCAGTCATGTTGGTGCAGCCCGTCCACCTGCTCTTTTGGCTATGCCACTGTGTTGAAATATGTGCCACAGTAGTCATCAATGTTTTAAGAAATTGAGGAAGAAGCTAAACAAGTGAAATGTCGAAGAAAGTTCTCAGGTGTGTTGCTCATGCATGGCAACATGCCAGACTGCATGGCGAAATTTGGTTTGCGATGCACTCTGGCATGTTTGAAACATGCGTGCCAACTGCACGCTAGCCTAGCCTGATCACTACTGCTGTGCACAATTAAAGTCATGCTTTTGACATCAATTAAACAGTAATCTGATTTAGAGAAAAGCATGCTTCTGCATACTTTTGCCCTTTCACTTGCTGGCTCTGCTGGTTGTTGCCAAGCTGGATGATCGTGTAGCTGGTGGATCGGCATTCCTGACCCCTTCAACTTGAGCACAAGCCTCAGGTATCTCCTTTTCTTTTGCACAACCTATACCTTGCAGCAGTTGTTGCAGTTCATAGTGTACGTCTGTGCAACTTGCACTCTACATTCCAGTTTTGTACTTTATGTTTTGTTTGGTTTGCTGTTGGTTAGCCCTCATTAGTCCTACCACACATCTACTGTTCTGAACCATGTTCACGATATTTAACTATATAAGGAACTTCCTTGTTACTTGATATGTCTTTTACATATGAGAATTGGATCAGAACTACCCTACTTTGTTCATACATGGTCAATCACACTCGTGTCTTGTTGGTTAGCAGCTCCACAGTGAAGCATGTCCAATAGTGTACCTTATGCGATTTGGATGTGTGGACAAAAGCACAGGTGCACACCTCGCATTTAGCCAGATATTTTATCAGGTGCTGTATTTTCCAACCACTTATTTAATTTACTAGTTTTACCTTTCATCTAAGTGCGGATGCTACTGAACTGCTATCACTGGGGCTGGCAATATTATATATAATATATGCTACCTTTGCAACTTGGTCCCTGTTAAAGCTTGAAGAAAAATAATCCTATAATACAAGCAGTCACATAATGTACCCCTGGAAAAAGATGGTTCATTTGCAAAACCTACTCGACATAATTTATTAATAAAAAGAAATGGGGTGAGACAGATGGAATGCCCTTCCTGAAATTATAAGAGGCAAAGTAGACTGGTCTCATTTTTTTCTACACCACCACAGCTGTGGTGCATGCTGGTAATTGCACTACAGCTGAGTTGCGAACAGAGAGCATATAAAATGTGTAATCCACCGAGCCTTTTTGATCATAGGCAACAGTTTTTTTCGTTGAAGCATTGTGACATTATAGTAAAGGAATAAACTGTTGCGTCCCTGTATGCTGCAATGAAATGCAAAGGAACAAAATTCTCTAAGTCTTTATTTCTTTCAAAAAGACAACAGCTTGCCACAGGAACACATGTTTAAGGACTATAGCAAATTAGCCTGACAGAAAAGCAAGTAAAATTTTTTTGTTGGTTTGATTTCGTGAAAAACTGCTGTGGCTGCTAGAGCAGCTTGTAAAACTTAGGCAAATGGAACGTGGCAATCGTGCATTTTCACCACAATGGACACGACGATGCTGTGAAAGGCACAAAGATGTGAACAAATGAAAGGATCAGACATGTGCAGTGAAGTCTTAGAAGTAAGAGAGGCTTTGAAGACATGCAGCAATACCAGATAAATATAACGGACAAATGAGCATTCAATATGAAGTGCTGCTCACGGCCAGGCTTGGCCATTGTAAACAAGAACAAACATGCATTGCTCGGTCTGTATACCTGCGCTCATCTGCTAGACAATAGTCCTAGCCACATCTCTGACCATCAAAAATCTACCCATTCATTTAGATGGTTAGATAACATTGCTTTCTTGAACTCCTGGCATTGTTGATAGACAGCACTTTAACTGCAGGGCTACAGTTGCGTATTAGTGAATGCGTCTTGTGACATAAGCAAATTGTAACCACTCGGGCTCAACAAAGAATTAACCTCACGCTCATATATTCAAGAAAAAAAACAGTTCACCCAAGCATTTCTATACTTTCTGCAGGAAAAGAAAAATGCAATAGAAAGCATAACCAACACTTCACAACCTTGCATTCAACTGGTCACTTTTAAGCATTATTGCTCATCTTTAAGGTCCTTTAATGAATCAAGAAAACGTGCCAACAAGCACCTTGTAACAAAAATCGTGCAACCCAACTTTGTTGCTTCGTACAACTATTAGAGTGCTTGAAAACAGCAAGTCAAATAAGCCATAAAGCTTACCATTTAAGAAAATCCTTTGCTGGGCTAGTTGGTTCATTATCAGTCTAATAGCGGAAAGTGCAAACTTCAAACGGGATAGAAAGAGAGTCCTGTGTCTGTCTCTCTATCCATCTCGTTTGAAGTTTCTGCTTTCCTTATTCCATTCAAAGCTTACTGCTTCCAAGTTCCTCATAGTGTATGTGATATTAACCATTGCAAAAGCATTTTCTTCAAGCAAATAAACATCATTAAGTAAATTTCAATGCATGTCCTTATATTTAAACATGCATGCAGATTATATTCTTGGTCGAGTCACTGCTGAAATGTAAACACATGACCACCACCATTTATATGCAAGGTGTCGTAATTTGGGATTGTCAAGCTTGGATATTAATGCAAAACGTCATTGGAGAGCAACTTTTTTTTTCTTCCTTTATATACTTCCTTGAGTATTTTCTGCCGCAAACAGAAAAGAATCTGCTTCACATAGCTGGTGCATGTTAACAGATGCAAGCTTTGAAACACATGCCATTCACATTGAGATAATGAACTTTCACGTCTCCAGCCCCTCAACTTGGCCAGAAGTGTAGTCGCTGAATATGCGCTCTGACCACCACCACTGCTTCCACAAAACTCATGTTGGTGAATATGCAAACTCTATAACTATTACGCAGTGCCTTCCCACCGTGTTCCAAATTCTCCTAAGAACTACAAGTAACATGGCAGGAAAAAAGCATGCATCTGCGTGCTAGGTATGGTGAGATTGGTCTATTAGGTGCTAAATTGCAGCAAATCCATTGCCTTTGTTGCAATACACTATAAGCAAAGCTTTCCTGAATCATTACATTTACATACTATGCAAAGAGATACATGATCTCTGCACTTGTTTTTTATTTCTATACCATCTGCTTTAAATGCAAATGAAAGGTCTCATATGGCGTTATGGTATGCAACGACGACTTGCAGCTGAATGCATCATTTTGCAACTGGTGACAAAAGCATTGTGAGCAGTGGTATATGTACGTAGAAGTATGGCTTTTAGAAAATTTAGCAACGTTGAGTCGGGTATTGCTAAAAAAAAGTTTGTGAAACTGTTTTGAAGGTGTTAAGACACAGCAGTGCATGTCACAAAGATGCATGCATGTCTATGGCATTTGCACTGCCTTGCAGCATTGTTAGACATCATATACTACAAGCATAGCCTCCCATACACTTTTGTCAGGATTATATTGGTTATGCTGGGCACCTCGTAAATTTTTCACAGTCATGCTAAGAAATTTACTACTGCACCCAAGACCCAAACAGAGTTTCCTTTGTCTGTATCTGACCATAACCTTCGAAATCTTGTAGTGAAAGGACACCAGGATGGCAGATGCTTAGAGGAAGTTTATTCAACGGAGTTCCTGAAGGAGGCAAAATTGTCAACCTTAACACTGCTCAAAGAAATCACTGATGTAAAAAGTTTTGCATTGCTGTTCCATGTTTCCTATTAGTTGTATGTGGTACCTGAAGGTAAAATATTAATAAAGCTCTTGAAGGGAACAGTGCTAAAAACAGGACAATGAGAGGAGATCCAACACTGTGCTGACTAGAACCAATATTTATTGCATGTTGATATCAATATATACTGGATGTACAATTGGGTGCAGAAAAAAACAGATGATGACGTACAATATGATTGTTAAGAGAACGAAATCACAGGCTGAATAGATGCATGATTTTACAGCTGTGTAGCGATAGTGGAGGCATGCCGACACAATTTTCAGAATATTTATGGATGGCAATAATGTCTTCAAAAGTTTTCCATAAGCTTTGTTCAGGGTGCTTGCCTAAAACTATGCACTGAGAAAGCGTGACTTTACGCTACTGCAATAAGGCATACATGTATGCTTCTACTTCTTTGCAATGCCTCCATGACCACTATTGTCTCTTGAACCAAATATGTACTTTTCAAAGGTCATACAGAGAGGTTGGCTACGGTCTCAAATGTCTTATTGGATGAGATCCATCATGGAATATTGTGGTCAAGTGTATCCCTTATTCTATTTGATAGTGAATATCTTGTACAATACTGAGACTAAAGAAATGGGTCTGTAGTTCTTCCAATTCTTAAACACCTCCATTCTTGTAATTATGCTCGCATTCTTTAAAGTCTGGTATGCTTAGCGTTGTTAGGCATTGTGAATAAAGGACTGCAAGATTCCAGTGCAATATCTCCTCCATGTTTTATCAAATCAACTGTTATTTCATCTTCTCCTGCCACATTTTCCTTGGACTTATCTTGCGAAGCCCTTCAAACCTGATCAATAGTTACACATTGAACGTCCATTTCCTGTTCGCTACTACATCCAATCATGGTTACATGGCTGTTATGGGTACGGTACCCCTTTCAGTCACGGTGTCTCCATATGAAGATACGACTTTCTATGTTGCGTTTTTCATCAAAAAGCGAAGGAGTGACACTGCACACTGGTGGGGATAATATGGGAAGCATACATAAATGCAATGAACGCCATCTGATGAAGCGACGAAACACTACTAGAGAAAAAGATGTTTGAAGACGGACGACTCCATGTTTTACAGAAGCTCTGGTTTGTCGCTGCTCAAATTTCTCTTTTGCAGCAGCCTCAAACATTCAGAACGGTTAAAAACCCTGTTTTATGTGAAGAAAGAGCTACTTTTAAAGAAAAACAGTTGCACAATACTCATAGTTCTATTACTGAATAGTTTTGATCCTGTTTTCATCCGAGTCTCCATTCGGAGACACTGTGACTCACTCAATCTTTTTTACCACGCCGGCGAACCATAGCCACTGTGCGAAAACTTAAAACCACCGACACTTTTTGGACTTCTTGGGCAATCTAGTTCACCGTCGAAGAATTAAACTGTGTTTTTCAGTGTTCCTTTTAGTTTTAAGTGGTGGCATTTTTTAAATGCACAAATCGTCGTACGCACTGTTTCGTCATGAAGGTGGTAAATGCTCACATTTCCGGACCATGAAACGAACAACGTCAGTCTGGCAATTATGTCGCTTCCTCGAATGGTTGTCCAGATACGAGAGATTCCTAGTTTGGTCCCAGAACAACAGAATTTTGTTTGGGCGAAGTTGACCTGCAGAAGCAGTACAGACTGTTTTCTGTTTTTGTATTTGAGAATTTGTCTGTGCTGCAATTTAGCATTTTCTTTTAATGTCCAACCTGAATAGCTCATTTTGAGTCACCATCCTTGCTCTAAACATGATGCGATTGTGTGAGGTAGGATGCAAAGGACCACTGGCCCCAGCAAGTCCAGTTGCCGTTTCCTTAGCAAAGCAAGTATGAGAAGTGTGTGGTAGAAACCGGGGCCACTGCCGGAAATGCGATGTTTTTCTGTGCATCGCAGCTCAGGATCACTTCTTCAAATATCACAACCTGTCAACCAGTCGATGCACCACTCGCACAACCCTGAATAGATAATGCCCCTTCTGCCTTTAAAGTGGCATAGTGAACTTGCGATAGAAAGTATTGAGTCACGATGTCTCCATATGAGGACGCGATTGACTTTGCAAAATAATATTCCTAGAGAGGGGAATTTTTTTTTCGAACTCTGGACACCTGAAACATTCATACCTGCAAGCTCGAAAAATGTCCTGGCAGAATACCATCATTCGTGACTGAAGGGGGTACAGTTCAGTATAGTAGCCATGAAAATGGCTACAAATGCTAAGTTTGTGTTAACAATGACATTTTGTAAATACCAAATAAGGTTATCTCCTCAAAATAAGCCAACATAACGCAAATAATTTCCATCTTATTTCATGCCTGGAACTTCTTGTAAACTTTCAATATATATATACTCACAAAAGTGACCTGTTCATCTGTAGCAGTTGCTGGCCTTACGAAGACAAGTCCCTTTGTCAAAACGATGGCTTCAGCGAGAATCCTTGTTCAATTACCATGTATCTATTCTTGTCTAGGTAGCACTTTAGAGACAGAACAATTGCTATGGCCACGTCCCCACCCCATTCACAAGTTGTTACCATGTAAATCTACTAACCCTTGTGTTGAACTCAAACATTTTTTCAATAAACAGATTTAAGTTCTGCACTCCCTCTTACCAGGTAAAATTTTTAATTAACATGCAGCACCATCCATAAATAGGTTTCAGCCTATTTTTTAATAGTACCACATTTAAAATGTGTAGCACACCTGCAAACACCAATGGCCAATGACAAAGTTGGGTAAAATATTGCATACTAAAAATAATGAAATTATTGTGGGAATTATCACACTTCCAAGTTCTTTGTGCACACAAAAGAAGCTATCTGTTGTCAAGTTACACAGTATCGTAGTACTATGCATGCAAAGTGCAGCAAAACTGGGTAGTTTCCATTTCTTCATAAGGTAACCTTAAAATACATCACAGTTGCTCATACTGAGCTTTGTGGCCACAGAGGTGATGCACTCAGACTCGCAAAGCTGGTGCACAGTAGCATAGAAACAGAAAACATACATGGGTGTTCTGACAGCACCTACAAAGATGGAGAAGTTGCTTGGGCTGCATGACCAAATGGCATTGTCTGACTTCACAAAAAGTGATGTAACAGCCCCTCCTATTTTTTTATCTCCCTCCCTCAATGGAGATTAAAATAATTTAATAGTGTCATTTCAGAAAAGAAGTAGGGGTGCTCAAATAATGAAATTTTCTTACTGCATCTACATATGTTTGAGGAAAGCAACCTCCAAATACTGAATCAAATTTAGAATTTCTAAAGTTGCTGAAATATAAAGTAAGTGTAGAGTGCTAGTTGTAAAAAATGAAGTGTGTTGGCATTATTTACTTGGCTTGTTTACAGGCACATATAAATGCATATTATGCTGTTTGCAAAATAGATGTCCAGTCAACTGAGGAGCGCATAAATGAGAAACAACTACTTTTAGTTATCGTGGTATGCCATGGCAATGACAGTAATGAAAAAAAGAAATTTGGAATAGCACATCTGGAGCTATGGAAAATGTTGAGTTTGTTGAAGGAGAAAAGTGTAATACTAAAGCACTGCACATTGTTTTAAAATGATTGATACATCATGCAAGTGGCCAAATAATAAATTGTTTTGCCAAAATCATACACCTCTGACCCCTGTGTTTGCTCAAGAACTAGCGCTCATGTATAGCAACCACAGCTTCCTTTCAGCAGACTTATTCAGAATAGTCCTCAGTTCCTACCCCTTCTCTTCTTTGAGGCCACAATAAATGTTATTCTTTACATAATCAAAATAAATTATTATTCCATAATTTTTAATAATCAATTCATAAATCAAATACAAATCAAACAGCAAATACTATTCAATTCAATATTTGTGATCTGAAACATCCACACACCACTAAAAACAAGGGGACACTGCTTCTGCAAAAGTGTGCTCCAACTCATCTTAATTCTTTTACACTCTAAGAAAATGACTCCTTACAGATTGCATAAGCATGAAGCAATTCAGATGTTCACTCACAGAGATTCATTCAAAATATTTTTCTGACATTTGGAATAACATTCCAACTGAAAGGTTTTGCTTGCCTGCTACATTAAATTTTTTTTCACTCATTTCGCTTTACTTTTGAAGACCACAAACACAGAAGTGGCAAGATAACCTCTGGTAGTTCTAACAAAATTAAGAAAAGTAATGAGAACTACCATCCAAGTGCTTAGTATGTGGATAGTCTATTCAATCTATAAATGTCTGAACTCATGACCATTTCTAAAAAGCTGCATATATTAACCAACAACACATTTCAGTTCTACAAAAGTTCAGTGACTGCAACCTTTATCACTGCCTCCCATAAGTGGCCAGCTGTGTAAAAACAATGACCACAAACCTTTCCCCAAGAAATCCTTTACTGAAAACAATGTAATAGTCAATTTATGCAAACTACTGTTGCTTATTCAATTAGTTATGCACAACAATCTAGGAGAGAAGGGCAGAGTTCTTAAATTAAAAGAAGCATTGCTTTTCATCATGACAATGCCAGATCCCACAATATCTGAGGGAAGATAGCTTGTGCTTGAGTGGGATGTGTTGCTTGACAGTCCCTCCCTCCTCACATACGGTACCCTTAGACCACTTCGTCAACATGAAAAATTTCTCAACATCTGAGGGCATTTAAGTGGATTTATATGTTTCGTCCAGTAAACTTCTCCAGATTTATCAAAAAAGGAATTGTGCAGTTGCTAAGCAAGTGGCAAAGAATGCAAGAAATGAATATCACCATACATTTGAATAATCTGTTAAGTGTGGTTTTATGCATCGCAATTTCCAAGGTTATGCTATATTTTGTTTTAAAATATAACCATTAATATTATATATAGTATGATATTAATATTAGTTATATAACTATTAAAAGATAAGCAGGGTATCATCAAATATCATCAGCAATCTCGAAGATATAGTAAACGCAGCGGAAGAATTCTATACTGACCTGTACAATACCCAGAGGAGTCGGGATACCTCAATTAGAAACAGTAATGAACAGGATACAGGAACTCCTCCTATAACTAGCGATGAGGTCAGAAGGGCCTTGCAAGACATGAAACGAGGAAGAGTGGCAGGAGAAGATGGAATAACAGTCTATTTAATCAAACATGGAGGAGACTTAATGCTTGAAAAACTGGCGGCTCTTTATACGAAGTGTCTATCGATCGCAAGGGTCCCAGAAAACTGGAAGAATGCAAGCATTATACTAATCCACAAAAAGGGAGACATTAAAACCCTGAAAAATTATAGGCCCATTAGCTTACTCCCAGTATTATATAAAATATTCACCAAAATTATCTCCAATAGAATAAGGTAAAAACTGGACTTCATTCAACTAAGGTAACAGGCTGGCTTCAGGAAGGAATACTCTACAATGGATCACATCCGTGTCCTTAATCAGGTAATCGAGAAATCCACAGAGTACAGTAAGCCTCTCTATATGGCTTTCATAGATTACGAAAAGGCATTTGATTCACTAGAGATACCAGCAGTCATAGATGCACTACGCAATCAAGGAGTACAGACCGCTTATGTACCTGGGAAAATTCAGAGATTCCAGAGCTACCTTAATTCTACACATGTAGGAAGATACCTATAAAGAACGGGGTCAGACAGGGAGACACAATCTCTCCAATGCTATTCACTGCATGCTTAGAAGAAGTATTCAAGCTATTAAACTGGGAAGGCTTAGGAGTAAAGAACGATGACGAATATCTCAGCTACCTTCGGTTTGCCGATGACATTGCTCTATTCAGCAACAATGCAGACGAGTTACAACAAATGATTGAGGACCTTAACAGAGAGTGTAAGAGTGGGGTTGAAGATTAATGTGCAGAAGACAAAGATAATGATAAATAGCCGGGCAAAGGAATAAGAGTTCAGGATCGCCATTTGTCCTCTACAGTCTGTGAAGGAGTACGTTTACCTAGGTCAATTAATCACAGGGAACCCTGACCATGAAAAGGAAATTCACAGAAGAATAAAAATGGGTTGGATCACATACGGCAGACATCGTGAGCTCCTGACTGGGAGCTTACCATTGTCATTGAAAAGAAAGGTGTACAATCAGCCCATTTTACCGGTGCTGACATGTGGGGCAGAAACTTGGACACTGACAAAGAAGCTTGATTGGGAAAAAAGTTAAGGACCATGCAAAGAGTGATAGAACGAAGAATGTTAGGCGTAACGTTAAAGGGGAGAAAGAAAGAGAGCGGTTTGGATCAGAGAGCAAACGGCTGATATTCTAATCGACATTAAGAGAAAGAAATGGAGCTGGGCAGGCCATGCAATGCATAGGTTAGATAACCGGTGGACCATTAGGGTTACAAAATGGGTACCAAGAGAAGAAAAACGCAATCGAGGACAACAAAAGACTAGGTGAAGCGATGAAATTAGGAAATTTGCGGGCGCTAGTTGAAATCGGTTGGCGCAGGACAGGGGTAATTGGAGATCACAGGGAGAGGCCTTCGTCCTGCAGTGGACATAAAACAGGTTGATGATGACGATGTTGATTTTAAAGATGCAGTATTTAAGGCAGATACACGTCTCTAAATGTATCTTTAAATTATTCTCCTGGTCTTTTAACTAATTTGCTAATTTGAGAGGCCCAATATTCTTACTTCTATTTTTCCTATGCTCAAACAGTGGTACATTCACACATGCGTTGACAACCCTCACTGCAGCATATTTGCCACATTAAGGTACACACAAAAATATTGCACAAAAGTATTGGTGAAGCAGGCTTCAAGCACTCCGGCAACTTGCAAAAATAAGTTTAATAGCTTGGGTCCAAATAGAACCCATATCAGATATTAAGCTGATAAGAACAGACACTGCACTTTGACCCTTGCTGGCCATGTCTACGTTTGCACCACCCTCTCTTTGTGGGCATTCCAAATCTACAAAATGTAACCAGTGAGTTTGAAAGGCATATCTGCTTGGGAACAAATTCTGAGGATGGCACCAGTTTCGAGATATGTGGCATCAAACTTGCCGTAAAAATTCACTTTTGTTCCACTTACTTATAAAAACTGTTCTATGCATTGACGCACAAAGGTAACTGGAACATCAATGCATTTCATTGGACATTTGAAAATTCATATCTCGAAACTGGGCTAGTCCTGATAATGTGTTCCAAGTGGATACGCATTGCAATCTCACCAGCTACAATTTGTCAATTGAAATGGGTGCCATAAAGTAACAAACAAGAAGTTAATTAGAATAAAGTTAATTATTCAGTCAGGCATTCTTATTTCTTGTAGAAGTAATACCCACTTTATCAAGTAGTTTAGATCAAGGGTTAGAATTGTGCTATCTACCACACGAAATTTTAAAAAAAATTGGTGCAGCTAAAAAAGAACACCCTGTATACGTAGTGTTAAGTTTTCTATAATATGCACACGTTGACACACACACTCATCTTGTGTGCTTCTGCTATGTCTGTTTCACGTTATGAGAAATAGGAGATTTGAGTCAAATTATAATTTTTGCAGGCCAAGCTACATAGCAGCAGTGGACGTCAGAATTTGTGGAATAATTGCCAATAGGTTAAATAATTATCAAAGTTTTGCAAAGTCTTCCAGTTAATATGTTTATGTGCTGACAGAAAATGGTGTAATGAAAACTGCTCATTGGAAGAGCAATGTATTTTGTTTCAAATTTTGAGCTTATTTCAAGAAAGTAGTGTGTTTAATAAGGCACAGAAGTTCCAGCAATGGTTATTCCTCAACTACCGAACATATTCAAATCTACACTTTCATGTTAACATGCCTCCTAACATAACTGCTTAAATTTAGTTATTAATGACTTAATTTAGTTAGGTAGCACAACTTCTGATGTCTGCCACTCCTATAAAGGTTGGTTAGCAAAAATTAGTTTGTCTGTAATCTCCCAATTTTAATAGAAATCAAAGAGACTTGTAACAACCACAAAGTACACACGCATGCATGCAAGTACACGCATACACACACATTAATAACAAGAAATGCATAGTGCATTTGTTCACAATGTTACTAACGGCCCAAATTTAATGAGATAGCATTATTATTGTAGTGAAGGTCTACACATTGAAGTAAATGAAACAGCACAAAAGACTGGACATATAGTGTAAACAATAGGCACAGTGCTGTCATATGCAAATATGTCTCGTCTATTGCACTGTTCAATTCCCTTCAGCATGCACTAACTAGCCCAGCTCAGCATACTGCTAAAGTGTGCACTGATTTCTAGCCACAATTTTTGACCTTGCATTGCATGCAAAGCATTCCATGACTTAATCTGTGAATTGTAAGAAGTGCTGCCTCAATAATTCACTGATGCATTACCCAAGAGGCATGTTCTGGACATCATTTATACTTCATTGCTAAATGGAAAATGTTACCATCCAAAGCCTACACTTTCATTTTTATCTCATTAACAGAGTAGAACTTAACTAGTGTATCAGAATATTGTAAGAGAGGCTTCAAAGCAGGTGATGAGACAGCCCCCAACTGACAAACAGTACTATCAGCACAAGTGCTTTCGAGTGGAGAAGAACAACAACAAACTTTTGAGAGCACAGTACACAAATTTATGGGACACCATTAGGGCTGATAAAATTTTAAAATTATTTTTTTTGTGCATTTTGTCGAAGCTATACCCCAGGCACAGTACTAAACTCCAAGTCAAAAGGTGTCAGATAATTTTCTGTTGAAATTATATTTCTAGTGGGAGCACTAAAATGACAGTAGGGATTGAGGCATATAGAGATGCCTATAGTCGAAAACCTGTTGTTGTAATGGGATGAACAGGTGTACATATCAAGAAGGAAGTTATTTTTTCATTAAAAACAGTCTTGGGACATAGGCAGAGCCCATTTGTGGCTCAAATTTATAATACAAACATTCTTTACCTCTTTCACTGACTTTGCAATCAGAAGGTGACCGGCTGCTTTGCATAGTGTGCTAGGTGCTTACTTGCACCAACGACAGTGGCCAGCGCAGCAATGTAACGCTAAGCTAGGGTTCATGAAAATTTGTTGCCCTCCGCGTATCTCGGAACATCTCTACTACACCGTTTTCCTTGCATGAGTGCTTCTGCGTCGCCAACGGAGTGGGCATTTGCTGCGCATAACGTTCTAGATGCAAAAAAAAAAAACGATTTGTCGTGCCCGTCAACAAAGCCAAGGAAGCGATGTGTCACCCATGATTATGATCTCTAATGGCATCCCCTTGGAAACAAAGCGGTGATACATAGTCCGCAAGGGCCTTATATATGAGTCCCGTAATGACCAATGCGCTTTAGTAAGTTTCACCTCAGTACATAAATGTATTACAGTGAAGTTGGCGTGAGAGAAATATAAATACCGGCAAACGGAGACCTCAGGAGAGCATCTATTAAAATAAAGTGGGCGGCGAAGGATCTTTATACCAAGCACGGAAGGGCCAGCGGAAAGATCAAAGGTGGAACCGTAGGTTGGCATTTCGGCGAGCCCTGAACCCACAGACCAACCCAGGTTCCAGCTGTGGCGTCACCGTTGCCCTTTTGGTGTCCTGGAGGCGCAGCCCGAACGTACTAAATATACACGCTGTTAACGCTTAGTACTTGCGCAAATTCTCGCCTACCTTCACCGCAATGCACTCTGTATGCTTCTCTGTATTACAGGACTGTTTTACAGTAAAGCCTACTAAAGCCTATTTGCTCATTATGGAACGCATATAGGACCCTCGCCGAGACGCGAGGCAGGGGGCATATGCACAGTTCACTAACATGATACAGAATCCAGAAAACGGATCGCAGGGCTAGACACAGCTAGAGTTCGAAAAGTCAGGAAAGAAATTGGGCTGAACATAGCCAAGAATTTTGAACATCGCCCCTGCGACCATCTCTTGAACTCCACCGCAATGGACTAGCGTAACTCAGTTGGCTGCAATATTAAAAATGGTATCTCGAAAGAACGCCAGAATTTCAACAAGTACTTTAATCCTAATCAAAACACTGCTATAATGCAGCAAAGATGTTAGGACCAAGTGCCATAAATGCGCATGTTAATAAAACGGCACGTGCCCTCTCAATGTTGCTAATGGAAAGTTGGAATTTGGGCCGCCTTCTGAATTTCTTTTCATATGCTGCCCATTTAGTTACACTGGTACACAGCGGTGAAGTTGGAAAGATGGTCGCACGGGGAATGTCCAAAATTCCAGGACATGGGACAACTTATTACTTTCAGCAAGTCGTCAATGAGGCAGGACAGATATGGCAGGATAAAAACACAAACCGGTGAAAAAGAAGCGGCAAATCTGATCATTGCCACTCGCCTGCGCACTGTACAGTGCAAATAAAGATTATTATTATATGATTTATTCAACGAACACAAATCAATACATCAAAAACAACGTCTGAGTCAGCTGTTGCAGCCACAACAGCTCCATCTAAAGGGGCAATACAAGTAGGACATGGTCATGCACTCATGGAAGAAAACCCAGGAATAAAACAAACTTGACAGGACAAGTTATTCGCTTGGTTTAATTAATAATGAAGTATTCGGTGGCGGCGGAAACATCCATGTGGCTGAACCCGAGGTTTGAAGCTCCAAATGAAGGGAAAACGGAAAGTTTGCGAAAGGAAATTCTACGGCGGCATGACTCCTTCCTTTGTGTGCACTGTACGTGAATTCCTGATGTTCATTCTTTAATATTTTTCCAGCAGCCCAATTAAACGTTCGGCGCTTCAGTGTCATCGCGAAATTTGCTTGGCCGCCTGCATCATCATATGCTCATGGTAATTCTTCGTGGTATTGATCATCGAATCACCACGATACAACATGGCGAGGGTGAAGACGAACTACCGCCAAAACGCGAGTTTCTATGTAGAAGGCATGAAGGGAGCGCGAAAAGAAAAAAAGGACACGTAACATAAGACATATAACATGATGAAAAACATTTAATAACAGAGAAAAAGTGAAAACAATAAACGCAGTTCGAAACGTATACTTGTACATAGAATCTGGTTAGTCGTTCGCACACCGTCGATTTTGCATGGCGGGGAATTCGCAAATTTAGTTATTTGTGGTCATGAGTTTCATTTTCTAAGCTGCAACAGAGCTGACAGGTACGCGCTTTATGACGCGCGCGCTCGGCGCAAACGCGACACGCGCGCGCGCAATGTTGTTGGGTTGCGCTGCGACACTGTTGCGCACGAGAACGGTAGAGTGATGCATTCTCATACATAAATTCATAATTAAGATAAATGTATTTGCGTCGCATGCGGTGACGTTGAAAATATTTTTGACAGCTTACGCGTTCATATTGCAAGTGATTATTGACGTCAAGGTCGCGTGACCCTAGCGCATTGCTCTACTTTCGCTATGCCATGATGTTACCCTAAAGTTGCGTTTTCACGTATAGTGCAGTGATCGTTGAGCGAGCTAGGCTGTTGGTCATCCTGTCCTCCTCGACGACGTCAACGCAATCGTGAAACATCTCGTTTTCTTCTGTTGAACCACTATTATACGGTTCTTTTTGTAATTCTTAGTGTAGTTTTGTGCAACCTCCTTTCAGTATTTAAGTCATATTTGCTGTGTTTTTCTGTGGTCAGATTTTCAGTGTAGCAGCGGTTTTTTGATGCGAAACGTTCTAGTTTGAGATTTAACGCACTTCTGGCCGCATTTCTTTCAGGTTCTTATTGATCTTAGATAATTTTTGCTTAGTGAGTAGCATTTAGTGTTGACTGATAAGTCTTGAATAGCTTGCTTGTGCTCTCCTGGTCACCATGACTCGAGCTTTGTTGGTTGGCGATTCGATGGTGAAATACGTCGGTCAGTATTTCCCGTCACGTCGTGACCTGGCTGTTGAGGTCAGCGCGCACAGGGGAGCAAAGATTGAGCACTTGCTTCCAATGATTGTCAACAAGCTAGGAAGCTTTGACGTTGTCATTGTGCACGTCGGCACTAACAACACTGTTGAACCTGTGGACGTGTACATAGACAAGTACCGTCGCTTAGCTCGTGACATAATTGCAAGCAATCCCATCGCGCAGGTTGCGTTTTCTGCCATTCTCCCTCGCGGGCAGAATGAGTACCGCATGCGCGAAGCACAGTCGCCTAAGTTGCGCCGCATGAACGAAAGGTACAAAGAGGTGAACGCTGCGCTGCAGGAGCTGTGTCAGGAGCAGGACATCCACTTCATGGGTGGCTTGGTTGAAGATTGGGCAAGCTGCCTTGCCAGGGATGGTGTGCACCCGAGCCGCCACGGAAACCGGCTGTTGGCAGACTACTTCTACAGGGAGGCCCGCATCCTGGCTGCCACTGTGGAGAGGGGCCGAATCCTGCACAACTACAAGGACAGGCAGGCGCCATCTTCCTGGAGTGGCTGGGCAGAACCACCTGCAGCACCTGCCTTCAGCAGTGCCGACTTTCCTCCCCTTGAAGCTAACTTTATTTCTCCTGCAGCAAGCAAGCCATCTTGGGTGAAGCCAAGAACACCGGCGCAGGTGACCAGCCGTGCTTCCTTGCAGGCGTGCAACACCGACCAGCTTCCTTGTGCCCTTCAGGGTCCAGGCTTTGCTCTCGTTGGCGGTGTTCGCGTTCGCCGCAAGGGCAGCAAGACCTGGTGCACCTGGGACAGCCTGCCTTCACCCATGACCCATGGTTCAAGGGTATCGAGAAGGGGAAAGGCTGAGGTGAGGCTTCAAGGCCATGTTCCTTCTGCTAAGCCAGTGAGCCTCAGCCGAGGTGCTAGCACCACTTGTTCCAGGGTCATGGGAGGAGTCATACAGGCAAGTCCTTCTCCTCACTTATCCACAGAGAGCGTGGCTGAGGCAGGACACAATTCCCATGGTGGTGAGTGGACTCTGGTGACATCAAGGAGGAACCGCAGAAAGGCTGCGGCACTGTGCAAGCAAAGACAAGGCACCGGCCAAGCAGTAGGCAGGCGGCGCAGAGTACTTGCTGACACAGCTGCCAAGCCCTTGCAGCGAGTTGCATCTTTGCCTGCAGTAGTAAGGCGGGCAAAGCAGCAATTCAGTATACCCGCTTCTATTGCAGCCTCAGGTGCAAACATGCAAGGGCAAGCCACAACCTCACACAACAGTGCCCATGACAGCTGTTTGACCAGCAAGCAGCAGCAAAGCTGTTTGCAGGCCACTACAGTAGACTTTGCAGCTGTCTTGTGTGGTGTTGTGGTCGAGGTTGCTGGCTGCAAAAGCCATAAAAGTATGCCTGATAGAGCTATTTGCACTTCAGAAAGGGCCAAGTCCAATGCTGGAAAGCGGTACAGACGTCGTCAGTTAGCTTTGTCTTCTAAATCTAGTTCCGACAGTGATAAGGCTGTCTCCATACAGAAATGTGGCATTACAACTGACAGTTCTGTTCAGGCTGTGCTCAATGCAGGTCCAAGTAAACATTCGGCAGCCTTGATGCCAGGCTGCAGTGTTGCCAGCTCTGATGCCGCAGCTTCTGTCAAGACATGCGCAAGTAATTCTGATGTACTACTTGGAGCAGGAGCAAAAAGAATTTTTTTAAACGGCACATTTGACAATCTTGTTTCTTTTAAGGAATGCTTTGATGCCTGGTGCAAGGAAGGGAAACATGTAGTTTCTGTGAGCAGGTCAAATAAAAACCCCTTTGCAGCAGACAGTAAAGATTATGAATTTCTCAGAATCACTTATCGGTGTATTCATGGCAGTCCTGCTAGGCAGCGGGGAATTGGAAAGCGCCCTAACCAGAGCTATAATAGCACTAACTGCGAAATGTCTCTTTCACTTGTCCTTTGTAAAGAACCGGCATTGCACTACAGAATAAGCAAGCTAAAAGACAAACATAACCATAGCCTTGATCTGTATAACATCTATCCTCAGAAAAGGCTCCTAAGCAGTACAGAGAAGACAGAACTTTATGACCTAGTCAAGTGCAATGTCGCTCCAAAAGATTTTAAGAACTTGGTTAGGCAGAAAACAGGAAAGACATTAACAACGAAAGATGTCTACAACAATAAAATGGAATATTCTATACCTATTCGAACTCAAGAGGCACATGGTGAAATGTTGATTCATCAAATAGAAAGCTTAATTGAGAAGAATCCCGACTGGCTTATTCACTATGAAAAGAATAATGAAAACAACCTCCAGTTTATCTTAATTCAAACTAGCCACATGCGTGAAATGTTTGAAAAGTATCCTGAGGTAATATTTGTTGACGGCACTTATAACGTTAACAGGGAAAATTATGTCTTGTACTCAATTCTTGTCGAAGATGGTCGTGGTCATGGAAGATGTGTTTGCTACGCATTTGTGCGGAATGAAACTACAGCAGTTGTTCGGCCCATGTTTGAGAAATCTGTACACTTTAATCCATTTGTTATAGCAGCCTGCAAAGTAGTAATGATAGACAAAGACATGAATGAGCTTCGCATTTTAAGTTCTCTCCTTCCAAATAGTACAATATTGCTGTGCACATGGCATGTGCTGAATTGTTTCCATAGAAATGTTGATGAGAAGGCAAAGGCTCAACGCAAACTACTTCTTCCAATTTTGAAAGAACTAGTCTATTCTCAAACTCTACAGGAGCACTATGATAAGCTGCCACACCTAATGCAAATTGCTCCCAAAGACTTTCTCACATACTACATGCAACAGTGGCATTCGTGTAGACAGATGTGGGTGCATGCTTACAGGAAAGAACTTCCAACTTTAGGTAATAACACAAATAACCGCATTGAAAGTCATAATCAGAAGCTGAAAAGTTTTCTTAAACCATCGTTGCATTTAGTTGAAGCTGTAGCAGAACTGGTTAACTATGTTAATAATGACAGCATATCTCTGGAGTTTGCCCAACTAAAAGAAATTAAACTTAACCTTAATGTAACTTGCATAGACGAATTTCAGATGGAACTGTCTCATAGCTGCACTGTCGAGGCCAAAGATAAAATACTTGAACAGTATGAAAAACTAAAGACAGCAAATTAGCAGGTTAGCCAAAGCAGTAATTCATATTCTGTCGCATTAGGAAGCAAGGAGTACAATGTAGCACAAAGCTTCGACAGCTGTACATGCACTTTCCATGGTCAGTATGGCTTGCCATGTGCACATATTATGGCGGCTCGCTCATTTTCGGGAAGGGAATTGTTTGATAAAGCATGCATTCCACAGAGGTGGCGTAAGGAACATTTTCTTGACCATAGCTGCATGACTTCGAGCACAGGATCTAAAGTAACAAGCAGCGTTCAACCATTACCTTCCATTAAACTTGACACTCCTCAGCAAAAGTACTGTTATGCCTACGAGACACTTTGTAATATGTCAAAAGCTGTAGCGAACGTCCTGGCAAATTGCAGCACTCAGGAATTAATGGAAAAGCTAGCTTCATGTGAGGCTTTTTTCAGAAATTTGAACACATTCACACAAAATCAAGTTCCTGTAACATTGCAAACAAAAATTAACCAAACACAGCCTACCGTTCAAGCGAGCCCTGCTAATGTAGTAGGCAAAATAGTGAATACAAAGCTTATTATTCCTGTGGTTAAGGCGAGAAGAGGGCGCCCTAAAAAGGTAAAAGCTGTCAAGCGTGTGTTCCAACCACAGCAGAGCAGAATAACCCTTGCTACTATCAAAGCTGTCATGTTGCAAATTTACAAAAGTTATTCACTTACTGAAGACGACTTAAATGCTCTGATGCGAGGTGGCTCACTATCGGATAGTGTAAATAACATCGCCCAGTATCTAACAAAAAGAAAGTTTCCCAATGTGCAAGGTTTCCAAGATGTTCTATTAGGCCAAAGGCTACGTTTCTCTCAGGTCACTGGTATGTTTGTTCAAATTTTGCATGTTCGGAATCCAGATCATTGGCTTACAGTTACCAATATAGGCGCTTCCCAAGATGAAATCTTTGTCTATGATTCCATAGATCAAGACACTCCTCCTGATGCCATTAGACAGGTTTGTCATATTTTAAAATCGCCATCTCCAACCATAACTTTCTTGACGAAACCGGCACAGAATCAGGGCACCACACTTGACTGCGGTTTGTTTGCCATAGCTAATATGTATTACATAGCATCAGGAAAAGACCCATCACAATTAAATATTAATCAGTCCATGTTACGGAGCCACTTGCTTAAATGTCTACAAAAAGGAACCATAGATGATTTTCCAGTAACGAATACCTTAACTGTTCATGTGCGACAAAGAAATACCACATACAATTTGCATTGTCTCTGCAGGCAGCCAGCAGACACAACAGTAGGCAAAACTATAAACTGTGGAGCATGTTCTAAAATTTACCATGTACATTGTCTTGGAAAATGGGCAGAAAATTTGAATGGCAAAGTAGCTCTATGTTCCAAGGCATGCCTAGATATTGTAAAAGAAAAAATGAGAGCTAAAGCAGTATAACTAAATGAATCTGAGGTGATGCTGGAGGAATACAATACTACTTCTCCATTCAATATCCCAAGCTTTTGTTGTATGCATTTTTTTTAATTAAGGGAGACACATTCATTGAGAGAAGAGTGCATAAAGTTCATGTTTCTTTGTTTAGGCGTTTTTAATGTGTTTTGCGCTCCACCATTTTAGTGGGACTGACAACCAACTAAAATGTGTCATAAGATCTTGGTGTAAGATACGAATGTTCTTATATGGGGAGAATTCAACAGGATGTTTGCAGTATAAGTACTAGTTGCAAAAAAATTTTTTTATATGCACTGAGAGTTGCCAAAAGCTGCATGCCACAGCACTTGACTGTCAAGCTCTGAACCTGCATTGCAGTCCCAGCATGTGACCAAATTAACAAAGTGTTGATACACATAAGGCAGCTGTCATTAACTGTAACATACTTATATTTAATAATGTCGATATAGGTCATAGGCATTTGCACTTTCTTTCTTTTCATGTATTTAGCGATGCAAGCACTGTTGAAATTTGCAATCAGTGCTGCTCTCATGGCGACGAGTGGACCTTCAGCACTGTGGCATTCCTCTTTGCACGGTGGTGTGCATGGGTGCTTTTGTATGTTAGTGAATGAATCTCCCCATGTTCTGTTGTCTCCCTTTGGGATACAAAATGGGGCTGTTGTGAAGGTGCACCAAGCACTGCTAGAAGAGCACTATTGGCATTTCCTACCGCTTGTTACCATCAGAAGTAATAGCGTGTGATGTTTCATTTTCAAAACATTGATTTGGAAATAGCCTGAACAGTCCGACAGAAAATACAAAAGCATGCTGACAGTAATAAGCAAACAACTTGGGATGCATGAACCGCATGGATTGCTTTGATCAAAAAATTAGTTTCTTATGGGCAGGCTCCACTTGGCTTCTCCCTCAGCAGCATACAATTACTATTGTGCTTGCCGCTGTTTCCAGTGGTACATAATAATGATTGGACCTAAAAATTACCATTAAAGAGAAGTGTTCCAATATGTTTTCAGCATTACTGCAGCAGGATTGGGCACTCAAAACTTTGTTACATACAAGAAAATAGGCATCATAACAGGTGGTTGTCAGTCCCTTCAAAAGCTTTAGTTGCAAGACAATTGCTTTATGTGGTAGAATTGCCTGTATATTTTGCATATGGTGACATCAACTAGTGTAAATTCAGCTTTTTTCCATTGTTTATCATTTTTCTGCATTTTGTTAGTTTACATAACGAAAAGGATATGTCCAGAGTGTCTTTCCACAGCAGGTAGGAAAGCTGTTAATCTAGAACAGCATATCAATGATGGCTTTGCAATCTTTAGTAGGGAAGTGCACGTCTTAGTTTGTTGACGTGTCCTGTGCTGCTTCATCTGCTGCACATTTAATTTTCATTATGGTGTGTTTAATCCTCTTATGCAGAGACAAAAGTTGTGCCATTTTGCTTCGTACCTGCATTTCGTTTTGTCAGTGTTTCCATACTCTTGACAGAAGCCTTGCACTAGTCCAACAGTCAAAAAGAGTATGAGCTGTGGTTGTGCTCCTGTGTAGCTTGATTGCATGAGGTGATTTTGGTCTTGCACATAATTCACAGTATTTTAGCTCTAGTGTGCCAGGTCAGGTCACATTAATACCTGTGTTGCACTTAGCTCCAATTAATGGCATAAATGGCTAAGGTACATTTCTTATTGCCATTACTTTTAGAGCGTGACCACATGTGTATACGTAACATTGCAGACCAGCCAACCAACCTCAGAATTTGAATATACTTCAGTCGTAGCTAACAAATGCTAAAATTTTGGGAAATATAGTAAACACTTTTATTACTTAAATATTCAGTGCTCTTAAAAAAATTAGGACTTTATTCTGTGAGATAGAGTGATCCAGCATGTGTGCCCTTCAGTCACTGCTAGAATTATCTGCCCCATATGCAGCTGACTTCTATTAATTCTACCCTGACAGGACCAACGAAAGAAGCCAGTGGAAAGTGCCACACGACTAGTTGCATTGCACTTTCGTGTTTTGCAGGCTTTCTTCCAGGCTTGGAAAAAAACTTATATTATGTAGCATATATTTGCAGCAGAAAGCTGGATTGTAGATTTTTCAGGATGGTCTACAATTTTCTCATTGACACTCTTGCTGTGAATATTTCATGAAGTTGAGTAATTAATCAATTAAGTAATTAGCCAATATACAAAAAAAAATTTTTGACTTGCTCCAAGCAACAGCAAACATTACCTTGGTTCTGACCAGCTATGTGGCACTTTTTTTAAGCTTGAGCACAAGTTGTGTGGGACACATGGTATACATTTTAAATTAATTATGCTTTAAACTGTGAAATCAAATATAGAATACTTGTAGTGGCAAAAACTGTAAAGAAGCTCTAAATATCGGGAATTTCACTGCAAAATTGTATAAACTGGAAGGTATAATAGTGTCACACATGAGGTCAGTGTAGCAAGCTTGAAATTGGAATTTTAAAAAAAATTGCTTTTATTGGCTAAAACTGCAAGCAATGTCACAAAACGGTATTAGTAAGTACACTTCAAAGAGAGTTTCCTTTCTCCAAAATGTTCTTTATTGTGCCTGGAAGCATGCTTGCAAAATGTGTAGAGCCCCAAGTTGAAGCAGAATGGTGCCTGTAGTTCTGAAGGTGTCAAAATGGAGACAGTGCAAATAATGACTTTTAGAGCGCTACTTTGAACCGTAACTTTTTTTTTGTCATCGAAGCATGCCACTGAAAGTAAAGCATCAGGAGCAAGTTATGCAGGCATGCGTTTGATCACTTAGCCCTTTAACCCTCAATCCGGTGCTCTATGCACCATGGAAGTTGTACCAATATTGCCAATGAAGAGTCACTTGTTGAGCCCAATTCTGCGCTGCTCCCATTGCCAAAGACAACTTACTGTTGGCAATGAGGGAAAGCTGCCCTTTTCTGTGATTTTTGTGTTATTCCTAACCAAAAACGAATTGAGAAATGTATGTTAAGGATCACAATGAGAGAAAAAGAATTCCAACTAAAAAAATTTTCAGGAAATTTGTTTTTCTGCAATTATTTAGGGGGTTAAAAGGTCGAGTTATCAAAAATCATTACATTGTTAATGGCATTAATAACTAATAAATCTACTTGTATATGCAGGTAGCATGCAAATGACATTTGCAGTTAACATGTGAGTACTTGATGCCATTAAATTTGCCTGTGAAACCGTGGGATAACCTTTTAAGTGCCATATTCTTCCTAATGAACGAAAGATCTGCACATATTTAATCTTGCTGAATTATTATTGGTATTTTCTCAGCTTCAGAAACAGATATTGCTAATTTTTGTTTTACGCAAAACTGCTTAATTTGTTGAGAAAAGGCTTTTCTTCAAAATACAAGGTTTCAATAAAACTGCCTAACCATCCTATACTGAAAGCATTATAAACAGCTCTAAAATTGTATAACCATGCAAGCTCAGCCTCACAACCTGAAGTAAATACCCTTTCATTATTATTTTACATTACAATAAAAAGCATAGTTATATCTCCTGTGCTTTCTTTACCACGGACAAAATTTGTTTTTAGGGAACAACTTGGAAGAATGTGTGACTTGAACAAGCTGAACATGTGCACATTCGGCTTGACAAAGTTATCCAAGAAAGCGATACAGCACAAAACTGACAAGGGACAAGTGACAGGCATAGATGCAAACATTGTATCAGACTGTGCTTGTGTGCAGCCCTTGTCAGCGTGTTGTGCTGTCACCTCATTATGAATTACCAACTAGTTCATTCATATGCCTTTTTATTTCTTTAAATTCTATAGTGACCCTGATATATGTTTGGCCATTGAAAAAACAACTTCTTTTATATGCAGCACTGCGATAGTGAATGTAAGTAGAAGCACACTGTGTAAACGGGATCTATTTTGTATAGAAACATAAGATAAATTGCACCAATATTGCACTGAGTAAGGTTGTTTTGACCAGCAACAAAAGAATCATATTTTTATTTTGTAATATAGCTTGCAAACACTTGCATTTCTGTTGCACTACTGCATATCTCTCGGCGGAGCCTGACCGCTACAGAGCGCGTTCTCGGGTGGCGGATAGAGAAACGTTCCATGTTATGAATGCCATATAAGTTCATTTCATGGGGCAGGCATTTATGCCCACGGACCAACAGGCATTTCTATACCGTATTTATTTGAATATAAGGCGAGGTTTCCCCCTAGAATCCTTAGCTTTGAAGTTTCCGCCCGGCTTATATGAATTTTGCTTTTCATTATTTGTGTAGCTTCACGGCAGTGCGAATGTCGCCTTATAGTGTAGCTTTGCCACAGCGCTGCCGTGAAGCTACACCTTAAGGCAGAATTTGCGCTGCCGTGAAGCCACACCTAAAGGCAAAATCTCGCACTCCAAGTCCTGAGGCTCCCTTCTCCCCCATTTTGTGGTTGCTATATTGCACTTTGGCTGGGTTAGTAACAGTATTTCAGGCGATACACGCCATGTCTAAATAATTCGTTGGCTACTCTATATCGCCGTATATTAGTGTGTATACTTAAGTTTTGTTCCTGGGTCCCCCAACTGTGCCCTTACCTTGTAATCGTGACCATATTATAATTGAATAAATACGGTATTTCATAATGGCATGCAAATTATTTGGTGACGGATACCATATGCTGTCATTAGTCTAAAGCATATCCTTGCATTCATGTTGTACAGTGATTATTTTTTGCAAAATTTCACTCTTCTTTCCTTTCTTTGTCCAGTGAGGAATGAAAACCCACCACTTTAAGGTGCCATGAAAGAGTAGCTGCTGCTTCAATCTTCAAGAGGTCTGCCAAATACAGCTATGCATTTGCACTGAGAAAATGTTACTTAGCTCTTTCAGATTGTTCAAATAAAGTGGTTTATCAACAGAACTGTGCCAGGAGCTTTCCTCTTTCTACTTTCTTTGGCATTTACACGTATGTATTGTAGCATTGAGAAAGCCAACAGCAGGCAGGATTCATATAGAACATCTGACACAAAATTCAAGGAGGGGAAACATTGAAAAGTAGTGAAATCTTGAAGCTAAGCAGCTGCCAAGTTCGACACGCTTCAAGCCTTTTTGATCACTTTTAAAAAAGTTTCCAATTGTAATGATGTAAAATGCCGTTTGGCATGACAGCAGTGTCAACATTCAGCTCAACATATTCGAGTTAATGACAATGACTCAAAGTTATTTTCCACCAGTATTTCAAGAGAATAAGGCTCGTAAATGGTGACATGATGGCTGTTGTGTGAACAAAACAAAATGGTAGCACGATATGGTCACACGACTTGGTTGTGTGTAGCTCCAGGATAGCAATGGCGATTAAATAAGCCTGTCAGTGGCTGTGGACAAGCCACATTGCAATTTTTTTGTGATGCACTAAAAAGAAAATGCAGTTGACTTCCATTGATTCGACGCTGAAGGGACCAATGAAATTAGTTAAATTATCCAGCAAGTCGAATTCCACAAGAGGTAGAAATGCCCCCAAAGCAGATCATTTGTTTGGAAAATATTTGCCCCTTTATGGGCTCAAAAGTAGAAATTGAACAGACACCCAAACATTTTAGCAAAAAAGACTAACATCTGAACAGCCGGTCTCATTCGATACTTCACTAATGCCTGGAATGACTAAGTTGTTGCAATGAGGTTTATCAAGATCCTTGGTTTTACACAAAACTAGAATGGAGGCTAGCTAGTGCTCTGGCTCGTGAAGCCTTTTCAATAACTCAGACATCTTGAATACTCTAGCACCAACTCCTGCTAGCTTGTGCTTCATGGTCAATATGTCTCTTTCAATTTAATTTAGGCTCTCTAAGACTGTTTCCATAATACAGTGATCATGGCAGGTCCCAAACTAGTCGTGCACACCTCATTTTGCCAGTAGTTTGCTTGTTTTCTTTTGGAGCTCAGACTTGTCAATGTAATATTGTTACAGTGGGAAAAGAGGACAAGGTCGATTTTATGCTAGAGCTAGGACATCCTGAACGTGGGAGACATACGACTCGGCAGCAGTTTAGGCACACGTGGCGAGTTGTTGCTTGGCAGCTAGTTGTCGCCCGGTCGGATTACCAAAAACTTCGGACAGCTTTTCTTTGAACAAGTCCCAGCTGCTTAGCTCTTCCTCGTGTGTGTAAAACCACGTTCGCAGTGTTCCGTAAAGGTAGAACACGACATTGGCCAGCATTATGGTCGGATCCCACCTGTTCACCTTGCTGACGCGCCCATGCATCTTCAACCATTCTTCTACGTCAATACCACCGAGGCGGGTGAACTTGCCGGGGTCTTGCGGCTGAGGTAGAGTAACGTACTGGGTATGTGTAGTTGGCACTGCTGCTGCAGATGCGCTGCCTTCCACTGAAAGCACGGTCGCAGGCTGGGCGAGACGTCCGCTGCAGAGCTCCGTGCCAAAGATGCGTACCCCGCATTTCCACCAAAATGTCACAGGTATGAAACTATTTACACGGTGTATTTACAAGGTGCATATAAACAGCAGCCGAGAATCCCGAGAGGCTGTTGCCACTTCGTTGTCTTCACCATCCACGACCTTGTCCTCTTTTCCCACCGTAACATGTTATGCCTTTCGGGCTATCCAACACTCCGACTAACTTTGAGCGTATGATGGACTCATTACTCCAGGATTCAAGTGGTCGACTTGTGTCTGCTACCTAGATGATGTTATGGTGTTCTCGCCCTCATTCAGCACACACAATGAGAGTCTTTCAGCTGTACTTGCCATCTTTCGCAAGGCCGGTCTACAGCTCAACTCCAAGAAATGTAACTTTGGTCATTTTGAGTTACTGTTCTTGGATATGTCGTCAATGCGACTGGCATCCGACCGGACTCAGAGAAAATTCGCGCCGCGGAAGAGTTCCCTGTTCGATGGTCCGCAAAAGATGTCGGAGTTTTGTGGGCCTTTGCTCTTACTTCTGCTGCTTTGTTAAAAATTTGGCTACCATCACACGCCCTCTTGCAGATCTCCTGAAGGAAAGTGTGCAGTTTTTCACGGGGATCCTCTCAGGCCACCGCCTTTTCACTCCTTACCACCATGCTCACCACCCCACCCATGCACGTACCCAGGATATTTTTTCGGAGGGGGGGGCCCACCACCTCCATCATCATCATCATCAGCCTGTTCTTTGTCCACTGCAGGACGAAGGCCTCTCCCTGCGATCTCCAATTACCCCTGTCCTGCGCCAACCGATTCCAACTAGCGCCCACGAATTTCCTAATTTCATCGCTCCATCTAGTCTTTTGTCGTCCTCGATTGCGTTTCCCTTCTCTTGGTACCCATTCTGTAACCCTAATGGTCCAACGGTCATCTAACCGGCGCATTACATGACCTGCCCAGCTACATTTCTTCCTCTTGATGTCAATTAGAATATCCTCTATGCCCGTTTGCCCTCTGATCCAAACCGCTCTCTTTCTCTCTCAACGTTATGCCCAGCAATCTTCGTTCGATCGCTCTTTGCGCGGTCCTTAACTTGCTCTGAAGTCTCTGCCCCATATGTCAGCACTGGCAAAATGCACTGATTGCACACCTTACTTTTCAATAATAATGGTAAGCTTCCAGTCAGGAGCTGGCAATGTCTGCCGTCTGCGATCCAACCTATTTCTATTCTTCTGTGAATTTCCTTCTCATGATCAGGGTTCCCTGTGATTAATTGACCTAGGTAAACGTACTCCTTCACAGTCTCTAGTGGCCGACTGGCGATCCTGATCTCTTGTTCCTCGGCCCGGCTATTTATCATTATCTTCTGCATATTATTATTCAACCCCACTCTTACACTCTCTTTGTTAAGGTCGCCAATGATTTGTTGTAACTCGTCTGCATTGTTGTTGAATAGAACAATGTCATCGGCAAACCGATGGTTGCTATTTGCCGTCGATCTTCACTCCTAAGCCTTCCCAGTTTAATAGCTTGAATTCTAAGCACACAGTGAATAGCTTTGGAGAAATTGTGTCTCCCTGTCTGACCCCTTTCTCTATAGGTATCTCCCTGCTTTTCTTGTGTAGAATTAAGGTAGCTGTAGAACCTCTGTAGATATCCTTACGCGAAGGACGAGTCAGTAAGACGAGAAACTATTTACAGATTATATTTACAACAACGGTTGCAGCGCTGACCGGTTACATTCACAGCGCGAGCCCAGTTCGTTCTTCCTCCTCTTTTCTGGAGTGATGGCGCCTATGCGCCTCGTTCAAACAAACAAAAACCACACGCATGTAGCGATATTTTCCAAGCTTTTTAAGTAAGCGTTCTGTACTCCTTGATTACGTAGTGCCTCTACGATTGCTCGTATCTCTACTGAATCAAATGCCTTTTCGTAATCTATATAAGCCACATAGAGAAGCTTATTATACTCTGCAGATTTCGCGATAACCTGATTGATGACATGGATGTGATCCATTGTAAAGTATCTCTTCCTGAAGCCAGGCTGTTCCCTTGGTTGACAAAATCCAGTGTTGCCCTTATTCTGTTGGAGATTATTTTGGTAAGTATTTTTATAACACTGGGAGCAAGCTAATGGTCCCATAATTTTTCAATTCTTTAACGTCTCCTTTTTTTGTCGATTAATAGAATGTCTGCATTCTTCCAGTTTTATGGGACCCTTGCAGTCGATAGACACTTCGTATAAAGAGCCGCCAGTTTTCCAAGCATTATGTCTCCTCCATCTTTGATTAAATCGACTGTTATTTCACCTTCTCCTCCCGCTCTTCATCGTTTCATGTCTTGCAGGGCCCTTCTGACCTCATCGCTAGTTATAGGAGAGTTTCTGTATCCTGTTCATTACTGTGTCTAAGTGAGGTATCGTGACTCCTCTGGGTACAGTATACAGCTCAGCTTAGAATTTTTCCGCTGCGTTTACTATATCTTCGAGATTGCTGATGATATTATCCTTCTTATCTTTTAGTGCATACATCATGGTTTGTCCTATGCCAGGTTTCTTTTTTACTGATTTCAGGCTGCGTTCCTTTTTTACGGCTTCTTCACTCTTTCTCATGTTATAGTTTCGAACATCAGTTATTTTCGCCTTGTTGATCAGTTTTGACAGTTCCGCGAATTGCGTAACGCTGTGCGGCCACCAGTCCCATACAACCGCGTAGAGCGCAGAACTCTGCGATTCTAGACGTACTGCGCTCACCGCGAAAGGTTAGAAAAACACCCACATAAGCACAGCAGAGAAGCGGCTACGTGAGGTGGTTTGACCGATAACTGTAGAAGCGTCATTCAAAACAAGCAATTGTTCTCCACTTCCGGCGGCGTTTTCTCTATTTCCTTTTTAAATAAAAAGATGTTGATCCACAAATATTCTCATAAACAACGGTTAACTTTTTTTATTATTCGCTTTTGCTCGCAGTTTGGTTGTTGCCTTGGCTCTCTTCCTTAGTAGATCGCTTAATTTCTCAACTCCTTGCGATTTTTGTTTCCAGTTGCCAATTTTACACGAAAAGTGCTATACAATTAGGGAAAAACAGACGAGGTAACGGGCGACAGTCATCTTGCTTATAGGTTTAAGGGTTATTGCAGGGTTTCATGATGGACGCTCTTTCACATTATTTTATTTCCCACCTTATCTAACCCATATCACGTGTATATGGCTCCGGGCAGCGCTTCCGGCGGATCTGCCAGCGTCGCGGCGAGCCGTAACTCAAGGAAATAATGAAGCAAAGGGATAAGTTAAACGCAACTGGCGTTTTCTCCGGCCGCAACTCGTTCCATGAGAGTACAGACCAGCTGAGTAACAGCCGCATCCCTCTCCTGGTCCCAGGATCAGCCTAAACAAAGGAGGTTGAACTAACAAAAGCAACAACTAAGTGCGTGACGGTTGAATAGATGGTGACAACTGAACGCATCTTGAGTTAATCGCGCGGGTGCGGAATCTATGAGAAAACCGTCCTTCACATTACAAGAGGTGCCGATAACTACCGCCATCTAAAAGGAGTGAAAAAGGTAGCATAATGCTGACTGATGAACAGCTGCCAAGTCTCAACATTGATCTGGCGGCGCTTTAGGGATGTGTAAGCAGTGCTGGCGTGGGTGGGGAGGGGGGGGGGTATGCCACTTGATTTCGGGGGGGGGGCCCCCCCGGGCCCCCCCTTGGGTACGTGCCTGACCCCACCGATTCTAGGACACTTCGCTACTTCAGCCCCTACAGAGGTGCGCACCGATGCCAGTGGCCACGGAATCGGTGCCGTCTTGGCACAAGTTCAACACGGCCATGAACGTGTCATCGCATACGCTAGCCGTCTTTTGTCACCTGTGGAGCGGAACTACTCTATTATTGAGCACGAATGTTTGGCAGTTGTCTGGGCAGTGGCGAAATTCCACCCCTATTTACATGGCAGGCCCTTTTCCATTGTAACGGATCAACATGCTCTCGTCAACACGGCTTTCGTCCTTACAGGGAGGCTTGGACGACGGGCTTTGCGGCTACAGAGTATTCCTATTCGGTGGTGTATAGGTCTGGTCGCCTAACCAAGGATGCCGACTGCTTGTCCCGTTACCCTGTACACACGCCAGCCAACGCTGACATGGACACTTCCGCAAGTGTTCTTTCCATTTCCCAGCTTTTGGAAATGGCCAATGAGCAACGCCATGACGCTACTTTGAGGACCCTCATTGACCGAATGGAATCTGCTGCTACTGATCCATCGTTACGGTGGCTCGTTCTCAACGACGGCATATTGTACCGACGCAGTTTTCATCCGGACGGTCCTTCCCTTGTCTTTGTCGTCCCTTAACACCTCCGCTCAACCATGCTTCAGGAGCTTCATGACGCCCCAACTGCCGGACACCTTGGGTTTGCTTGCACTTACGACCGCGTGCGCCACCGTTTTTACTGGCTCGGCCTTGCACATTCCGTACGGCGCTATGTAGCTCCTTGCAAGCCCTGCCAACATCGCAAAAAGCCAGCGACGCTTCCTGCTGGGTACTTACAGTCGATCAACATTCCACCTGAGCCATTCTTTCGCATGGGTTTGGATCTCCTTAGCCCCTTAGCCCTTTCCCCCCCGAGTCCAGCTCCGGCAACAGGTGGATCGCTGTCGCTACTGATTACGTGACGCGCTATGCCATCACTCAGGCACTTCCCATGAGCTGCGTGACCGACATCGCAGATTTCCTGCTCTGGGATATCATTTTAGTTCATGGTGCCCCGCGACAGCTCCTTACTGACCACGGCCGCACTTTCCTCTCCTAAGTCATCGCCGATATCCTACGCTCATATTCTACCAAGCACAAACTGGCTACCTCCTATCATCCCCAGACCAACGGCCTTACTGAGCGACTTAATTGGACCTTTACTGACGTGTTATCGAAATACGTTTCACCCGACCACAAGGACTGGGATGTGGCGCTTCCTTATGTCACGTTCACCTATATTTCAGCCCACCACAATACTGCTGGGTATTCCCCCTTTAACTTACTCTTCGGTCATGACCTTGTATTCCCATAGGACACTTCACTCCCTTGATACAGGATTCGAGGACCAAGTATGCCTGCGACGCCATCGCCCACGCTTGCTCGTACTCCTCTTTTGGCATCGCAGGAATCTCAACGGCACACTTGCAATCATCGCCATCGTCACAAATATTTTTCACCAGACTCTCTCGTGCGACTTTGGTGCCCTTGCCGCCTAGTGGGGCTCTCCGAGAAACTCCGTTCATGCTGCAAAGGCCCTTACCGTGATCTACGTCAAGTGACCAATGTCACATATGAGATAATCCCCGAGACCTCCGTCACGCTACCCGTTCCACATCACCTGACGTCGTACATGTCTCTCAGCTTAAGCCCTACTATGCCCTTACCGACGGCCCCATCTGAAGCACTGGGATGGTGCTTTTTCTGCCGGGGGTTGTGTTACAATGGTAAAAGAGGAAAGGTCGTCAATGGTGAAGACGACGAAGTGGCAACAGCCTCTTGGGATTCTCGGCTGCTGTTCATATGCACCTTGTAAATACACCGTGTAAATAGTTTTATACCTGTGACAATATGTTCAAGACGAAGTTGTAGTATTTCTTGACTCATGGAAAAGTTCTACGCTGAAAGACTGTTTTTGTGAAAGTTCTTAGCAGACCAAAACCACCAAAAGAAGGCAGTACATCGGTACAAAATAAAAGAACTGCAGCTCATGTAAAATCAGACCGTGTCACTTCCAAGGAGGCCCCAAGCTACGAGCCTGGTGGATTTGTACGTGTACATTTGTTTCAAAAATTTAATGTTTTTCTTTCAGAACTTGATTTTTATGTATAATATCTTGTTATGCGAACACTCGTGACATTTTTTTCTCATATGCATTTCTGTATAAATGGTGTGTACTGTTTCTTGGTACACAAACCTGTGCAATGAACCAGCATAGTTTGAAAAGTGCACTTAAGTTTGATAAAATGGGCAATTGTTTGTTAAAAACTTGCAATAAAGGTGCAATTTTAGAATTTTTTTTATGAAACACGCTTCAATATGGCAATCATAGTAGTTCATTGCACAGCCCAAAATTTCTACATGTTTACCAAATCAATCTTTTATGCCTTTAGGTTTGTAGTTATTACTGCTGGCCTAACACCCATATTTTGGCACCTTTTTATTTAAAAAAAATGTATCTCTGCTGTTTTATTAGCTCAGCCATATTAAAATGCCTAATTAACTATGCAAAACAAAAATTTTAACACTGAGATTTGATTCCTAAATTTTTTTCTGAGAGCTGGTGACATAATTTAAGCCAAGGTGTTCTTTTTACCAGAATTGTGGCGCAGCAATTGACCAGAGACGACAGAACCAACGTTGTGTGGTGCACATTTCCGACTAATTTATTTCCAGAACACAAGACTATATAGACAGTCGTACATACAGCACATACGTATAGGCATAATATCATGCCCATAGGCATAATCAATAGCGATATCCCATAAAGTTGCATTCATTACAGTAGATAACAATATAAGTTTCACTTACCAGTTGGTTGGTGTTAACAGTTGGTTCTGTCGTCTCTGGTCTCTTGCGGCGCCCCAATACTGGTAAAACATCATGCACCAACTACCAAGCAACGTGTTTTATTGATTAAAGTGCTTCTCAGAGTAGCCCGAATGGGCATGAAATCTGAATACAAAATTCCGCCAATTCGTTTGGTGCATTTTTTGAAAAGCTATTCTGACAGGTGTGCCTTTGTAAGTCAGCTGGTTGAAGAACTGCAATATACTATAAAGTATGAATCACTTCTTTCTTGTGGTAAACTAAGATTTATATTGAGCCAATGTTTGATTCACGCTACAAATAAACTGCCAATTTCACGTCCTGTGAATTGGATTGTGAATGTTTCAGTAACAGTAGGAAAAAAAAAAAAACTGACGACTCCAACCACCTAAAAACGCAGACCATAACCCATCTCGAAAAAGTTGCGGTCTTTACCCATTATGCCAGCGTATGCGACCTGAATGTCAGACACGCAAAGCAGGAAGCCACAACACCACGGTTACTGAATTTCAGGCGTGGAAACACTCCGTTAAAAAATGGCTGTGGCTTAGCTAAGGTTAAGCCCAGGATGCGAAGCATACTAGCCTTTTATTTTATTTGTTGAACCACTGTTTAGCCTGGTGAACTATTGTTGCTTGGCTATATTTGGTTCGGCTAGACGAAGAAACAACTCATGCGTTACTCTGCTTCGCCTTCAAGAGTGGAACGCGACAGCGTTCCCGTTGACCCGCCAAGGGGTGTAAGACAATGGGCTACGGCGCAGCGACTACGCGCCCCGCATTGGACGCGGTGAGCGTCGAGCAACGCAGCGTTCGGCGCGACAACGAAATGTGCGCCTGAGCAAGCGACGCACGCCTGAGCCTTAGAAACAGCTCGTTTCTAAGGCAACACCGCATTCACTAGAGGCGCTTTTGTACCGCTTTGAAGCATCGTACTCGTGGCTCAGTGGTAGCGTCTCCGTCTCACACTCCGGAGACCCTGGTTCGATTCCCACCCAGCCCATCTTGCAAGAGTTGAGCCAAAGCCACATAGAAACAAGCGCAGCTGCTTATATACCGCCGCGACGCCGCGAGCGACGGCGCGAGTTGGAGCCCCGTTTCTCCTCTGTCGTGACGTCACGGTGTCACGTGGTCAGCCTTGAAGGCGACGCCGCGAGCGACGGCGCGAGTTGGAGCCCCGTTTCTCCTCTGTCGTGACGTCACGGTGCCACGTGGTATTGAAGGCGACACCGCCGCGCCTGTGGAGCTGGGTTGAGCTCTAGTAATATGCTTCGCATAAAATTGCTGGCACCTTGCCGAGGAACCATGCCAGTGGATACGTTGCTTATGTATTGATGCTATCCATACAATTATTAAAGAACTGCGGTACAGAGAAATCACGAAGCTATAACAAAGTCAGATACAGGCTCTGGTACAGCCAGAACACCTTACCAAAAAAGATTTCCAGTTTTTGCTGACCACATTCAAACATGACTTAATACGTTCAAAACACGGCACACAAAGCGCCATTTTTCACGAGTCCCGCACTGGTAAACTGCACCAGCAGCGCACTTGATATATCAATAAACAGAAAGGAAAGAACTAAGAAATAAATTGCTAAATGTTGCATAAAATATTAGCGTAAATTATTTCACATTGTTTTAGTGTCTGAATACTGGTGCATTGTTACGCAGCTTTAACGGCAACTGCAGCTGACGGACGATACGGATACAGCAAAAGGATTCGATAACGCTGCACACACCAAAAGACATGTAGTACAAACACCAATTTGCAAGGATTTCTTGCGAAATTAGTGTGACTATGCGCAGCAGTTCATTGTTAAAACGATTCATTTCTTAGAAATAGTGTAACGAGTAAAAAACGTGCATGTCTGACATACAGCTTCTCTGCAGTACACGTAACAAGTATTACGTGCGCAAAAAGAAAGAAAAAAGGCGAAATTGAAATTTCTCGCCGGCATGAAGACACTACAACACTGCAGCTTTACGTAAATCGTTCCTATATTTAGTTGCGAATGATCTGTCATCGTACAGTGCAATCAGAAATAGAGTTCAAACCAACGGCATCCCTAGCTGCCCAACAAGTTTGTCGCGGTGAAGCCGATACAATCACAGCCCCTGAAACTCATCACAATATGCCGCAAAAACTTACTTCGCAGGTAAACAGCTATTAGTGGCTACCTGTGAGACATAAAACATCAAGAATGTATGAGGCGGTACACAGTTTTTCACTGCGCTTAAAAGGATGACCGATAGCGCTTCACTGCATGCTAACTAAGGTTGTTGTAAAGCCCCTTTGCAGACAATTATGTGTTGCAGTGGATATATGTAGCTGTTGTGAGTTCATTTGGCGTTTTTATTGCTCTCGATGTGTAGGTGTGCGAATAATCTCCGATAGCCGCAAGTTGTGAGCGTATTAACGGATAATTTACCAAGAATAAGAGAACTCCTGACGATCAAAAATTATTACATAATTAAAATAAGATGTGCTAGGGAGCCAACGAAATTGTCTGCAAATATTTTTCAGGTTTTAGTGGCTTAGGAAGATAATTAAACATAGAGCACATTTAGTTACCTTAGGCTGATTATAAATATTGATAAACTGGTGCATATATTAAGGCAGGGCATCGACGGCAATTATTATAATACATCTCTTTATTTTTTTATTATTTATTTATTTCTTTCCCTCCCTTCTTGTTTTTCCTACACATAATCATGAACTGTCATAAATAGTTGGGCAGGTTGGCATTTGTTCATCTCTTTAGGCTACATTAAGGAAGGCAAAAAGTAGGATCATCCAAGTATGTGTGTTGAAATAAATCACCCCTCTTGTCTTTTTTCGTGCAGTTGAAAAATTATTGTGAAGGACGCTTTTATAGTAATACTTGAGCGCTGTGCCTTATTTCTGCACAGCGAGGTGCTAGCATAGTCTTATATTTTGCATCTAATCACACAAGACCTAATTGTGGTGGGGAGTGATTAACCTTTTTGTTGTTGTTGTATGTGTTTACAGAAATGAAACTACCATTAGTGCAGGAATTATCTTAGTAGCAATACAAAATGAATGCTCCAACATTTCACACCACATTGCTGCAGCAAAACCACTGAACTTTATGTGCTTACTCAGTAGTATTTAAATGTATGTGAGTTGGCCTAGTTGTGCAAGCAGATAAGTGTTATATCCAAGCATAGTATAACCTTTGTCAAAAGTCTCAAAGCCACGCTGCAATTGCCATGATCAGGCAAGGTTATATAGGGCTTTTGTGAAATGCTTTGCACTCTGAATGCCCACAAAAGTGAGGATCCTCTCTGATGCTTTGGAGTAAGGAAAATGCATAGACTGGCGACAGCACAATTTGTGCATGCGGTGGCTTCAAAGGTAGAACAGTAGCAAGTTGGGCCAGCTGGAATGCGTTTATTGTAAATAATGTGCAAAGATGCAAAAGAATGAGGGCACAAACATTCTTCTCTTTCCTTGTTTTGCAGCATTGTTCATTAGCACATATGTATAATGCCCGACAAATATTGTACATGCATACGAATGCACACTATTGTCCTGATATGTGTATCGTATCACTCTCTGACTTTATTCCAGATATGAAAACCTGGGCCAGGTAGTGAACAGCTTCAGTGCTATGTCTGTGGTCAGAGAGGCATTCTACAATATATTAAGGCGAAAGCCTTAAAACATGTTGGCGGGCTAGTTGGTTTGATTCCATGATG
This sequence comes from Dermacentor variabilis, assembly GCF_050947875.1. Lineage (NCBI taxonomy): Eukaryota > Metazoa > Arthropoda > Arachnida > Ixodida > Ixodidae > Dermacentor > Dermacentor variabilis. The sequence goes on from NC_134575.1 coordinate 168,435,630, forward strand.
AAATGTGTAAGTGCAAATGAATGAGGACGTAGAAAGAAGCAGATACACAGCACCAGTGCTACTTTCAACTATAGATTTTATTTCCACACGCATCAATAAGTATATACCAAACAAGCGCAAACAAACAAGAGAGCAAAAAAGACCATTCACTGGTGCATGTCAATGAACTGTACACATGTCCAAGGCTTGGTCCAGACATACAATGCAATACTTACAATGATAAACCAAGGAATCATTTTTTTTTCAGATAGCGACACTGATGACTTGCTTACGAACTTTTCCTCTAATTTTGCAATTTGTAACCGGCACTCATAACTTTGTCTATGCCATTCCACTTTTGTGTGCAAGAACATGTGTTGGTCAAACTGGCAGATGCATCAATGAGATACTAAAAGAGTATCAATGTATAAGGTCACTAGAGTAATCTCGGGTCATTTGGGCATTCATTGGCGAGATTGTCCCTGCAAACCCATGTTTGAAAGCCCTAGGGAAAATTGCAATAGAGTCCTCTGTTGGTCTTATACGAAATATATAGGGCCAATAGGAAAACCTACAGGTTCCATAGCAGAATCTACTGGTCCCATAGCAAATATACAGGTTTCATAAACATTTTTTACAGTCCTCTATCAAGGCAATAGAGAGTTCAAACCAAATGCTTTATGGGTCCCAATTGAAGCAATAGAAGTAGTGATATAAACTTGTATTGGACAAATAACATGCTTTATAGGTCCCAGTAGATGCAATAGAAGTGGTGATCATGATATAAACTTGTATTGGTAGTATTGCTTGGCAAGAAGCCAACTAATCAGATGCGCCAAACATAGAGAATGAGGGTGGGAAAGGCATTGCTTTAATAAAGTGTTTATGCATTCCAAGCTGTTTATTTGTTGTGCTGAGGATATTTAGGTACTATTTTTTGCTTCACTGCGTAATTTCGTAGAGATCAGAGCTGGCCTCGAGCAGACATGTCGGGGTAGAAAAGATGCGGCGGCTATATATACATGTATATGTTGTACCGGAGCACTTTGGCACCAGTTCTGTGCCAGCATGGAGGAAGAAGTTGACGGTCGTGTGTGTCTTGCTCTGTCGATTTTTCGGGCTGTGACTGCCTTGTGTTAGTGGCCCTTTTCCAGATGCTGTGCCCATGTTGACAAGACGAACATGCCTGTTTCAACATACATATACATATATATATATATATAGCCCACGATTCATTGTATAAGTTGTGTCCTGTGTGTGAGTTATTTGGCAAGGCAGCAGCAGCAACCAAGAACAGCAAAATCTGGGAGGGTTCACGTTGTTCACGTAGAAAGATTCGCTTTAGAATGAACAATTAATGCATCTTTGTAGAACAAACCACCTTGATACGATATCTACATCTATACCAATACAGGCTATCAGTGTTGCCAGTGTTCAGGCATACTATTTTGTAGTCCAATATACCAATATAGGCTGTCAGCTTTATTAGGGTATCAGGTCTGTCGTTTTATAATCCAGTAAGATGAAACCTATATAGAAACCAATAAAATATTTCTGTCAGAATTTTCCCTAGGGAGAACTTCCATTTTGTATAGTGCTCATAGTAGGATGACAAGGGAGATTGTGGAGGCCTATGAAATCGGAAAATTAGACGAAAGGTGCATGAGCAAGCCATTAGTGTCGATATCTGAAAAAGAGATATGATTCCTCGGTTTATCGTAGTAACCATTGCAGTTCATGTTTTGACCATACCTTGGACATGTGTATGGTTCATCGACATGCACCACTAAATGTTCTTTTTTGCTGTCTCATTTGTTTCTGCTCGTTCAGTATATATTTATCGATGCTTGTGAAAATAAAATCTATAGTTGAAAGTAGTGCTGTCTCTGTCTATCTGTTTCTTTCTATGTCCTCGTTCAGTCACACTTGCACATTCCATGATGCAAAGCCTTACGTGGCTCAGGGCAATGGCTCACATCTAAAGAATGCGGCGTCTAGTCGAGTGGTACAAAAAATATTATCATCAGCAATGGCTCATATGCTGTAAGCAAGCAAAGATGCAATGGCTCATAGACTCTTACGGCAGAATGTTTCATGTTGCACATACATTGTTGCATTTCCAACATAGAGACATATGTCGATGAGGGAATCAGTGAGCAATTCCACATAAAGAAAATGTGCACACCCTTAAGGCAGAGTGTTTCATGTTGCACATACATTGTTGCATTTCCAACATAGAGACATATGTTGATGAGGAAATCGGTGAGCAATTCCACATAAAGAAAATGTGCGGAAAGTATGTCAGCCAGCCCTCTAGTCTTTTTTATGGTGACGAGCGATCCTTCTAATGATTTTGGTGTGGGAAGACATTGAGGTACTTTAGACCTATATATTAACAGAGGCCCAAATTTGTCTTGATTTTCTTAACAAGTGCGAGTTTTTCTGGTATGTTAACCAATGTTTCAAAAACAGACCTTCAATCAAAAGTATGTATTTGTATTGTCTCTCTCTTACTCATTGCTTCTCCACCAAGTTTTCAGCATGAATATAGCAATTAACTGCCCCAAAACTGCTTGAGCACCTTAATTTAGCTCCACAATTTAGTGTTGAATGAACATCATTTCCTAGTTCTGCAACAAAATTGAAAGGAGATATATGGCTTGGACAAGTTGGGTGAGTGTAGCTTAGGCTCAGAAATTGAAAAGGTTTGTTTGTTAAGTTCTGTTGTTCATACCTAGGTAAACATTTGTTGTGAGTAACAGTATAGATTTTTTTTTCAGTGCAGAAGTGTGAGAGTTAATGCTGGCATAAATGCACCATGTGTTTCGGTGGAAATAATTTTCCAAATGAAAATTAATATTTGCACTACTGGCATTACACTCTGTGTGGTGCAGACATGTACAAATATGGATGTACTAAATATGACTTGTCATTTAATTCGTTTGTAAGGTTGACTGATTCCAGCGAGATGACACAAAAAGTCCCCATGGACGTCCCAAAAAGATCCACACGTCCCACATCCAAATCAAGACGTCTGGTGGACTTTGAAGAGACATTGTACTCGGTGAGGTCTTCAAAATGCAGCATCATGGGCATAATTTGGATAAGGAATCAGCATGCAAAATATTTTCGGTGAATGTGCATCAGGAGATGGCGTGTCAGATATCTGCAAGTCCTCTTCTCAAATAGATGCTCTCTTTAAATTTACCTAAGACTTTAGGTTATTTTAGGACTTTAGATTACCAACAAAAAACTTGTGCATTCCTTTCCATACACCCTTCCATCGCATCCCCTATATAGGAGTTAATGAATATAAATACCTCGGTGTTACCATAACAAACCGTTTAAGCTGGAACAATCATGTTACCAATGTTTTCTTGTCTTCCTACTGAAAACTTGGTCTTCTTCACCACAAACTAAAGAATGTTCCTCCCAGGATAAAGCATTTAGTATACTATATATAGTCTCAGCAGACCAAAACTAGAGTATGCTTGTACAGTTTGGGACCCCTACACTAAACAGAATGTTGAGGCACTGGAGTTGACCCAGAGGAAAGTCATACACTTCATTTTTTCAAAATACCACAGTACAGACTCGCCCTCTCATTTAATGAAAGAGCATGCCATCTCATCGCTGCAAGCACGAATGAAAATTCAAAGACTAAAATTTCCATTTTTACTTAAGAACAATAAACTTTCTATGAGTCCTCAACCTTATCTTATGCCCATTACTACTCGTCGTATAAGGCATCATCATGATCAGTGTCTAACTCCACACCATGCCAAAATAAACACCTTTAAGTATTCTTTTTTCCCCGTACAATTGAGGAATGGTGCAAGCTGCCTTCTGATGTGATTATGACCATTGAATCTGTTGACAAATTGATTGCTTTTTATTCATAGTCATGTTTCACACTGTATAAATTTTCTCCTGTTACTGTACAACCTGTCCCATTGTAAATGAGCTCCTATGTTTTGTGCTGTCACTACGCTGAATTCATATTATGCATTGTTGTATAGTTATGCCACACCTGCTAGGGCTTGCTGTGAGGGCCTGAAGTATTTGATAAATAAATAAACAAAAGATATTGTGAATATACTGCAACTTCCTCAATATATATGCAAACTACTACATGCAAACTACACTACTATATGCTATATATATGCTACTGTATGCAAAAGACACTAGTACATTTTTTTTGCAGATAAACATGCACTTACTCTATCTTGGAAAGGTAGCTACTAGACTGTTGATTGAATTGTGAAACTGATTATATTTAAATTACTTCAATTGAATATTAGGAAAATTATTTTTATTATTTTCAAATTACAATGCTTCTACTAAATTTATTAACTGTGCTATTGAATGAGTACAAACCTAAAAATTGTTAGGTGTTATTTTCGAAGAGAACATGAGCTAGACACCTCACATAAACAAGCTCCATGCAAATATCTGTAGGGCAATATCAATAATGAACAATATTCGAAATTTGGTGCCATAATGGTTAAAACTTCAGTTATATTATGTCCTTGTTCATTCTCATGTTTCCTACTGGCTACTCATCTGGGATATTGCTCCTGAGACAAATTTAGAGAGGTTTGTAGAGCTGTGCAGTGCACAGCTCTACAAAAAAGAGATTTGCACTGCATTATAAAAAATATAGAACAAAAGGCCAACACAGCACTATTCTTTCCTAAGCTTAACATACTCAAAGTTAACTAGCTGTTCCAAATAATGCTTCCTATGCATAGACAGAAGAACATTCTATGTGACCAGTATATTACTCCCTCCTCATCTTCTCTGCCTGACAATAATACACAGTACCATCTTAGGCATAGCTGACTTAGGACACCAATGTTCAGAAGTAAATATGGGACACAGGCACTTGCTCATCCTAATACCTGATTACCTAGCAATCAAAAATCGTGAAAGTGCTAATATGATTCGCCAATGCAGGTTTGTTTATAGCCTTAACAAAAAAAAAGTTTATCTTTTGTTAAGCTGTTGAATAATGCTTGTCGTGCGATACGTAGTGCTGCTGTGGTCATGTCAGTCCTTTCTATATTCCTTATTTATTGTTTAAACTCTTGCACAATTGCTCAGCATTGTTGTTTGTCAGAATTATTCCTAATTGTTTAGGCTTTACTGAGAATGATGCAAGTATAGATTTCCAACAATTTGTAGCTTCTTGTGTAATTTGTTTTAGTTGCCTTTTGCACAGATTTTGGTTTTTCTCTGTTTCTGTATTGTTCCGCTGTGTTCTTGTTGCTTTCCACCTCTGTGCAATGTACAGGTAGGAGGGCCTTGCTTAGGCAGCTGCATCTGCCTTTAGTCCCTTCATCTGTGTTAATGTATGTCTAAATAAACAATATAAATAAAAAGATATAGATGCAATGCACAGTGTTCAGCGTCTACCACATGGACTGCGAATGTCTTCTGTAAACACTCGCAAAAGACATTGGACAGCTGTGTTTATGCTAAATTCTGCTTGTGTTGTGTTATATTTCCTTAGGAAAAATTGGAATAGAAATATTTGGTTGGTTTCTATAGGTTTCATATTACTGGATAATGAAATGATAAGTCTGATACACTAATGATGCTGATAACCTGTATTGATCTATTGGAGTATAAACTAGACCTGATACAATGATAGCCTGTAGTGGTTTATGAAACAGACTTAGTACACTGATAAAACTAATAGCCTGTATTTGTGTATTAGCTCAACTTCTAGATTGGTGTAGACAGGAATGATGTATACCAAATTGTTTTACGAAGCTTTCTAGGCAAACCCTCCTGGCCTCTGCTCATCGTGGTTGCTGCTGCTGCCTAGCCAAACAGCTGACACATAGGACCACACTTACATAACGAATCTTGGCCTATATATAGCCCCATCTGTACATTCTTACAGATGTGCTAGCAGCCAGCTCTGATCTCTAGGAAATTACACAGTGAAACAACAAATTGTACCAACATCTACAGTACAACGAATATGCAGCTTGGAATGCATATAATTGCTTTATTAAAGCGACACCTTCTGTGCCTCCATTCTCTATGTTGGGCGCGTCCGCTTGGTTTGCTTCTTGCCGAGCACTGCTACCTATACAAGTTTATGTTATGATCACTAATTCTATTGCATCTATTGGGATCTATAAAGCAGTTTATTTGTCCAATACAAGTTCATATCACTGCTTGTATCACTATCACACATTTTATTTGTGTTATAGAACATTGTACTGCCCTGGCACAGCACCGGCAAGAATATTTATAGGACCTGTACACTTGGCCATATGGGACTTGTAGGTTTTCCTATTGGATTTCATATGAGACCAATAGAGATCTTTATTGGAAGATTGTCTAGGGTTTGTAAAGTAGGGATAGATTCATTATTTTTTGCTGGAGGTACTAATTGACACATTGTATTATAAGCAGTTGCAATAAAGCATTGAAAGTTTCACGGTGACTCTATGACACATTGCATGCCTGGAGAGCTACAGGGACTGTAGCATCAACAAACAAGTGGTTATTAACATCAAGACTATGCCAGGATTCAACATCTGACTAATGTCCCAATGCCATCTAAAGAAAGGCCTAGTTGGTGCATCCATAAAACATCTTTTGGTGTTTCACATGGAGCACTTTTCAGGATCATTTGTGGAGATCCTTAGGATGGAGATCCAAGAGAACAGGCTGGCTTCAGGAAGGGATATTCTACAATGGATCACATCCATGCCATCCATCAGGTAATCAAGAAATCTGCAGAGTATAATCAACCCCTGTAGATGGCTTTCATAGATTATGAAAAGGCATTTGATTCGGTAGAGACACCAGCAGTCATAGAGACATTATGTAATCAAGAAGTACAGGAGGCATATGTGAATATCTTGGGAAATATCTACAAATATTCAACAGCTACCTTCGTTCTCCAGAAGAAAAGTAGAAAGTTACCTATCAAGAAAGGGGTCAGGCAAGGAGATGCAATATCTCCAGTGCTATTCACTGCATGGTTAGAAGAAGTATTCAAGCTATTAGACTAGGAAGGCTTAGGAGTGAGGATCAACAGCAAATATCTCGGCAACCTTTCCCTTGCAGAAGACATTGTCCTGTTCAGCAACACCGCAGATGAATTACAACCAATGATTGAAGACATAACCAAGAAAGTGTAAGAGTGGGGTTGAAGATTAATCGGTAGAAGACAGGTTGGGTTCAACAGCCTGGCAAGGGAACAAGAATTCATGATCGCCAGTAAGCCTCTGGAGTTTGTACAGGAGTACGTTTATCCAGGTCAATTACTCACAGGTGACCCTGATCATGAGAAGGAAATTTACAGAATAAAAATGGGTTGGAGTGCATACAGCAGGCATTACCAAACCCTGACTGGGAGCTTACTACTTCCATTGAAAAGTGTACAATCATTGCATTGTATTGGTGCTAACATATGGGACAAACTTTGAGGTTAAAGAGAAGCTCTAGAACAACTTACGCACCATGAAAAGAGAGGTGGAATGAAAAATGTTAGGCATAACGTTAAGAGATTGGAAGAGAGAGGTCGGGATCAGACAGCAAAGGGGGATAGCCAATATTTTAGTTCGCATTCAGAGAAAGCAATGTAGCTGGGCCGGCCATGTAATACATAGAGTAGGTAACCAGTGGAGCATTAGAGTTACTGATTGGATGCCAAGGGCAGTGAAGCACAGTTGAGGACAGCATAAAACTAGGCGGGGTGATGAAATAAGGAAATTAGCAAGCGCAAATTGGAATCAGCGAACGCAAGATAGGGGTAATTGGAGGTTGGTGCGAGAGGCCTTCGTCGTGCAGTGTACATAAAAATAGGCTGATGATCAATATGAAAATGATCTGTTGAGCCTGGTTACTACATAAAAAGCCCACTGTAAGGTTCTAAATACAATCAAATTACGAACATCAAGCAATTAAAATTTTATAGGACAGGCATTGGTGTATGTGAATTAGTTATGTTATTTCAATACCTTGTGATGGTGTACAAATTTATTGTTTAAATGTTCTATTCATAATAGAGAGTGATTACATTTACAATACTTTTATTTTTCACCAATCTCAAGCTTGATGCTTTGTACAGATTAAAGTGTATACCTAATAACTATGCAAAAAAAAATGTTAGTTCATTCGATTTATCAAATAAAGCAAATGTTTTCACTCATAATCTGCTCTTCCTACAGTGCATGTGCTTGACCGCTTTATTAAGTTCAAGCACTGATGCTGCTAGAACTTTATTTTTTTGGACTTTTAAAAAGAATCTTTCTTTGCCTGCTTTCCTGGGTTTCACGTGGCTGATTGCAGGCTACTGTTGAATTAGTCGCTATCTCAGCGGGTATATTTGCCAATATATACACGAACACTCTCTGTGCCGAATGAAAGAAACAGAAAACGAGGTGATATAAGCCTTGTATGCTGACCAAGTATGCACACATCTGTGCATATATGACGTGATTTATGAATGCAAAAAGCAGGCATGGCATGAAATAAAAGGGTAGACATGGGACAAGCACCAATGTAAGCTGTTTATTCCACAATGTCGTCATGAAATATGTATATGATATGCACATGGGCAGACACGTTATTAGAAAGAGAAAAAAAAAGGATTTGATTACTTGATGTATGCCTTGAGGACTCCGATTTCTTTTTCATACATAGAAATGGAAAGCCCACTAGCACAGTGCTCCCCAGTCTTTTTTATATGCGATCTTTCCAGTAACAAGCAGGCTTGCTCATTGCAGCTTTTCCCGAATTCTTTATTTTTTCTGTTAAAATTAATGCATCTAATTATCTTGCAGACAATTTTCATGTTTATCGGATCCTCCTGAAATTGTTAGGGCTGGCCGCATTCCAATTGATGACTTTAAACTTCCAGATGAAGTGATCATCTAATGGGGTCTTGAGACTTTTTAAACATAGTGTTATGTGTATCTGATGCATTAGGCTATTTACAATATATTTACACATAAGCCTATTATGGTGACCCTTTATCAATCGGGAAGATGTCGTCTTCATCTTGTTCAGTGCAACCACACAACTGTTCCGTATCAATAGCAAAAAAATATTGCCAATCTGTTGTAAAGGCTGTTGTTAAAATGTGAGCCAAGTATTATAACATTGCACACAGCAGGAAATTTAAAATCTCATGTCAAAGACAGCAAAAAATAGGTTGCTCTTGCATTTGCACTGTCATCAAGCAACGTCAGTGCAAGCGGCTGATCCCACCAGCACTTCATATTGGCTGATTTTGGGATTGCGAGAGCATTCTCAGAAATACATTACTGATTATTTTTACTTAAAACCTATACATGTATGACACTTCAAAAACAGAGGAAAATAATTTATTCTTTGCACTGCCGGTCTACATGTGGTGTACAAGAGGATAGTGGCATTTTGCATGGCATAGACTAGGGCAGCCGCTATGGGGTGCCACAGCAAGCCCTTTCACTACTGAGACACTCAACTTTAGGGCACGGCTTTTTCCTCTAGGCTTCTTCTCTGTGTAGCTTCCAGCTTGCTAGCCGAGATGAAAAGAGAGAGAAAGCCATGTATCGATGCGTTAACTCCACTAATATGTGAAGGATTTGAACAAATTTTGTGGCAAGAGATTCCTGATATGTCCTTTAATAATGAGGCCATCCTATGATTCGTTGGAAAATGGTTTGAGGGCCCCTTTAAGGTCACTAGGAGCACTGCCAGATGTGGATTATACTTTTCTTTCTTTTATGCGTTGCATGTTGCAATCACTCAGTTGAGCCCTTGGGCGCGGCCGGGCAGCCACCATTGGGGGTATGAACCACTATGGTGGCTAATACACCTACACTAGAGTTTTATGCATTGCATATTGCAATCACTCAGTTCAGCCCTTGGGCGCGGCCGGGCAGCCACTATTGACCTTTAGCGCAACCACGTGACGTGACGTCACGACAGCCGGAGGAAAAGCTGGGCCCCAACACAATATGCAACGCTTTCTTGGCTTAACCAAGCTAAGCCTGGCCATTTTTTAACTTTATTAGTGATTACACATTTTAGAAGTATGAGTACAATGTGCCACATAATGATAACAGAGGTCATTCTTAATATTTACTGCTGTGTAATAGCCTTAACATTGTATTTAATGCACATACACTGTCTGAGTGACCACGTCATTGTGGTATATGTCATGCAGGAAATATGTGAATTACAGACAGGTCTGGCAATGAACACTTGCTTGTGTACCAGAAAAATATGATTTTGATGCAATTAATTCAGTACCTGAATCCTACTTTCTAATTACATTGAGAGAGGTCACATTATAGATGAAATTTTCCTTCTTTCTTTCCCCTTTCTTTTTCTTATAGCAGAAGTTGTTCATCAAAGGGCGCAATAACTTTTTTTTTAATATTTCGTTGCAGCTAAGCATGCTCTATGAGAACCGGCTAGTTGGTCTTGCGTGATAATTAAGAAAACATTGTGCAGAACAATAAAAAAAAACAAGAAAGATGACAAACACTACCTCAGTGTATATCTCTTTTCTTGCATTTGTGTTCTAATATTCGACGTTGTAAAGTTGAAAGGACAACAAATAAGACTTGTTTTCAAGGGTTAAATGTTTATTAACCCCAAATACTGCAAATTTAATGAAGACATGGCTGATGAATGGGTATCATTCACAGAAAATAATTTACGACAGAAGGTACGATGACATATATATATCACGCTCGGAAAATATTAAAACTACGTTTACACGCGCAGAGAGTGAAGTGGTATTGCATTCTCATTCATGTTATATAATGACAATCACTATTCAAAAAAAAAAAAGAAAAAGCCATCGCATCAGTATCTCTTCTACAAGTAATTTTCTGTCTCAGTGCACGAAAACCTAATAGCAACCTACACTGCAGTCAACTGTGATGTATACATGTCACGCACTTCAAAATTCGTCACGAACACTTGATGACACCAGAACTGAAATATGGGCCAAATGGTCACAATTCATATTAGTTGCGCAGAAAACAGACGGATGATGGTGGTGTCATATCCACTCCTTACCCGTATGGTACTTGTATTTTGTGCACAATTCTCACGGTATCTGACCGTGGGCTTGCCCGAATTACTAGGATTCTGCGTGCCCAAAGAGGCACGAAATGCATGATTGAAATTTGTTCATCGACAAAATGCTTTCCTATTTTGCAAGGTCCCTTGGTTACAGAAAGATAGCGAGGAAACGTATATATGCATGCTATATCGACCGTCAATGCATACTGGTGTGCGACTTATGCATTTTCGAGCAGTGGATCGTGAGCAATGTCTCTACGTAGTGTTTAAGCGCAAAATGGCATCCAGTTTTATCAGAAGACGCACTCACAACTAAAACGAGCAACACACGCCGCAATACACGAATTATCTGTGCCGGCACCATGCAGTCGGCGGCGCAGTGCCACCACGACTCTTCGAAACCCCCAATCGATAGCAGGCGATATGTAGTGCCACTTCATGGATACAGTACAGTTCCTTGAAAGCTTGCCTATCTTCGTAACAGCAACGTTATTCGCACTAGCAGATCCTACACAGTACTAAGCACGCACAACACGGCCACTAGGAACCACAGTGATTCCCCACTGCGTGAACGCGCGTGTAAACGCCGACAGTCATTTTCGATTTTAAAACACGGCGTCAAGTAAAACGACTTATCTATTTAAACGCAGTATAATTAACAATAAAACCAAAATATTAGCGTTTCATGTCTCTTATATTAAACTTTTTTTTTTGTGACGTCATCATGCGTGGCAGCAGCGAACCCCACTTGGGGTCGTCTGCTGCCACGTGCGTGCACCCAGCGCCGGCCATTTTTATAAGCTTGAGTAAAGTTTCAGTTGTGGATAAGTATAGCAAAATAATTACTTATTAATTAGTACGGTAATTTGATTATAACTGAAACAACATTATATTTCTGCAATTGTAGATTGCGGCCAGAGATAAATGTCAAGAATTCCTCAATATTCTTTTGTGCAATTGTGTTGAGGAATTAAAGGGTTAATATTTTATCTTGACTTCACTGATGTGTGCAAAGCTGGTGTATTCAATAAAATATTTTATTTAAAGGTACAGCATATCTTTTCTCACTTTCATTTTCTTCTAGTATAAGTTACTTTCGGTTGGCGATTGTAACAATGTGTTTATTTTCCCTGAAGCAATGACGACCTTGTGCGTTGTATTGTGGTCCGATGGTATAGGCACGTGAGAGTGCGCCGTGTCTGACGGACTTGGCTGCGGCAGCCGCACAACTCAAGCAGCTATGTCGCACTCGCAAAATCCAGGGCCATTCTGAGGTTCCACTGCAAGACCACGCCTGCAGAGAAAGTAAAAAGGTACAACGTATGGCGTTTCGAAATAAATCTATTTAATGGAAAGGGGAGCTCTCGTTTAAGAAAACGAATGAGTATTATGATCCCAGGAGCAGATTAGATTTCATGTTTAAACACTGCTGCGGAAAGGAACATTGACAAACATTTTTGACGCATTAAAGGGATGGTGATCGCCAGCGGTCACTAGCAATTCATTGCTTAAGAATAGGCTTTTAACGAAACTATCCTACAGTTCCACACGCATTGATCATTTTCGTAAAGTCGGTATTCCACTTTCAAACAGTGACTTATTTAATCCCAGTATATGTTCGTGTTGGAATCGCTTTCCATGCAATGTTGTAGCCATTAGAGACATTATTGCTTTTAGAAATTCTGCTACGAACCTGCTTTGTCAGTAACTACCTAACTGCCACATCATGCCTGTTATCGTTGCTAATTTTATTACCATTGTAACCACTCCACTCTCTATCGCCCTATTGTCTTCAAGTTATTTGAATAAATAAATAAATAAATAAACTGATTGTTGTGAATGAAAAATGAAAAATATGCGCTTCACAACGGCTGTGTTTATTGTACAGAGGGCGCATTTTGTAAAGCTTTTCTTTCTAACTGACCTTTGCCATCAACTGGTCGCCTTTGCCAATATTTGCAGCAATAGCTGTGCCTGAAATTTTCTTTTAGGAACAGTTCTAGTGCACAAGCTCTTTGTGAATACGAGCCCAACTCATGTTGAAATGCGAGGAAGCCACACTTGTATACGACCAGTTGTTAATTTCTTTGTGAAATTACTGGGATTAGGGATGAAGCCGTGCTTGTAATAATAGCACCCTTCTCGACATAGCCGAAAAAATACTTTATGCGTCCAGTTGAAATCCGAAGAACTGTTAGAGGGTAGATTTTAGGAATTGGCATTCAAAAATGGTTTATGGCCATTCAAAAGTGGTTGCTGCAGTGAATCTCTTGGAACTCCACTGCCTGTTAAAAAATCACGATATTAGTGCGCATTATAATTTATGTTATTTTGACGTGTGTGCTTGGCTGCAATATTGCAACAGGAATGTGTGCCCTAAAATGAAACAGAAGAAAGGTAGCTGCTAAATTACAATGACTTATCTCGACATTGCGATTCATCGGCGAGCTATATATTTCCCTGTAAATTATCTACGCAACAAGGCACGATAGCTCTGCCTGGCATACGTGTCTCTTGAAATGAATTCTAAAAGGCAACTGTTTAAGCCACAAAGAAATAACAAGACGAATTGTGACCGTTTCATTTATTAGCATTTAGCGCTGCGTTAACCTGATGAAGCATAGCAAACATAAATCGCATTCAGCATCACACAAGGAAGGCGCACATTTTCTAATTAGTTTTGTTGTGTCAACGCTGTAGCTAAGGGTGCTTCGCAAGCAGGTTTTATCCACAAAAACGAAAAAAAGAACGACTCTTTAGCGAAAAGCCTCAGTTTATTGCCAGCTGTGCATAATGGCTTATACGCTGTTCCGCATTGAAAATGAGGCGGTGAGATACACCAATGTGTCGTCCTCGCAAAATATTTTTTTCTCAAGACCATTCAGGCATGCTGCCAATAAAGTATCGCATAATTGAAAACTTGAAGAATGAATGTGTTCATCATTCCAAGAGAACCTACACAGTCGCGCGCTGTTTATACACGTAGCAATGGCGCATCACACGTTTTACCTTGAGTTCTATATTGCGGAGTGTCTTTTTTCATCATTGAGAAACTTTTAAAAATTCGCCTATGGAATGCAGTCCAAATTCACCCATTGAACTAGAATATTCGAAAAAAGCGGACAATACTTATCCTTCAAATCAAAACGTATAATTAAATATTACACAAAATTTCCATATTCACACTTTTACCTGAATATCATAGTGTATATATTGCAATACACGAATGGAAACCGGAGATTTCACGAGGCCCATGCAATTAAAGCAATTTCTAAAACTGTGACCAGTTTCTCTCATACGAGGTGCCATATATGCGGTAAAAATGTTCCGTTGATCCACCTGTGCTTTTAAACAAGAAGCTCGGAAATTGCTATAACACCAACGCATTTATTCGCTAAAGCTTTTCAATGCATATATGAAGAGGTGTCATTTTAGATTTCGTTCTAGGTTGATATGGGTTTCAAAGACACTGGCAACAGTTCTTCAATTACGTTATGTGCCGAACTGGAATTAGTTAAACGCTAATCACTGAAACATCATAAATTAGTGAAGAATTCATTTTAATTTCTAATACAACTTATGTGCGCTTTTACATATAATGTAGCTCCGTACGTGCAAGAAATTCATTACCATAAACACACCCCTGTGTACCCGAAATAATTGCGTGGGTCTTCCAAGGACAGTTTTCTAATGTCCACAACAAGTACGTATATGAAATGTCGCAGATGTTCAGGGCTGCTAGAGGTACCATTGATACTATATTTTCGAGCTGCTTATCTTCAGGGACCGAATTTATCTCAGTGCCTCTTTTCTATAAGCTTGATGTGGAATCTTTTGCTAGTAATTGCGAAATGTTATATCTCTCATATGAAAAAATCAGTTTTAACGAAGAATTTAGGTGAATGCAAAGGTTGTAGCCATCACGTATCCATACAGCATATAATGGTGTGTTTGCGTGAAGTCTATTAAGATAAACGCTAATTAAAAGTAGAGCTCATTTCCATCGGCAACCATAAAGACCACGCCAGTAAACGTTCCCGTAGTCTTGCATAGAATCGCACTATGGAGTTCAAGTTCGATGCGTTCATGAAACGCATCGTTGGTATTCATGAGCTCATAGCAGCTGATCTCTAGCAAAAAAATTTTGAAAACTATTCTTTCTTTCATCGACATCATCATTGTACATCATATCAGGCAATTTCCCCCATTATGTACAAGAAACATTAAACTCATACCAGCTTGAATATTGATAGCACGTTTTCTCGAAAAGCAGATGACACTGTGCATGTCTGCTCATGTAGTCCTTGGGATTACGTGGACAGTGCACGGTATGTCGGCTTATATTTATCAGCTCCATGTCGTGGCAGCCTCATGTTTTACATCGTTTCCGTAAATGTAGGAGCATTGCGTTGTTGCTTTCTAATATAAAAGGTAATCAAGGGTCCCTAGTCGGAGGCGAAAGGTCTATTATCGAAATTTTCTTCGTTGTTCGTTATCATTCTCTTTTTCATCAAATGGTGATCATAGGTTAGTGAGGTCTAGGATTCACCTCAATTTGAAGAGAGAAAGAGTAAGATTGGTCAAGAAGAAACAGGCTAACCTAGACGGCGTAAGGATAAAGGCAGACCAATTAGGCTGGTACTTGCAAACAAATATGCAGCCTTAGAACAAAAAGGTGAAAGATGCCATAGAGGTAATGAATCAAATCGTAACTAGGCTGGCTTCAGAAGCAGCAGTTGAAGTGGGAGGTAAGACACCAAGCCAACCAGTAGGCAAGCTCTCCCAAGCACCAAAGGACCTAATGAAGAAACCATAAAGAATGAGAGTGCCCAACTCAAGAGATCAGATAGAATTCGCGGAATTGTCAAAAGTACAAGGAGAAAATAAGGCATATTCGAAATTCTTACGTGAGAAAACTGAGGAAGCAGTGAACAATAAACACAGCATGAAATCAGTGCGAAGAAAACCTGGCATAGGACAAACCAAGATGTATGCAGTGAAAGACAAGGAGGGTAATATCAACAGCAATTTTCAAGATATATTACATAACAGTGGAATAATTCTATACTGACCTGTATAGCAGTGCAGCCACGATATCTCCATTCGAAGTAAGTATGAACAGGTTATAGAGACTGCTCCTATAACTGTATTTAGAAGGGCCTTGCAAGACATGAAATAGGGAAAAGTGGTAGGAGAAGACGTCATAACAGTTGATTTAGTCGAAGATAGAGAAAACATAATGATTGAAAAACTGGCGGCGCTTTATACGAACTGTCTATCGACTTCAAGGGTCCTGGAGAACTGGAAGAATCCCATCATTATACTAATGCAATAAAAGGAGAGGTTAAACAATTGAAAAATAATAGCCCCATTAGGTTACACCCAGTACTATATAGCATACCAAGACAATTACCAATATTATGAGGGCAACACTGTAATTCCGTCAAACAAAGAAACAGGCAGGCTTTAGGAAGAGATACCTTACAATGGATCGCATCCATGTCCTCGATCAGGCAATCGAAAAATCCGAAGAGTAAAATTCTCCTCTCTATATGGCTTTCACAGATTACGAAAATGAATTCAATTCAGTACAGATACCAGCAGTCATAAAGGCATTACGTAATCATGGAGTGCAGGATGCTTACGTAAATATCTAGGAAAATATCTGTAGGTTAAACAGCTACGGTAGTTCTCCGCAATAAAAGTAGCAAAATGGGTATAAAGGAAGCGGCCCGATAAGGAAACAGAATATCTCCACTGCTATTCACTGCGTGCTTGGAAGTAGTGTCCAAGCTATTAAATTGGGAAGGCTTAGGAGTAAAGATCAACGGTGTATATCTCAACAAGCTTCAGTTGGCAGATAACATAGTCCTGTTGAACAATTACAATAAATGTAATTTGTTCAACAAAATGTCGTGGTTAATTGTTTCAAAGGCTTTACTAATATCTAGGAATAATGCAATGCTAAACAAATTTTGGTCGAAAGCGGAAACAATTTCATCCGAAAAGGATTCTAAAAGTAAGGTAGTACCTTTACCAGCGCAAAACCAAACTGATGAGGGGACAAAAACGAGAACTTATTCATGAAGGAAAGCATTATTTCCAAAAGAAACTTTTCTAACACTTGGCAGAGTACAGGCAAAATGGATATGGGTCTATAGTTTTCAATTACATCTTTTTTTCCTCCTTTGTGAAGTGGCTTGACTAAAGCAGTTTTGAGTTTTTCAGGGATAGAAGAATCGTCCAGAAACCCTTTAAGCATAAAAAGAAGAATGCCCGACAGGGTTTCACAGTTTCTTTGGAGCATGCGCACTGAAAGGCCATCAAGACCGGGTGGTTTGTTCTGTCTGAAGCTGAAAATAATCCTATGTAAGTCAAGTTCCGACAACTTCGGCAGGAAGGCTGAGGCAGATATAGATTTTTGAAGCGTGCAGTCCAGAGCATGCCCTTGACTAGCTCCGTCACACGAACGAGCAAAATGACGGTTAAATAGATTAGCCGTTGTTGCGGAGTCGTTCGAAAACGAATGAATGGCAGATCTCGGGTCTGCTTTTCCTCGAAGGTGATTTATTAAAGACCAAGTCTTTGCTGGGTTTTTCAAAACTAGATTAAATTGATGTAAAAAATACAGCCGTTTTGCCGATCTAATGAGGGCAACTACCCTGTTTCTAGCTGATGTGTACTCAGCGCGAAGTGTTATATTTTCGGGGGAACGTTTCGAACGTTTCCACAAGACATCTCTTTCCACTATAGCATGAATTACGTTAGCATTTATCCAGTTATGATTTTTTCGGCGTTTCCTTGTTACAGTTTTTTTTGCCAAGTTTTCAAATGTTTGTATTTTTTCACAAAAGCAGTCGTAGACATGTGCAGCCTTTCTGTTCATTAATGCAGACCAATCAAATGCCCTGATTAGGTCATCGAGCTTACGCTGGTCTATTATAGAAATCTGAACGCTGCTAGGCGAGTCCTCAGCGCAAGCATGTGTTAATGGGGTTGACGACACAAAGTGGCAAGCCACAAAATAATGATCTGCCAAACGCTGTTTTATGACACATGAATCTAAAGAATAATTTGAAGTACGAACCAAAATATGATCTATGCATGAACTGACTACACGCCCATTTACCAGGTCTTCTCTTGTTGAAATGTTTATCGTATTTTCAATGCCGTGCGAAGCTAAAAGGGATAAGTAGTCGGATACCGCACCCTTTGTGTGACAAAGAGCGTTTATGTTGAAGTCTCCAACGAGGCATATTTCATCCACCGGGTTGAATCGTTGTAAGAAGGCTTCCAATTCTATTAAAAAGCGACTGACACTATTTGATGGAGGACGATAAAACGCGAATACAGAAAGCAGGAACCGCCGCTGAGCCACTTTGATAGCAATACATTCCGCAAAAGTGAATGAAACATCGATGTGTGACACGTCATATACGTTTTTGACGAAAATAGCAATCCCTCCTCCTCGCCGATGTGATCGTGTTACAAAGTGCGGTTGATAACCGTTTAGAACAAACGTATCCAGGCCTGTATCTGCGACGTTAATTTCTGTTATAACAAACAAATCCACAAAACTAAGTGTTGAAGTGACAATCATTTTAAATTCGTCCCAGTATTTCCGTAAGCTTCTAATGTTAAGATTAATAATTATGAAGTCACCTTTCGACTTGGGACTGCAGCTGTCACAGAAAGACTGAAAATCGGGAAACTCTTCGCAGGTGCTTGCCATTATGTTAAACAATCTTTTCAACATCTGCTAGCATGTTGATTCGAATCAGAGTCGAGGATTCATCTTTCTTTGCGAAAATCTTTCCGGCCTTGACCCAAGTGAACTTGTATCCCTTGAACTTGTAATAATAATAATAATAATAATAATAATAATAATAATAATAATAATAATAATAATAATAATAATAATAATAATAATAATAATTATTATTATTATTATTATTATTATTATTATTATTATTATTATTATTATTATTATTATTTCACACTATGTCTTCTTTTTTAACAAATTTTCTATCCTGACCAATTGACAGTTTGGCTTTGTTTCAGGGCGTGGTACTGTGGCACTGCTTGAGGAATTTTCAGATGAACTTTTCTCGGCATTTGATCAGAATCTCTTCACATGTGCGCTATTTTTAGATGTAGCGAAAGCGTTTGACACCCTGAATCATCAAATCTGGTTAAGTAAACTGCATTTTTGGGGATTTCGTGGGCCTTTTTACAAAGTTCTCGAAAATTACTTGAGCAACAGATTTCAGGTGGTGTCTACCCATGATAAGGGCATATTTAGTTCTAAGCTGTCGGTAAAAGCTGAAGTTCCTCAGGGGTCCATTTTGTAGCCATTATTGTTTAATATCTTTGTTAACGACTTCCCTTTGGCAATTTCGAAATGTTCAGTATTCCAGTATGCTGACGACACTGTATTATTAGCGAAACACCTTTCTTATAAAACATCCACTGATATGTTGCAAAATGACGTGTACAAGGCAATGCTTTGGTTCTCTAATAATGGAATTGTTGTAAATGCCCCCAAAACAAAACTTGTTTGTTTTCGCTCCCCACTTAAGACTACTGTTATTAACATGCCTCTCTACTTGCATGAATCAGACTGTTGATTGTAAATGTGCACCTGTTCCATACGTGGATTGTGTGAACTATCTCGGAATTTATTTCGATAGTAATTTATCGTGGCAACATCACTTATCACTTATTTGTTCTAAACTGAGGTCAGTAGCCTGGCTGTTATTTAATATCAAAAGTATTGCACCCTTGTCTGTAAAAAAGATTATAGCACAGGCACTGCGTTACACTGTGTTGAGGTATGGCATTACAGTCTTTGGCTTTTGTTCAGATCGTTGGAGATGCAGGGTTGACCGGATTACAAAAAAACATTCTTAAAAATGTTGCTTACAATTCCCCAATAGTAACATATGCAAATATCTTCCGTGAACTTGGGCTACCAAACTTCCATTCGTTACTTATAGAAACAGTTGTCATTAAACATTTCTGGAATTCCGCTTTCAAACAAAAACGTGCCGCCGCAAGGGAGCTTAGAAAACGTGTCCGTTATGTAGTTCCGTGTTCAGCCACAAGGTATGGCGCGGCCAGACGCTGTGCTTATGTGCCTGACATATTTAACAAATTACCAGAAGAAATCTTTAACGTGACATCAAAAAGCACGCTCAAACACTTCTTAAAGCAGCTACAGTAAAATTACTTTCTTGTACATTTTCTTTTTTTTTTGCATCGCAATATTTACCTCTTCAACTTTTGTTATATGCAGATAACCAAATGTTCTCTTGTTCTTTTCAATTTTTTTTCCTTTCATTTTTTTATTTTTTTAATCATCTCTCATCAATTTATGTATATTTTTTTGCTTTGTCTATTACATTCATAGGCACGGTCCTACAAGCCAACTGAAGACCGGCCTGCTTGTGTTATTTTGTATATTTTGTGGCATTAAACATTATTATTGTTAATATTATTATTATTATTATTATTATTATTAGTCGGTGGCGAAGCTGTCACCGAATACTCATCTCCACGTTTGTCTTGGCAGGTGCTGCTTTGGTCGCTGTGAACTAACCTTGAACAAGCTTCTGCGGCTGCGCCATTCTTCGTCCCAGGCATGACCCGAGCATTCAGCTGGAAAGTTTGGACGACGTTTCTGATAGCCCGCTAAGCTGCTGTCCAAAGTGGCCGCTGCCAGCTTCCACGTCGCACCGAACCGTGGCGCCTGGATCTCTCATCGGACCATAAAAGGCGCTCCCGAATCAACAGTGCTCCGCAGTCGGTGGCGAAGCTGTCACCGAATACTCATCGCCACGTTTGTCTTGGCAGGTGCTGCTTTGGTCGCTGTGAACTAACCTGGAACAAGCTTCTGCGGCTGCGCCATTCTTCGTCCCAGGCATGACCCGAGAATTCAGCTGGAAAGTTTGGACGACGTTTCTGATAGCCCGCTAAGCTGCTGTCCAAAGTGACCGCTGCCAGCTTCCACGTCGCACCGAACCGTGGCGCCTGGATCTCTCATCGGACCATAAAAGGCGCTCCCGAATCAACAGTGCTCCGCAGTCGGTGGCGAAGCTGTCACCGAATACTCATCGCCTCGTTTGTCTTGGCAGGTGGGCCATTAATTTTAAGAGCATAGTTGTTTGCCAGTGCTGCCGACTGCTGTCTAGTTATGTTGAACCTTGTGCTGATGCTATAAGTATGTTGTGCTTTATTGTGTTGAACATTGTGCTGATGTGATAGGTATTTTGCAAACAGTATATTCAGCCTTGTCAATTTTTTTTGTGCGTGTATATGACCATGCCTGACCGAACCAAATGTCAATCGTGCTCGGAGAAGCTGCCAGTTGATGGCAGATTCCTAACATGCTTGGATTGCGAACTAGGCTATCACCTTGGCAAAAGCTGTTCGGGTGTGGCTGAAAATACGTTTGCCGCAATGGGCGTGGCAAAAAGAGAGGCCTGGAAATGTAAGCAATGCAGAACGCCTGCAAGCGATAACAGCTTATTGAAAGCCGCTAATCCTCAAGTAACTGCAGTGGCTGATGATCCTGGCTCTTTCGCAAAGGAATTAAATGCTTTCAGAGAAGAACTAAGGGGTATTAAGGACATGATGGTTGTTCTTTTGCCTCTCCGAGAAAAGCTCGAGGAGCTCCTAGCTCTCAAACCAAAAATAGATGAAGTGCTGTCAGTGAAAGAGACTGTAGTTGAGCTGCAAAATTCTGCACAGTTTCTGTCTTCGGCCTATGACACTGTTGCGACACAGACAAAAAAAGTCTGATTCGGCCTTTAAGAGCCTAGAAACTCAAGTTCTGTCGCTGACAGAAACGGTGAATTCCCAATCCACTGAGATTGTTCAGTTGCTAGCTGATATTAATGGCTGTGAGCAGTATAACAGACTATCGAACCTTGAGCTACACGGTCTTCCGTTTTCATCCGGAGAAAACTTGCGAACTGCTGTCGCGGATCTCGCACACAAGCTAGAAATAATAGATTTTGAACCCCGCGACATAGTTGCGATCCACCGCTTACCTGCCAGAAAAGATAAAACGCCTATCGTGCTCATTAGATTCTCGTCCCCATTCTTGCGGGACACTTGGCTTGCTGCTCGCGGCAAACTTCGTGCCTTGGCACACACAAAAAAGGTAGCGGCTATGTACCTCAATGAAAACCTCACCCAAGCTACTAAGGAACTTTTTTGGAAAACTCGGTCTAAAGGCAAAGAAAACGGCTATAAGTTTGTCTGGGTAAGGAATGCAAAGATCTTTGCACGAAAGGAAGACGGAGGCCCTGTCATCAGGATTGCCTCGGTCACAGACATCGATAAGATGCTTTAAACTCATGGCGATAAACTATACTTCTCTCCCGGACTTCGCTTCATTGGGATCTATTTTCGAAAATTGTGGCAAGCCTTCTTTTTCAGTCGTTCACATAAACATAAGAAGCATAAGAAAATACTGGGATCAGTTTCTTGTCGGCGTTGCTGACGTCTTGCCCTTAGTGGATGCATTTGTACTCTCCGAGATAAATGTTCAAGATGACATGTTGTCGCAGTTTCATCTACCGAATTACCACGAATACTTTTTTACGAGAACGGCCAGGAGAGGTGCTGGTATAGCAGTATTCATCAAATCTAAATGGGTAACTACAACTACGACGTTTACTTTTACGGGGGCGGAATGCCTCGCCTTCCGCTTGGAAAATTCTAATGCGGCTTTGTTGTTAGCTGCGATTTATCGTCCCCCCTTCGAACATGTGCAAACTTTTTTGAATGAACTAAAGCAAAATCTCGGTTGTCTACCTCCTAATTCGAACGTTTGTCTCGTTGGAGACATTAACATAGACATTTTAAACTCGGAGAAAGCCATGGTTACCAATTACTTGAACATCCTAGCTGACTATGGCATTGAGTCGGCTATTAACGAGGCTACACGAGAGGAGCTTCTTTTGTCTCGTGTGGTGACTTCCTGTATTGACCACGTAATGGTCCGTTCAATAGATTTTTCAAACATCAGTTCCGTCCGAGTGACGAAAAAGCTGGAAGACCACTATTTTATAGGATGCCAGCTTTCATTCCCAAGTTCCCAGCAATCCCAAAGTAAAGAATCCCAATATATTGAAATATTTGATTGCTTTAATTTCGACCGACTAGTTTCCCACTATGACTGGAACGCAATGCTAACAAATAGCTGTCCGAACAGTGTATATAATAATTTCATAGCGGTGATTTCCGATTTAAAGAAGGCATGTAGAAAAACAGTCTTGGTTCGAAAACGAAGACCACACCTATACTGGCTGAGCAATCGGATAATAAAAGCTACTGAAGAAAAGGAAAACTCGTGGAAGCGGTGTCGACAGCACCTTGATGACGAAACACTAAAATGTCTCTATCGAGAAGCCCGGAACAAAGTTACAGCAATGATACGCTGTTCTAAGAGGAACTACTATCGTAATAAATTTTTTTCCTCGCGTCATAAACCCGCTAAAATGTGGTCCGTAGTAAATGAGCTTAGAGGCTCTTATCCAGGTTCGTATTTGGACCCGTTAACAAGAAATTGTGGATCTATCAATCAAAATCTGGCAGACAGCTTTAATGATTTCTTTTCTTCGATTTGCGCCTATAATGATGGACCAAATGATCCTGTTGGTCTCAATGGTGGTCTTAGTTCAATACTAGATTCGGCATTTCTTCCACCAATAAATAAAGAAGATTTGTATCGATTGTTGCGTCGATCTAGAAAAAGCCGTGCTGTAGGACTTGATGGCATAACAGCAGAAGACATATGTCGCAACGCCAGAGTTCTGGCTGATCCGCTTCTTTTTATCTTTAATAGAATCCTTGATACTTGCATAATACCAGATGCACTAAAGAGAGCACGTGTGATACCGATATTTAAAGGCGGAGATGCTTCGAAGCCAGAGAACTACCGCCCCATCTCTGTTCTTCCTTTCTTAGCGCAACTGCTGGAAAGACACGTGCTTGAAGCGATTGAAGGGTTCGTTTTAAAACATACCATCTTATCACCTTCCCAGTATGGCTTCGTGTCTGGTAGAAGCACGCATGCGCTTTTTGAAGAACTATCGGATCTTCTATATCAAACTTTTGAACTTAACCAGGTAGCCTGTGGGCTTTTTTTAGATATATCAAAGGCTTTTGATTCGGTAAGCCACAGCATTCTATGTGCTAAACTACATAATTACGGTTTTCGGGGGCATTTCCATGCATTTATACAAAACTAGCTGTTAAATCGATCCCAGATCGTATGTATTGGCGACCAAAAGAGTTCTTTGCGGTTTCTTAAAGCAGGAGTTCCACAGGGTTCCGTTTTGTCTCCGCTTCTTTTTAATTTGTACGTTTGTGACTTGGCACAGGTAACAACTTCATGTACGATTTTCCAGTATGCAGATGATACGTTGCTTGTATCGAAACACATGCAGTACGAAGCAGCTGTCGCTTTACTTCAAAGCGACATAAAAAAATGTGACGAACTGGTTAAAAAAAAACCGTATAAAAGTCAGTGCTAAGAAAACTCAATTAGTATGTTTTAGAAATCCGTTAAAGCCTCTTGTAACAAATCAACATGTTTTCCTTCACGGTTCCGACTGCTTAGGCTGTGTTTGTGCCCCATTACAATATGCGGATAGTGTCAAGTACCTCGGAGTATACTTTGAGACTGACTTATCATGGAATATTCAAATGGCTCGAATTTGTGCGCGATTACGTAATGTTGCGTGTGTCCTTTACCGTATAAGGAGTTATGCACCTACCACGATTAAAAAAGTGATAGTGCATGCTTTAGGCTACTCGCATATAAGGTACGGCATTCCCTGTTTTTTTAATTGCAGCAGATTTTGGAAACATAAAATTGACAACCTATTAAAAAGCATACTAAAAAGTGTTGCGTACAATCAAACCACAGATAACCTATTTCGAGATTTAGAAATGCCCGATTTCGAGTCTCTGTTTCGTTCAAGAATTGTGATGCGTTATTTCTGGAGCAATGCTTTCCGAGAACCTGTCCATAACAGTGTTGCTTTGCGTAGTCATCCCAGATATGTAGTTCCTCGGACAAGAACTCGTTATGGAAAAGGACAAAGAAGGTACTACATCCCCCACCTGTTTAATAACCTTCCCAGTGCTGTACTGGATCAGACAACTTTGTCGGGATTAAAGAAGGTCCTCAAGGCAATGAAAGAATAGTTCACACATGTACAAAGTCTCTTTTGTTGTAGTGTGATCTTTACCAAAATGAATGTCAGACTTTTCCGGTGTTTTTCACATTTTTTTTCTTTTTTTGTTCTAGATAGGTTGTAACTTTGTTTACTTATTGTGCCTTGTTTACTCAATTGTAATGGTTATTGAGTGCTACGTGTTTTCATTTGAACATTAGGTGTTGTTTACTGATCATGTTTATTTGGAAAAACCTGTGAAACGTTCTTTCTAATTTTTTTTAAATTTGACATTTAGTTTGTCTGTAATAAGGTACATAATGCAGTGCCCTGACTGCCAGGTTTCTGCCATACAAGCCCACAGAAGGCTTCGGCAGACCTAGCAAAATCATATGTACAATTTGGTTATTTGTAATAAAGATTATTATTATTATTATTATTATTATAGATTATGAACTTAAAGGATGACCTTAAAACTGCTTTAGTTAAACCGCTATTTAAAGGAGGACAAAAAGACGACATGAAGAACTGTCGACCCATCTCGATCTTGCCTATACTTTCCCACATAATCGAGAAATTTCTTTTGAGATCTATGTCATCCTTTGTTGAAAAATTTTCCATTTTGTCAACCCGCCAGTTTGGTTTCGTTCCTGGTCGTGGTACTGTAGCTCTTCTGGAAGAGTTCTCCGATGAACTTCATTCAGCTTTCGATCAAAATATGTTTAGTGTTGCTTTATTTTTAGACATTTCTAAAGCTTTTCAAACAGTTCATCACGGTATTTTATTAGAAAAACTATACTTCATAGGCTTCAGAAGTCCGTTTTATGATGTGCTCAAGAATTACCTTTCTGGTCGTTCACAAGTGGTTGTTTTAGACGGGATGACAAATGTAAGTAGTCAACTTCCAATGAAGGCCGGGGTTCCACAGGGCTCCATATTATCACCTCTTTTGTTCAATTTGTTCTTTAATGACTTATCTCACGTTATTTCCAACGGTCTATTATTTCAATAAGCTGACGACACTGTTTTGCTTTCCAAGCATTTTTCTTACAACATGGCCATTACTAACCTCCAGAATAATATACACAAAACAATGACTTGGTTCACTAATAACAGCTTGGAGGTTAACCCAATTAAAGCGAAACTCGTTTGCTTCAGATCCCCACTAAAACTAACAGCTATAGAGACGCCCGTTTTTCTACATGTTCACGGCTGTTATCCCTGTCGGTGCATGCCTGTCGCCTATGTGAATTCGGTAAAATACTTGGGAGTCTTCTTCTACAGTGATATGTCTTGGCACAGCCAGCTATCACATGTTTGTGGTAAGCTTCGGAGCACGGCCTGGTTGTTTTTCCATATAAAATCCATTGTTCCTTTTCCCATAAAAAAAACATTGCGCATGCTCTGGTGTACAGCATTCTCAGATATGGGATTACTGTTTTTGCTTTTTGCTCAGCCAGATGGCAAAACAGAGTTGACACTTTATTAAGAAACATACTAAGAAACATAGCATATAACGCCCCCTTCTCTGTGTCTGATAATATTTTTACAGGCCTTGGTCTTCCATGCTTTCGAACACTCTTTCTACAGACTGGAGTGGTACAACATTTCTGGGACAGCAATTTCAAAACACGTCATACAGCCTCCCGAAGCCTGCGTAGTTCCATTCGTTTTAAGGTGCCGCGCTCCTTAACAAGGCATGGGGAAGCCAGGCGCTGTGTTTATGTTCCCCAAATTTTTAATGACTTAGGAGAGGAAATGTTTTCCGCAACATCAAAAGAAGTGCTAATAAACATGGTTCACTCATTGTAACACGGTTCCTATATGCCTGAAAAATGTTCATGATCAGGCACGAATTGTTAAAATACTGTTCCTTGCTCTTTTCATTTCTTGATGTAACTTTTCCTAACTTTTTGCACCTTGGTCACTATTGATTTCATGTTAGTATTGTGTTGATATATTGTTTTTATATTATATTCATATTTTATGTTTTACTGCACGTCCGTCTGCCGACTTTGCCGGGCCAAGTCCCTCAAGCCACTAGAGGCTTTGACAGGCCCGTTTCATTGCCCTGTATACGTTATGTGCAATAAAAGATTATTATTATTATTATTATTATTATTATTATTATTATTATTATACGTGGCTACGTGGTTAGCAGTCAGTGGAGAGTGCGTTGGCCACCCCCCGTGGTTGCTCAGTGGCTATGGTGTTAGGCTGCCGAGCACAAGGTCGCGGGATCGAATCCTGGCCACGGCGGCCGCATTTCGATGGGGGCGAAATGCGAAAACACTCGTCTACGTAGATTTAGGTGCACGTTAATGAACCCCTGATGGTCGAAATTTCCGGAGTCCTCCACTACGGCGTGCCTCATAATCAGAAAGTGGTTTTGGCACATAAAACCCCATAATGTTATTTTAATTTAATAAGTGCGTTGGTCATGCTAACACGTTGTATTCCAACAGGCGGTGACCTTGATGCAGCCCTCGCGATACCACAGCACCTACTACCACCTTCATCAGTGCCCACCATTCTGCTGACTTTGGCGGCAAGGGGCCAACATGTCTGAAGACCAGGATTCGCCAGGAAGCTACTTAAACCAGTGGACCGCGGGGATCCCTTGCCGTCAGCGGCGAGGGCGTTTCCCTAGCTAACAAGTTGTATTCCAACAGTTATCGTGTCATTTGGTTGATATCTATCGACTTTCAATTTGCCGCTGACTGCACACTGTGTACGCCTTACCTGCATGAAAATGACAGTGACAATTCTGCATGACAATTACCTGCCACAAGGCACTGCCCGATGGTGGCAGATTGACTACCTGCGCGAGTTGTAAAAAAGTTTCTTACCGACCATGGTTTCTCAATGACTATGGTGCTCGGCTGCTGAGCACGGAGGTCGTGGAATCGAATCCCGGCCATGACGGCCGCATTCTGATGAGGGCAGAATGCGTCAACACCCTTCTTCTTAGATTTAGGTGCACGTGAAAAAACCCCAGGGTGACAAAATTTTTGGAGTCCTCCACTACCGCGTGCGTCATTATCAAAAAGTGGTTTTGGCACGTTAAACCCCATAATCTAATTTGTTAACTTTTCCTATCTTTTGGAACAAAACTGTTCTGGAACTTCGTCAAACAGTTTAAACACAATGGGTACAGCAAAAAGAGACGTCTGGGTATGCAAGACGTGCTGAATGGCATAAAAAAATGCACAGATGGTTCCAACTCACAGTCTGATGCTGCCGAGGTCGATGAAAATACGGGCGTGGAATCAGCATTGCTTTCGGAACTACAAGGTATAAAAAAAGTCTATAATGCTTACCGGAGCTTTACACCAAGGATGATTCGCTGCTCCGTTTGAGAACAGAATTGACCACAATAACCACAACAGTTCAAGATTGGGGAGCTCGGCGAATTATATGTCACGACAGTAGGATTCTTTTCTCGAAGAACTAAAAGCAGCCAAGGAACAAGCGTCTTCTCGGGAGGCAGAAGTATCCGCCTTCAGAGCGGCTGTCCAGACGCAAGCCGAACAACTAGAACGAATACAAGCCGATTTAAATGACAGTGAACAGTACAGCTGCAACATGAACATGGAAATGCATGGTCACAAAAAAGAAAGAGACGAAAAACTCAAGGAAGTCTTATGTGAAATCGCAGGAAAGCTAGAAGTCCAAAATTTTTCTCTCTGGGAAGTCGAAACGATCAATGGGCTACCGGGCAGACGTGACGATATTGCTAGGGTTGTTGTGCGCTTCATTTCCATTGCATCCAGACAAAAGTTGTTTTAATCCCGCAGGTAGCTTCAACATCTTTGCGAACCTGGAACGCGCCAAACGATATTTTTGATCGACGACTTAATAACACGGAATAGATATTTATTCTGACGTGCAAGGACCAGGGCAAGCAGATCGAGTACAAGTTTGCTTGGATTAAGCGTGGCATGATTTATGTGAAAAAGCTCGAAAACTCGACCCTTCGTTGAATAACCGCACCGGCAGACTTTAAATAAATTATGCAACTACTATGGCCAACGCTTGCAGCCAGGTTCCAAATTTTAAGTTTTTTAATGACGCATTTGGTCATAGCTTAGAGAATAAATTCACTGTCGTAAACAGCAATATAAGAAGCCTTCTGAAACACCAGGAAGAACTTAAACAAGTTGCCACATTGGGAATTGGATTTGTTGACGTATTCTGCTTGACAAAATGAAATTTTCAGATACCTGCATGCATACGCTTTCAGTGCTATTCTATCAATGCCGTTTTGTGACTCGGCGTCTCCGACGAGCGGGCGGGATCACTATCTTTGTTAGCTATACGTTTGACGTTCCGTCCACTGACGTGAACTTTGTTCGAGCTGAATGCGTAGCACTGAGGATGTCTTTCGGTACTAGGTGTTTATAGTCGTTTGCTCTGTATCGGCCACCTTGCAGCAGTGTTACCCGTTTTCTTCTCGAATTTGAAGAAATGTTGATCTCATGGACTTCAGTGGAAGAATTATGCTTAGTGTGTACATAAATATAAATCCCTTGTGTTTCACAGTAGGCTCTGTATCCGATTACTTGTCCCTCTTGTCCTCGTACAGTATTGCTAATACTATAACCGCTCCCACCCGGGAAAAAATAGTTGGTGACCAAGTAACAATGTCATGTTTAGACGATATCTTTTCATGCGCTCCTAACTACTCCTTTGCTTCTTGTGTTATTTTGCAACGTTTTGCAGATCACTATCCCATCTCTTCTCATTCGTCTTCGTCCTTTCGAATGCCAATTACTCGTCAAACCACCACATCCAATAACTTAATCTACATCACTATAACTGACCAGAGAGTCTTAGAGAACCTCATTAACAGTTTTAATCGAATGGCTATAAGTGATTCAAATTAACCAGGGAACAGGTATAGCATCTTCTTCGACCAAATAAAGAAGTTCTAAAGCCTTTATAAACGCATCGTAATACAGAAACGTATAAAGTGTAATGGGTGCACTGAACTGTTCCGAGGGTAACGTTTCTCCGTAACCGAGGAGGCAGCTGACGCAGAACAGGAACAGCTGGTTGCCCGAACGGCTCACACTCGTGCCAAGCACTGGCGATCCGGCTGGCCCACTGGCTGTACAGCAGGCATGGAAGAGACGATCTGGCTGGCCTTGTTCTTGTGCTCTTCTTCTTCATTACAATTACCCCTGGTGCAAAAGGGAAGCCATCCTGGCGACTTACGACGTCGAGACGAGCGGTTCATAGAATTGTTTTAGGCGGCGCACGTGAACAACATCCCGACCACGGCGGCGCTTGTCGGATGTCGATGTAAGGGGCTCTATGACATAGTTGACCGGAGAGGTGCGTTCGACGATGCGGTATGGTCCATCATACTGCGAGAGAAGTTTGGTCGAAAGTCCAGGCGTGGTAGAAGGCACGGACAACAAGACAAGGGTGCCTGGAGCGAAGTTCGGATTCGTAGGCTCGCCATCACGATCGGCTTTTTGTCGTTGTTGGTCAGCGGAGGTGAACTTTCGGGCTAATTGACGGCATTCCTCGGCGTATCGGGCGACGGCTGAAACGGGAGCACATTCTGACGCGTCTGATGTATAAGGCAAAACCGTATCGATGGTATGGGAAGGATCGCGACCCTAGGGAAGAAAGTATGGAGAAAATCCTGTGGTACTTTGTGTAGCCGTATTATATGCTTACGAGACAAATGGGAGGATTATGTCCCAGTTTGTGTGCTGCGATGAAACGTACATGGCGAGCATATCACCAAGGGTGCGATTGAAACGCTCTGTAAGTCCGTTAGTTTGAGGATGGTACGCCGTGGTGCTCCGGTGAACTATGCAGCATTGAGCAAGCAGAGCTTCAACCACCCGCGACAGAAACACACGGCCTCTATCACTCAGCAGCTCCCGAGGTAGGCCATGACGAAGAATGAAACGATGGAGCAGAAACGATGCAACGTCACTGGCGGTCGCTGCAGGTAGAGCAGCGGTTTCGGCCTAGCGTGTAAGGTGATCAACTGCGACAATAATCCATCGTTTTCCAGCGGGTGTTAGTGGTAGCGGCCCGTACAGGTCAATTCCCACACGGTCGAAGGCACGAGCAGGGCACGGAAGCGGCTTTAATAAACCGTGGGTCGGATGAGGCGGAGATTTGCGGCGTTGGCATTGCGGGCACGAGTGGACAAACTTTTGGACAAAAGTAAACATTCCTCGCCAGTAGTAATGTTGCCGCAGGCGCTCATACGTCTTCAAAACGCCTGCGTGTGCACATTGTGGGTCAGTATGGAAAGACGCGCACATGTCGGAACGCAAAGTCCTAGGGATAACCAGGAGCCACTTGCGACCATCGGGCTGGTAGTTGCGTCGATACAAGAGGTTATCCCGGACAGCAAAATGGACAGCCTGGCGACGCAGGGAGCGGGAGATGGGAGATGCAGGCGAGCCAGAAAGGAGATCCAAAGAGAGGCCACCCAAGGATCCTTGCGCTGTTCTGATGCGAAGGTGTCGATGTCGACCGAGGATACCGCCTTAATGGTGGCGAGGGAGGCCGTGTCGGCTGGCAGCAGAGAGCGGGACAGAGCGTCAGCGTCAGTGTGCTTGCGACCTGAGCGGTATATGACGTGTATGTCGTATTCTTATATGCACAGAGCCCAGCGGGCAAGGCGTCCAGACGGGTCTTTTAAAGCGGATAACCAACAAAGGGCGTGATGGTCAGTAACAACATTGAAAGGCCTGCCGTATAAATGGGGCGAAACTTCCCGAGTGCCCAAACGATGGCCAGGCATTCTTTTTCTGTGACGCTGTAATTGCGTTCCGCTTTGGTCAGCGCACGACTGGCGTAAGCGACGACGTCCTCGGAGTAGCCAGACTTGCGCTGCGCAAGGACAGCGCCAAGGCCAATACCACTGGCATCGGTATGCACTTCAGTTGGGGCGGTGGGGTCTAAGTGTCGCAGTATAGGCGGAGACGTCAGGAGACGGCGTAAGGTCACGAACGCAGTGTCGCATGCAGGAGACCAGGAGGATAGGTCGTTGGCGTCACTTAAGAGTTCTGTCAGAGGTGATATTATCCAGGCAAAATTGCGAACAAAGCGCTTGAAGTAAGAACAGATGTCGATGAAGGCGCGGAGTTCTTTGAGTGTCTTTGGTTTCGGAAATTCTGCCACGGCGCGAAGTTTTGATGGGTCGGGGCAAATGCCGTCTTGTGATACGACGTGACCTAGAATCAAGAGCTTGCGCGCGGCGAGCTGGCACTTTTTCAGGTTCAGTTGCAGGCCTGCGTTGGTCAAGGACGTCAACACTTGCCTAAGGCGAAGAAGATGCGTGCTGAAATCAGGGGCGAACACAACGATATCGTCGAGATAGCACAAACACGTGCTCGATTTTAGGCCGCGCAAGATATTGCCCATCATTCGTTCAAAGGTAGCAGGTGCATTGCATAGGCCAAAGGACATCACATTATATTCGTACAAACCATCTGGCGTAATGAATGCAGTTTTTGGGCGATCAACTGCTGACATCGGGACCTGCCAGTCGCCGGAGCGTAAGTCCAACGAAGAGAAGAATTTAGCGCCTTGCAAGCTGTCCAGAGCGTCGTCCATGCGCGGTAGAGGGTAGACGTCTTTGCGCGTTATCTTATTGAGACGGCGATAATCGACGCAGAACCGAATGGAACCATCTTTTTTGTGACGAGAACCACCAGTGATGCCCACGGGCTATTGGAAGGTCGAATGACGCCGCGCTGAAGCATGTCGTCCACGTGCTCACTGATCACCTGACGCTCCTTGGCAGATACGCGGTACGGGCGCTGCCGCAATGGCGCGTTGGAGCCAGTGTCGATGTGGTGGCTGACGGTTGATGAGCGACCCAGAGCAGGCTGAGCGACATCAAAAGAAGAGCGGAACTGGGCAAGCAGGTGAAGAAGCTGGGAGCGCTGCTCGGAAGTAAGGTCATCGGCAATGAAAGGTGTGAATAAGTCAGGTGATGGCGGAGCAGAAGTGGAAAGTGCACAGAAGTCAATGAGCTCTGCGTACGAAGCATCCGGCACGTCGGTTATAAACATGTCATCAAGAGGCTGAACATGGCCAAATGCTTCGTCGCGAAGAGCCATCAGGGCTGTAGGAAGCGGATTGGAGAAAACGATGGCTCTGAAGCGGGCTGAAATGTCAAGCGCGGCGAAAGGCAGGGGAACGTCTTTGCGGGTCATGAAGAGTTCTGTAGGAGTGAAGAGGACAGCGCCTTCAGAGACAGCACCACAGAAGACGCGAACAACGGCAGACGAGTGCGGCGGTATGGCGATGTCTTCTCGAAGAACTAGCTAAGCGGGAAGAGAAGTGGCGCCGACGAGAGGCACGTCACACAGAGGCGATAATTCGACTTCAGCACGTGCACAATTGATGACGGCGTTATTTCGCGAAAGAAAGTCCCACCCAAGTATCACGTCGTGAGAACAGGACTGCAGAACCACAAACTCCACAATATAGAGAACGCCATGAATAACAACTCTAGCTGTGCATACTGCTGAAGGCTCAACTGGCTGGGCGCTTGCTGTGCGAAGAGAAAACCCAGAAAGTGGCGTCGTAACTTTTCGTAAAGCGTGAGAGAGGCGTTCGTTTAGGACAGACACGGCTGCTCTAGTATCAATTAGCGCAACGGTAGGGACGCCGTCAACAGTAAGATCGACAACGTTCGAAGGCGACAATGGAGGACTTGTACAGATCGATGGCGACGCTGTTCTTGCCTCCTGAACTGCGGCGCTTAGTTTTCCTCTTGCGTTAGTGAAGGGCACCGACGCATGGGGGATAACGAACGGCGACGCGGTGAAGGTGAACGACGTGTAAGGACCGGGAGGTCGGCTGGTGGCCTGTTCGACTGCCGACTAAAATAAGTGTCGTGGAAAGGCTGGACGTTGGCGTAGGGAGGCGACTGCACAAACTCATCAGAGTGCAGCATGCGGCGGCGGCAGAGTCGTGCAACATGGCCGCGAATACCGCAGGCATAACATATGGGCCTGTTGTCTTGCGTGCGCCAAGGATTAGTAAAGGCAGGAGCAGGTTGATGAACGGGACTATGAACGGGTGGTGGTGGTCGAGGATGTAGCGGAACGAGTGGTTGACGAGGGGGCTGCGCGGCGACGGATGCGTAAGTAAGTGGTGCCGCGGCAGGGTACTGCTGATGCTGCATTGGTAGAGCCTCAGCAACTTGGTCTTCAATAACCCGCCGGAACGTAGGAGCGAGCTGTGTAGGAGGCTGTTGTGGCAGCGGCTGCTGTAGCTCAGCGAAGGGTAGCAGAGAAAGCTGACGTGCAACTTCCTCCCGCACGAAAGCTTGGATTTGTGTGAGCAAGGAGGAGCGATCGGAGAAGGCTGTCATGGAAGAGAGGGCCTCGTCAGCCACTGAGGGGCGCCTAGTCAACTCGCGCTGCCTCCTCAACTCGTCGTAGCTTTGGCACAAGTTTATGAGCTCTGCTACGGGGTGCGGGCGCTTGGCGATCAACATTTGGAAAATCTCATCGGCGATGCCCTTCAAAATGTGCTTCAATTTGTCATTTTCGGGAATAGACGCATCCACACGTTTGCATAGGTCGAGAACCTCTTCAACATAACGGGTGAATGTTTCACCGGGTTGTTGCGCTCGCTCTCGTAACCGCTGCTCGGCGCGCAAATTGTGGACAGCAGGGCGACCGAAAACTGCAGCGAAACTGGTCTTCAACGCGGACCAGGACTGAAAGTCGGCTTCGTGATTTTTAAACCACAGGTGAGCCACTCCCGCAAGGTAGATTATGAAGGCTTTTAACTTGGCGGTATCATCCAATCTATTGTGCAAGCTCACCCGTTCGTACGTAGCCAACCAGTCATTGACGTCCTGTTCATCCGTACCGCTGAAAACCGCTGGATGGCGTTGCGGGACAGCGCCAGAGCAGGCAACGGGGGGTGGCGGTGACGTCAGCTGGGGAGAGTCAGGCATGACGGGAGGCAGAGTCCGAGACCGGAGTTCCAGGGTGTAGATGTTCTTGAGTACCCCGCACCTTCCACCAATTGTAATGGGTGCACTGAACAGTTCCGAGGGTAACGTCTCTCCGTAACCGAGGAGGCAGGTGACGCAGAGCAGGAACAGCTGGTTGCCCGAACGGCTCACTCTCGTGCCAAGCACTGACGATCTGGCTGACCGTGTTCTTGTGCTCTTCTTCGTCATTACAAAAGTATTATAATTGGGTGACCGCGGACATAATGCGTGCCACTTCTTAGAGATTTGCTCTGGAAACGGGGTAAACATGCCTCAAAAAATAAAAACCGGCGTCTCAAGTACAAAGCCGCAAGAAATAGGGTAGTTGCTTTGATAAGATACACAAAGCGCCAGCTTTCTCACGTTAATGAGAAATGTCTTTAAAGTTCATGTCTTCTTTTGTTGAAAAACTTTCCATTTTTTCGACTCGACATTTTGATTTTTTTACCGGTCGTGACACGACAGCCCTTCTGGAGGAGTTCTCGGATGAAGTGTTTTCAGGTCTTGATGAAAATCTGTTTAGCGTTGCTTCACTTCTGGACATATCTAAAGCTTTCGATAAAGTTCCATCACGGCATTATATTACAAAAATTATATTCCAGTGGATTTAGGGGTACATCTTAAGATGCCCTCGAAAACTATCTTGCAGAACGGTCACGAGCAGTTGTCTTACATAAAACGATAAATGCAAGTAGTAAGCTTCCACTGAAGGTCGGAGTTCCTCAAGGTTCCATTCTTTTCAATATATGCATTAATAATTTATCTCGGTTTGTTTCAAAGTGTTTGATATTTCAATACGCTGACAACACTGTGTTGCTGTCAAAACATTTTTCGCACAACATGGCTATCTCGAACCTTGAGAATAATGTACACAAGACAATAACTGATTCGCTGATAATTGTCTACCGGTTAAAGCCTCAAACACCTAACTCGTTTGCTTCTGATTCCCTTTAAAACTAACAGTAATAGACGCACCAATTTTCCTGCACAGTCACAAATGTCATTCCTGTCATTTCATTTTGTCAGTTAACTATATCATTTCATGCCATAGTTAACTATCGCACATTTGCGATAAGCTTAGGAGCGCTGCGTGGTTATCCTTTCACATTAAAACTATCGTTCCGCTTCCTGTAAAATAAAAACCATTGCGCATGCCTTTATCTACAGCACTGTTTGATATGGGATTACCGTTCTTGCTTTCCGCCCTACCCGATGGCAAAACTGGGTTGATTATTTCTTAAAAAATATATTAAAAAACATAGCCTACAACACTTCGTCAATCACAAATGAAAACATCGTCCCAGCACTTAGCTTTCCATGCTTCCGGACTCTGTGCTATGACATTTTTGGTTCACTGATCTTAGGGTATGATACACAGCCAACCGAAGCCTTCGTAGCAGTGTTCGCCTTGTAGTTCCAATGCTCAACGAGATATGGTGATGCCAGGCGTTGTGTGCATGTGCCGAAAATTCAGAACGATTGGCCAAATGAGGCACTTTCCCAAACATAAAAAAATGCATTGAAAAATGTGATTTGTTCACTGTAACACGGTTGGTTTAACATTTAAAATATACTGGGTGGCATTTCTAAAACATGTACATCTTAGCATCTTGGTACCGATTGTTGATTCTAGCTCCATGATTTGCTCCTTGTTCACGTTAAGCTTCCTAACTGTTATTGATCCTGCATTATCTTGTTATATGTAGATGCGAAAGTAAATATTGCACGCTGGTTTGCTGATTTTGCCGGGCCAAGTCCCTTAAGCCACTGGTGGCTTTGACAGGCCCGTTCCTTGTATCCTGTATTCCTTTGTGAAATAAAATATTATTATAATTATATTTAAATTTATTATAACTAACGTTAATATTGTTGTTGCTGCTGTTTTACCTCATCATTCTGCAGCGATGCTCTTCTAGCCTAGGGGCGGCACCTTTGGCACTCTTGAACGTGGCGGGACTCCACAGCCGCTCAGCGGCCGCCGATGCACGTGGCCTGTGCAGCAAAGCACGAAATGAAATCAAATGAAGTGAAATGAAGGAACGCTCATTAGACACATGACAGACTGTAAGTTATTGCCCGCGTCTACCTGTTCAGATACATTTTTTTTTCATTTCGCTTGTGAAATTCAGCTTATGCATTAGATTACAATGACTAAAATGGTGCGTTGTACTCTATTCCACCTCACCGACTTCTTTTAGTGGAGTCTAGGGCAACTTGAGCAATACGGCAGTTAGCGAATATGCACAGAATGTGCATAAAAGCTTAGAAACACACATGTAGCACTGAACAGGAGCCTAGAAAAAAGATATAGCTAGGCAGTACGAAACCAAAATTGGTTAAACCCAGGACATGCCTGCACGACAGCAATGTTTGATTTGTATGGAGGTCAGTAAGCTGGACAAATGCATAGGGACGATTTGAACGTAATAATCACTTTAAACCCGCTGTTTATATACTACCCCTCTCCTTCATATGTTTTCAGCTTTTATGTGCGGTAGTTATTGCTATCGAAACAATTCCCGCAGTTTTACTGCGCAATCTGATCCATTTTACAAACGCACTTTTCAGCCTGTGTTTCAATTAACGAATAATTATTTAATTAATTAATTAGGGCCACCAAAGTTCAAACCTGCTCTTTCAGAAAAACTCACAGTTTCGCCCAAGAAGCGAAGCATCGATTGCGATAGCAAATTAGTGAAAAGCTATACCAAGTAAGAACAGTAGTTTTATTGGCCGTGTAAACTGGTTAACATAGACACATTAACTGTATTAACAAGCATGATGTCACGCGCGCACAAGCAAACATGATCACATCTGACTAAATGACCGCGGGAACTCGCTGTCAAAACGCTGTCGTGAGGAAACGCGGCAGTAGCGGCGAGCGAAGTGACATTCGCACTGTCTATCGCCTAAACGAAAAGTGAGCGCCTAGAACACACAGTAGGCACAAAGCTACGAGCCGCCTACGCACCTAGACTCTGCGCCTAATGCAGATCGCCCTCAATATACGGCCCAGCGACCGCTCGCAGCCGCCACATGCGCAGCTGCCGGGGAAGTAGAACGCCGGCCCCCTGCCTCCCCCCCCCCTGCCCGTGCCTCACAACGATGGGTGCCTCGCCGCTTTCGTGGGGGTGAGGCTGAGCCGAAAGCATCGGCTCCCCTCGCACGCCTTCACTCGCACAGAATGAGCGGGGCGACGGTGCTATCGCCCTTGAACTTTATACGGAGCCTCACGGCGACGGCGAAGTCGCAACCCACGCCGACGGTGGAAACAGGCTTGCAGTGTCCATAGAACTGGTATCGCAGTAAAAGAGGAGCCCCGAATTGGAGAACTGTTCGACTCAGACCAAATGGAGCCGCAGATTTTGTGACATGTTTAACAGAACAGGACTCCAGCGCACTTTGTGTGGATTGGTACCGGCGGTATCGCAACTCATTCAGCGATTCTAGGGCGAACTTCCTTATTTATGCTTTTAGAAAAGTTCATATACGTAACAAGTGTATTATTAAGATAACAACTTAATATGAATCCACTGACCCAATACACATGCGTAGGCAATATGCATTATAAAAATTTTTTTCTGATAAGTTTTTAAATGGAGCGCAATGACCCATATTGGCGCTAAGTAATAAACAATAAATCAATAAGAGTGCTAAACTTACCATGTCCTGCTAATGAGGTTAGTGCCATCTACGAACTCGCCCCACACGCAGGCTTCACCACCTAGCACCAACGATTTTTGCTCTGAGGTACCTGCGAGAAGCGAACAGTAGGACGTTATTTTCACAGCCTGTGGACAAAATAGGCAGCTTTGACGTAGCTTGTGGCATGTGCAGCAGCGACTGTTTGAAGCACCACTCTATGCGGAAGAACGAAGAGTGTTTGATGATTCCGAAAATTATGTACAATTAGAAAGTCGACACCATTGCGGCTAGGCGAAAATTGAAATTTTTTTCGCAACATTGGTCAACTGCACAATGCATGGTGCTAAAATTTCATCATAAATTTGCCGATGTTAGCCATTTCGTTAATTTTTCATTACTATGCACGCTATGTAAAACAAAAATACAAAATTCACGATATGTGCAAACGTATTTTTGGCAGCCTGTTGATACTTGCGAGAAGTCGGTGCAAGAAACGTAGGTTGTTTGCTGTCGAACAAACATTACAAATAGATTGGAAAAACTTGTGTACCGTTACGTTTGGTTGATATTTAAAGAAGTACAATACAAAGTTTCAAAAAATGTGGAAGCTAGGATCGACTATGATTGTCAATATCAGCGACAGCTTTCTTTTGTGACCAGCTGCGCATCATCATGTGATCTATCGCAGGCGCGCGTCAACAGATACATCATGTAGCAATCTCACCGCCAACTACAATGCAAAATGATATAACTTCACAATATATATTGCTGTTAGCCCAGCACACCACTTTGAATTCTTTAGAAACCCCACATATTTCTAAAAGGTTGGCTGCGACTTATTTGCAACGTCTATGTATAACTGGCCGCGCTTGACGCGGAGGTGTCTGTCGTGTATAGGGCAATATATATTTAATATATCTAAGCCTACATACCCCTTCCGTAACCATGGGACATTAACTACGGTGAAATGGCAAAGAATAATATATGGGGTTTTACGTGCCAAAACCACTTTCTGATTATGAGGCACGCCGTAGTGGAGGACTCCGGAAATTTAGACCACCTGGGGTTCTTTAACGTGCACCTAAATCTAAGTACACGGGCGTTATCGCATTTCGCCCCCATCGAAATGCGGCCGCCGTGGCCGGGATTCGATCCCGCGACCTCGTGCTCAGCAGCCTAACACCATAGCCACTGAGCAACCACGGCGGGTGAAATGGCAAAGAATTGGCACCCAATAATATCGCACTGCCACTGCCGCAGGCATCACCAAGAATTTTTCACGAGGCGAAACAGCCCTCACTCCGGCGTAACAACAACGCGTAAAACGAGGGCGAAAAAGATCAGCGATATATGCGCTGACCAAGAACGTCGGATGGAATTCACTAAGCTGAGCTGTTCGTGCTCAGCTGCTTAGCCAGAAAGTTCCTACGCTCAGATAAGGATTCAACGGAGGTGACAGCGCATTTAGCTTCTGGCATCTGACAGCAAGGAGGTAAACAAAAGTCGGATTAGGCAACTCATCAAGCACATCAAGCGTATGTAGCTGTGGATATATCCTCTTACGGCGAATGACTGCACATCGCTATTCCACAACTTCCTATCCGGCCGTCTGCTACAGCGCGTACAAGCGTAACCGCGCTTCCCCGTCACCACACGGCCGTCAAAAGTATTGCAGTAAAAGCGTTACGCATTCTTCTCACATTTCTGCGAGAGAGAAGACTCATGGACACATGGTGACATAATTGGCGCGCACGGAAATGCTCAGTCAGAGCAATGGCTGGCAAAGTCTGCCTGGATAACTGCCTTTATACATGACTACCACCACCGTACTACAAAGCGACAAAATGTATTTATCGCGACACTGACTACGGAAATGAACAAGAATGCTCCATAGTAAATAGTTCGTATGGTATCAAGAAAATGAGCCCAGCTCCCCTACACTCACCGGTAGGGTATGTAATCGCGCTTGTAACGGTTTCAGGTGCAGTTCTACTACCGCGCTCAACATCAGCTATCAGGGCAGCCGGTACCGTGAAAAGTGCTGGTCTCGTTGACCGCCAACCGACGAACACGTGCTCGCTTCGTGTAGGACGACTGTCGAGTGCACGGGGAGCATTTAAAGTAGCCCTAAACAAGAAACCCAGAGAAAAGCCGTGGATACCGACACTCCCAAATCATGACAGAAAACTTCACTACGTATAACCCCACTTGCAACTTTCGCTGGCTATCACAGTTTGACATCGTATTAGCGTTCATCCCTTCTTGGCTTTTCCTTAGCTGATAAACCCGATGATACCATGAACCAGGTAAAGAGTTTGTTGTCGCCGGTTTTGGCGGCCGCATTCCAATAGAGGCGAAATGCACCAAGGTGCGTACACATCAATTTTGGAGACCGGTAATAAATCGTAGATTGTTGATGTCTGGGCCATGAGCCCCTAACTATGCTGTATCTCATAGTACAAGTGATGCCACGTAGAAGTCAAGGCTAAGAAGTTAACTTCACTACAATTATTATCACCGATGTTTCAATAAATGACGAGTCTCTTAGAACATGTGTTCAAGTGCACGTCAGAACACTTTACAGCACCGTACATGACGCACATAACGCTTCGACATTATAGCTTGTTTTGGATAAAGTCGGTTCACATAGTGAATCTTGCGACACATCCGCACTTTGTTCAGAGCAATCACTGCATATAGAGTGCGAAGCCAAGGTGAGGTGGTGGTGTCAAAGCAGCACCCGACGCCATTCTGTACACATACGAATGCGGCCTCATATTACGAAGCGAACTGCAGCTCAAGAGCAACAGGTTCTTAGAATTCCGGACAAATTTTTTAGGTTGTAAAACGTCATAAGTGTTTACTTATATTCCCTGCAGGTCGAAGACCTCTCCCGGTGATCTCTAAGAACCGCTTACCTACACTACTGATTCCAAGTTGTGCCTGGAAATTTCATTATTCTACCGCTTCACCTAATTTTCTGCCGTCCTCAACAGTGCTTACGTTCCTCTAGCACCAACTCTGTATTTCGAATGAACCACCGTTTATGTGACTTACGAATTACGCGGCCTGTCAAGCTCCGATTTCCCTTATTTTTAAATGCGAGGTTTCATGCATCAGGGCGTACATGGGTACAGGATGCGGGAGAACACTGAGGATGGTTAAATTAGTGAAAAAAAATTTCCGGATCTACTAAAGTCCAGGAAGGATGGATAATGTGGTTACTGAGTGCAAGCAGTGTAATGGCTAGGATTACGCGGCGAAAGTCCCGCTGCTGCGAGGTGCCGGAGTGTCGTCGGTTTCCATGCAGGGCAAACCTACAGCACGTGGTGCAGGTCGGCTTTCCCTCTTAATGTCCACTACCCCTACACCTGTTTGCTGTCAGATCAGCACAACTCTATTCATGTCTCCTAACCTTAGGCTTAAATTTGTTCATTCTGCCGCTTAATGGAGCGTTCTATAACTTCGTCTCAAGCTTTTTTGCTAGCCTCTAGGTTTATGTCCAATATGTAGAATGCAGTGATTGCACCCTTTTATTTTCAAAGACAGTTGTGAGCTCCCGATCCTGATTTTGTAGTGCCGGCCGTATGCGCTCCGATGAGCTTTCATTGTTAACTAGATTTACTTCTCATGATGATGAGCCCCTGTTTGTAATTGACCTAGATAAACTTATTTCTGCACAAACTCTAGAGGCTGGCTGCCGAACATGAATTGTTGTTCGTTTGACGGGCTATTCAACATATTTATTTTCTGCTACATAATAATCTTCCCCACACTCTGACACGTGTGTGTGCGTGTGTGTGTGTGCGTCTGTTTGTGTGTGTGTTTTGTGTGTGCGTTGTCAGCATGATGGCATTTCCTGTCGGCAATGCTATCATGTTGATAACGCGCGTGCCGTTCGTTACTGGATCGTACCGGGCTCGCGGCGTTAAAGAAAGGAAACGCATCAAGGCAGATGACGATTATTGTTGTGTGGCAGAGGGGGACTCCAAAGGGTGTGAACTGTTGTTAGAGTGTATACTCGGGGACAACTCTCTGAGGCTATGAAGGGAAAGCTACGGAGGGAAAGCGCACACAAGTGATAGCACTTCCGAAACGAGTCCTGCGTTCTAATGCGCGTTAATTTATACTAGAGAATACAAAACATAAACGCATTATTAACAGCAAGTAAATAACACAGCACACACCACTAAGTAAGCGTTTACTTATTATGCGACTTTTCCCTTCCGCGCCTAGGGAAACGCGCAACCGTCGTACGTGGAAACTGTTTCTCTATGTGGAAGCTGCGTCGATTCAGCGCCTGTTCCGAGAAACCAGAAGCACTGTATAACGCTGGGTGACTACTTGGCGTGGTATTCATGCAGGAACAGACAGCTCCACTTTATCCTAGCTCCAACTTAAGTTTTAAATATAATTTTAAGGAGTGGGCAAGCCGGTGAACAATATCCATGATACGTCGCGACAGTCTGCTCCTAAAAGTAATCCAACAAACCTCTGTAATTTAGAGCCCATTCGCACGCTTAAACATTTCTAAAACATGGTTCGACAGATGCTAAATTTCTACATTGATGTTCGACAATAGACGAACTGGGTTTATTGGTTGTTTTTGAGTAAATGACACTAAAAAACATTTTTCGAAACTGAGAGACACTCAGCACTACAGGATTTATGGAGCTTGCATGCACTAAAAAGCCAAAGCCTTTAGTTCTGCTTGTTCGAATTGGTACACTGTTTATGGCTTGCTGTAAAATACTAGAACGTCGAATTTTGTGCGTTGATGATGGAACTCAGCAGTTGTCTTTTTGGAAGATTACACATATTCAAGTCCCTGTAATGGCGCTCATATGTGATATATTGTTGCTGGAGGCGTAGTCAAACAGAGCAGGCAAGACAGTAGTGCTCCGACCTCCCGACCTTCGCCGTTCACATGGTATTGGCACTTGTGCTGTAAACATAAAACATATATTAATAGTCTTTTTGAATATATATATATATATATATATATATATATATATATATATATATATATATATATATATATATATATATATATATATATATATATATATATATCGCGCGGCAGGCACTGCTTCGAGAAAGACGACGACAACGTTTTGGTTGGAAGCCTTGTGTCTGTGTTGCCGAAGCTCTGTGTCCTCTCGCTACGTGCTCTGCTATCTGAGCGTTTTAGCAATCGAACTATAACACCTCTTGACATTTGGTGGACGTTCTGGAACCTGGAACTCCGCAGCCGGACGCTCGTTACCGTTGCTGTCATGCCTCAGGACGCCGCTAAGCCCGATCCTCCCGTGGCATCGCCTGTCGTCTGCTCCGGTGCTCTACGCCAACGAGATCCTCCGGTCTTCCGCGGCAACGACGACCATGACGTGGAGGATTGGCTCTCGTCATACGATCGCGCGAGTGCGCATAACAAATGGGATGACAAAGCTAAACTGACTAAATTCATTTTCTATCT
Source organism: Dermacentor variabilis (assembly GCF_050947875.1). Lineage (NCBI taxonomy): Eukaryota > Metazoa > Arthropoda > Arachnida > Ixodida > Ixodidae > Dermacentor > Dermacentor variabilis. The sequence goes on from NC_134575.1 coordinate 168,479,962, forward strand.
TTCTGGAGTCGTTAGTCTCTGGTTCATGAATCATGACACGATTCCAACCTTTCCACCTGGACAGCATTTACCCATTGTTTTAAAGAAGTCTTCTGTCGCCCTGCTGTGCACAAGCTTCGCGCAGAACAACGCTTGCGAAGTCACGCTCAGAAAAAGGGTGAAAACTCCACCAGCTACATTGAGGACGTAGTTGACCTTTTCCGGCGCATTAATCCCGCCATGCCCGACTCTGAAAAGGTGAAAAATGTCACGAAGGGCATAGAGGATGACGCCTTCCATATGCTCTTGGCGAAAAATCCTCAAACGATTGACGAGGTCATTACACTGTGCCAGAGCTACCATGAGCTCCGCAAACAACGCCTTACTGCGCGCCGAGCTGCCGTGCCCGACGACACGATTTCGGCTTTAACTGAAGCTTCCTGTGCTGCTCCCGCCCACTATTGCTTCCTCAGCCAAATCAAGCAATTCGTTCGCGAAGAAGTCGCGGGCCAACTCTCACTGCTGCCTGCTACCCAGTCGTCTGAATCCTCTTTGTGGCCGGAACTCCGACGCGTCATACACGAACAAGTCAGCAACGCACTACCTCTCGCTAATCAGCCACCTTCAGCGCCGGTTCCGCTCACATACGCTGCCGTCGTCGCCAGGCGGAGACCACCGCCTGAAGTTGCGCACTACACCCCCACAAGCGGCTTATACGCCTCGCCTTCTCCAGCTGCGAACTACTTGCCCAGAAGCGGCTTCTGCGCGCCTCCGCAGCGCCTACGCCCAGCTCAAAACAGTGCACCGCTACCTAGGCCCCCTGTTGATTATCCGTGGCGTACCCAAGACAACCGGCCGATCTGCTTCGCGTATGGCTTTGCTGGCCACGTGGCACGGTTCTGCCGCCGGCGGGGTTGGTATCCTCCCGATACTGCGAGATGTGAAGGGAATGCTCCTTACTCCCAGTCCCGCTATTCGCCACCAGTTCCGCACTTCGCTCCTTCATCTCCTGTTCCCCGAAGCTTCAGCACTCGTCGGTCTCCATCTGCCCGTCGACGTTCCCTCTCCCCCATCGTCCGCCGCCCTCCAGCTATGGAGGAAAACTAAAAGGCGCAGTTCCGGGGGCAAGAACTGCGATCTCTTCGAACTGCCCAAGCCCTCGGTTATTCCCTACGAACATCATTGGAAGTTTTTGCCGAAGGTGTCGCCGTTTACGCGCTTGTCGACACGGGTATCCGTGATTGCCGACCAGCTTCGCCGTACGCTCCGAAAAGTCGCGACGCCGTTTTCTGTCATTTCGCTACGTACAGCAAGCGCTGAGCCAATTGAGCCCTTAGGAACATGTACCGTCCGTGTCGCCATACAAGACAGTTTACACCACATTGAGTTTGTTATTCTTCCCCGCTGCTCTCATGCCATCATTCTAGGATGGGACTTCCTCTCATCTCATCACGCTGCTATTGATTGTGCCCGTGCTGAACTTGCGGCGACTCCATTTTGCGGCAGTCCTTCTGAAGATTTGCCTCCACCTTCTGCTCGGGTGCTCGTCTCCACCGACGCTGATATCCCTCCCTTCTCTTCCGCCCTTGTACCCGTTTCCTGCGCTGATTTCTGCGATTCCACAGTTCTTTTCAGGCCATCTCAACTTGCTGCACGCCGTCATCCCTTCTTGTTTCCCTTTGCCTCCTTCCCTTTCGCGAGGGCTCCAGCGAACTTTACGTTTCGAATTCTTTTTCGCGTCCATCAAGCTTACGTCGTGGCGAGTGCATCGGTTTTACTGATGAATTCGACACGAGCTCTGCGTACGATGTGCCTGATGACTCGACTCCTCTTCACTTTGACGCCATGGCTCTCCCTGCCTCTGCGCCTGCATGTGACTGAACGTTTGCTCCATTTACTCATCCTAACCTCACTCCGACTCAGCGCAGGCAGATCGTCGACCTCCTTAACCAATTTCGAACTTCTTTCGACCTCCAAAAACAATGTTTGGGACGTACCTCCACAGTCGTTCATCACATCGACATCGGCAGCCAAGCGCCTCTACGCCAACGGCCATACCGTGTGTCCGCGACGGAGCGCCGTGTTTCGGATGAGCACGTAGGAGACATGTTTCGACGGGGCGTGATACAGGCATCACACAGTCCCTGGACTTCTCCAGTACTGCTGGTCAAAAATAAAGATGGGACTATTCGTTTTTGTGTGGACTATCGACGTCTAAATAAGATAACCCGGAAAGATGTCTATCCTCTTCCCCGTATCGACTACGCACTGGACAGCCTCCAAGGCGCTGAATTCTTTTCGTCCTTAGAGTTACGATCCGGTTATTGGCAGGTGCCCGTGGCTGACGCAGACCGCCCGAAAACAGCTTTTGTTACGCCTGATGGCTTATATGAATTTACCGTGATGCCCTCTGGCCTCTGTAAGGCGCCTGCAACATTTGAAAGAATGATAGATAACATCCTCTCGGGCCTCAAATGGCAGACATGCCTTTGTTATTTCAATGACATTGTCATCTTTTCCCCGGATTTTTCTTCTCACTTGTTCCGACTCAAACGCGTGTTCACTGGCCTTGCCGATGCTGTACTCCGGCTCAACTTAAAGAAGTGTTGCTTCGCCGCCAGACAGCTAGTCATCTTTGGCCACGTTGTTTCGAAAGATGGTGTGCTCCCAGATTCAACCAACCTCCAAGCCATTGCCGAATTCCCAGGACCAAAGACCACAAAAGAACTCCGCAGCTTCATCGGATTATGCTCCTATTTTCGTCGTTTCATCCGCAACTTCGCCACCATAATAGCGCCTTTGACGCAGCTTCTCGCGGGTAACCACGACCTCTTGGCCTGGCCGCCAGTTTGCGATGCCGCATTCACGACGCTGCGTCGTCTTCTAACCTCATTCCCCCTACTCCGACATTTTGACCCAAGCGCACCGACAGAAATACACACGGATGCAAGTGGTGTCGGCATTGGCGCTGTTCTTGCACAAAGAAACACTGGCTTCGATGAACACGTTGTTGCCTTCGCTAGCCGCGCACTCACGAAAGCGGAAACGAAAGCGGAAGAAAACTATTCCGTTACAGAAAAAGAATGCCTGGCTGTCATTTGGACCATAACTAAGTTTCCTCCTTACCTCTACGGTCGCCCGTTCGACGTCATCACGGACCACCATGCACTCTGCTGGCTGTCGTCCTTGAAAGATCCCTCAGGCCGCCTCGCTCGATGGGCGCTTCGCCTCCTAGAGTATAATATTCGAGTGCTGTACCGCTCCGGCCGTAAACATTCGGACGCGGATACCTTGTCTCGCTCCCCAGTGCCAGGCCAGCCCAATCATCAGAAAGTACAAATATGGGAGTCCACCCTCCCCGCCGCGGATATGCTTTCGGAGCAGCAGAAGGATCCATGGATTGTTGCTATGCTGGCTTTTCTGTCAGACCCATCAGGGCCTTCTACTGGCCGTGCATTGCGTCGCCAAGCACACCACTTCGCTGTTCGTGACGGGCTCCTATACCGCCGCAACTACCTCTCGGACGGGCGCAAATGGTTACTCGTGGTTCCTCGGCATCTACGTTCGGATATATGTGCAGCGTTTCACGACGACCCGCAATGCGCACATGCAGGAGTACTCAAAACCTACGCGCGCCTGCGAATTCGTTAATACCGGCGCGGGATGTACCAATTCGTCCGCCAATATGTCCGCTCCTGCCTCGCTTGCCAACGCCGCAAAAACACCCTTCATGCTTTAGCTGCTCCACTGCAACCATTGCCTTGTCCAGGACGGGCCTTTGACCGGGTCGCAGTTGATCTTTATGGGCCCCTTCCGTGTACTTCAGATGGCAACCGCTGAGTGATCATGGCGATTGACCATCTCACACGCTACACCGAAACTTCGCCTCTGTCCAACGCATCTGCGCGGGATGTTGCCTGGTTCCTTCTGCGTAACATCATACTTCGCCATGGAGCCCCCAGAGAGTTGCTGAGCGACAGAGGCCGCGTCTTTCTGTCTGATGTTATAGAAGCCCTGCTCAAGGAATGCAACGTAATTCACCGTACCTCTACTGCATATTACCCGCAAACCAATGGCATGACTGAGCGCCTTAACCGTAATCTTGGCGATATGTCCATGTACGTCGCATCTGACCAAACCAGTTGGGACCGAATTCTACTCTTCGTGGCGTACGCTTATAATACCGCCACACAGACCACTACAGCATTTTTCCCGTTCTTTCTTCTTTATGGACGCGAGCCTTCCTGCACAATGGACACTATCCTTCCGTATCGCCCTGACAGAACGGAGGCTACTACCCTCTCCGAGGCTGCTGCACACGCGGAAGAGTGCCGAAAGCTCGCCCGCACATTTACTTCGGAAGATCAGCAGCAACAGGAGCACCTTCGAGATATTCCCTCTTCTGCGGCACCATATGCCCCTGACTTACTAGTCTGGCTTTGGGTTCCCGCTACCAGCCCTGGACTTTCACCAAAGCTTGTTTCCAAGTACCAAGGTCCCTACCGTGTCGTCAGTCGAACGTCTGCTGTGAACTACTTGGTAGACTCCCCTTGAGCCGCCTTCTGATAAGCGCCGCCGAGGGCGCGAAATCGTGCAGTGCACGTTCAGCGGCTCAAGCCGTACTTTGACCCACCTGTGCTATCTTGCCCGTAGGTCGCCGAGACGGCTCCTCTTCTCCGGGGAGGCAATTGTACTGGAGAAGAACGAGCAGCAGGCACTGCTTCGAGAAAGACGATGAAAACAAGTAATACGAAGCCTTGTGCCTCTGTTGCCGAAGCTCTGTGTCCTCTCACTGCGGTGCTCTGCTATCTGAGCGTTTTAGCAATCGTACTATAACGCCTCTTGACAATATATATATATATATATATATGTAGCAGGACAGAAGCAGTTCTGAGTCCGGGTAAATTTTCACAGTGAAGTATACGCGCGTATGAAGCGTTTTATTGACGTTTCGGCCGGATTCTTGCCTTCATCAGAAACATCTGAAACATCTACCGCCTTCTGTTGCTTGAACAGGTGATGCTGATCGCCGCATCATACCAGCTGCATGCGTGGAACCAGTGCGCCATCGGACCTTTGGACCGTACCGGCATTCAACTGGACCGTTCTATCAACTTTACTCTCGGACACGGAGACCATCGGCAAGAGACGGGAATCACGTCGGACACTATAAATCGGCCACTGTCAAACTACGGCTTCAGTGGGCACGGCGGCACAGCGTATGCAATGTCGTCTAACCGTCTTCTGTTGCTTGAACAGGTTAGTTATTACAATTTTTATGGCTGCAAGAATGATAATCGCTTTGCTGTTGTGCTGCCGTGCCCAGAAGTGATTTTTTCCGGCTTTGCATATTTATGTCTGTTGCTGTCTGGCGACGTAGAAATCAACCCTGGGCCAGAAACGAAGGTGATGTTGAAGGAATTGTGCGATGGCCAAAAGGCAATACAATCAGATCTAGAGAGCATGAGCAAACGGCTGAAGGTGGTTGAAAACAGCCTTAAAATATTTAAAGAAAAGGCGAGTACAATTGCTCAATTGTCTAAAACAGTAAAACAGTAAGAGAGTACACTTGGGCAGCAGCAGGAAGAATGGACAGCTTTGAGGACAGAAGTAGGCGGAATAACTTAGTGGTATTTGGAATACCGGAAGGCGAGAAGGAATCCTTAACTGACCTTGAAGCGAAAGTGTTAGAAGGTGTATTCGAAGAAAAACTTGGCGTCAACTTGAGTACCGTGGAACGAATACATCGGATAGGAAAAAAGAGCGCCCGGCCTCGACCTGTAATTCTCAGGTTGTATGACTCTAGGGAAAAGCTAAAATTTACAAACAATGCAGAAAGCTGAAGGGCAGCGTCTCCATTTCTGAGGATTTTTCAAAAGAAACGCTGGTGAAGCGTAAAACGCTCTGGGATTCCGCGAAACAAGAAAGGGAGGACGGGCATCGCGTGCGCTTGAATTACGACACGTGGACTCCGACGTGTACGCGTGGGATCGATCAAGGCGCAGCCGTGTGAAGGTTCCGTATCCTGACAGACTGCTGGTACGGGTGACTGACGGAACGCAAAATGTGATTCCAATGCCTTCCGCTTGCTCAATTTGAACGCTAGAAGCATAGTAAACAAAATTGGAGACTTAGAATACATCCTGGCTTATTACGATCTCCATGTGCTTGCAATAACCGAAACGTGGCTGCGGCCCGAAATGCAAGACCAAGAGCTCGTACCACCTAATTACAAAATCATACGAAGAGACCGCGATGCTCGTGGGGGCGGAGTTGCTATTGTATTCAAGGCCGATATGGACTGTGCGCAAATTACTGGCATTCCAACACATGAAAGCATCTGGTGTTATATTAATCTAGATAAAACAAGGATAATTCTTGGAACTGTTTATAGACCGCCTAAATCGCCCATTTCCTACCTTGAAGATATGCAGCTTTACTTAGAAAGCCTTAAAAAGTGCAGCTGTCGCATAATCATCGCTGGTGATTTCAACTTACCATGGATTGATTGGTCCACGCTGAGCGCTCAGCCTCGCGAAGATGCCCATTGTGAACTACTTCTAGAAATAGCTTTCAGTAAGGATTTACAACAGGTAGTTCATGAGTGTACACGCGCAGTTGGGAAATCAAGGTCTGTATTAGACTTGGTGTTACTAGACGGGCGATTTGAAGACTACGACGTATCGGTTGAAACCGGCCTCTCGGATCATAAGCTAGTTCATGTGGAGATAAAGTCTACCGCTGTATACCCGTAAGGCTGGTAGTACTACGCATGTCCTGTGCTTCGATAGAGCCGATGACACAAGCATTATTGATCATCTTTCGCTGTGTTTTGATGAATTCACTTCGACGGATGACGTCAATGCGATGTGGATTGCGTTTAAAGATATCGTTTTTTACTGCGTAAACAGATCTGTGCCAACTCGAAAGAAGAAAATAAATAAACGGAACCCGTGGATAACCCGCGAAATTATACATTTAAAACGGAAAATTAACCGTGAGAGACAGAAGTCAAACAAAGATCATAATAAAATTTCGGCGCTAAGCTCTATATTGCGCACAAATATGGCTGCTGCTAAAACAAATTACTATGACGCGACATTAACTAATTTTATGAAGCACGATCCGCACCGTTTTTGGCGCCATTTGTCGCATAATAAGGAAGCTCAAAGTGTCATTGTCGCTAATGACGAACTTGTGTCGGACAACTCGCAGTATGTTTTAATGATTTTTTTCAATCTGTCTTTACTGACCCTTCTGCAGATGGTCTTTCTCCCCTCTCTCTAGAATCCCCGTACACATCACCAATGCCTAATATTCAGGTTTCGCATGAAGGCATTGTGGCTCTTTTGCTTAAAATTAACGATAAGAAATCTGTGGGTCCAGACCGGATACCAAATGCCTTTCTGCGCAGATATGCGGAATGGGTAGCGCACTATCTAGAGATCATTTTTAGTTCTTCGCTGAAACAAAAACGGGTCCCAGATGACTGGCTGGTCGCAAAAGTGGTTCCGGTTCACAAGTCTGGTGAAAGGCAACATATTGGAAACTATCGGCCAATTTCACTCACGTGTGTATGCTGCAAGCTACTTGAACACATAGTTTCAAAGTCAATCTACACCTACCTTGATGACAAGAAAGCTTTTTTTCCCAACAAGCACGGGTTTCGACAGCACCTTTCGACTGTCACACAGTTGATAGAAACGATCAACGATTTTTCAGCTTCCTTGAACAATAGAAAGCAGGTCGACGCTATATTTTTAGATTACTCGAAGGCTTTCGATCTGGTTGTACATAATGCATTAATTAAAAAACTGATGGAAATGAATATAAATTATGATGTTGTTATGTGGATCCGCTCATATCTTACAGATCGGACACAATATGTTGAAATAAATGGTAACAAATCTAACTAATTAAAAATAACCTCAGGCGTTCCACAGGGATCCGTTTTAGGACCACTTCTTTTTCTAGTTTGCATAAATAATATTGCTCATTACATAAGTAACGAAATAAACATCCAGTTATTTGCAGACGATTGTTTATTATATCGTGAAATCAATAACGAAAACGATAGGCGTCACTTAGTCAAGCCCTTAAAGCTGTAGAAGTGTGGGCTCCAAAAAGCAAAATGAAAATTAACGAATCTAAATCAGTCATGCTCAGAGCTGCAAACAAAAGACAGCATGTTATTGAGTGTAATTATGAGATGAACTCAACAATTCTTACCAAAGCTGAAACGGTAAAATACCTAGGTTTAACAATTTCGAAAGACTTAAGTTGGAAATCACACATATACAGAACTTGTGGAGCTGCAGAAAAAAAGTTATGGTTCCTTCACCGAAAATTAAAGCTAGCAACGACACCCGTCAAACTACTTGCATATTTAACTTACATTAGACCAACGTTAGAGTATGCCAGTGTCATTTGGGATCCGTTTCAATCCGGAATTATAAACCGCATTGAGAAGATACAGATAAAATCTGCAAGATTCATTCTTTCTCGGTATTATCGTACTGACTCTGTTTCCGAAACGCTTCGGTTGCTTGATTTGCCTCCACTGGCTCAACGGCGGAAGTTAGCTCGACTTAAATTTCTTTTTTTTGTTATCAAAAGGCCACTTCAATATTGAAACCACGCCCTATCTTGCTCCCAGGCAGGGTAGAAACGTCAGATCAAGCAATCATTGCATGTTCTCAATTCCAAAAGCATATCTGGGCATGTACGCTTATTCATTTTTTCTGTGAACGATTAAGGAATGGAACAGTTTGCCGGCGTCTGTTTCGCAGTCGAGTAGCATTAAAATCTTCGAGCAACACGTTAAAAACCTTTTATGAAATTTAATCTTAGTGGTGCCATGCAAACACTGTCGCACATTTCTAGAAATACATACAATAGTCTTTCTTTTATGCTGCTTCCAATATCACTGTCACAATGTTAGAAGCATGTATTTCTTAGCCAAACTATTGTATTTGTATTTCATTATTTGTTTCGCATTGTATTTCCAACATTCATTGCTTCATGTCCTATTTTCGTTTGTAAAGTGTTTACATTTTTTACGCCATGTGCACACCAGCTGTACCCACCCTGTTACGGCCAAGACGGCCAACAGTATTTGAAAATATTATATATATATATATATATATATATATATATATATATATATATATATATATATATATATATATATACGAGTTACAACAAATGATGGAGGACCTTAGCAGAGAGAGTGCAGACCGCGAAGATCATCATGAATAGCCGGTCAAGGGAACAAGAGTTCCCGATCGCCAGTGAGCCTCTAGAGTCTGTGAAGGCGTACGTCAATTTACCAAGGTCACTTTATCACAGGAAATCCTGACCATGAGAAGGAAAGTCACAGAAGGATAAAAATGGGTTGGAATGCATACGGCAGGCACTCTCAGCTCCTGACTGGAAACTTACCATCATCATTAGAAAGGAAGGTGTACAATCAGTGGATTTTACCGGTGGTGACATATGGGACAGTAGCTTGGAAACTGACAAAGAAGCTTGAGTACAAGTTAAGGACCGCGCAAAGGGCGATGAAACGGAGAATGCTAGGCATAAGGTTAAGAGACAGAAAGAGAGCGGTTTGAATCAGACAGCGAACGGGTATAGCCGATATTCTAATTGACACTGAGAGAAAAGAAATGGAGCTGGGCAGGTCATGTAATGCGCAGGTTAGATAACTGGTGGATGATTAGGGTTACATAATAGGTGCCAAGAGGAAGGCTGCGCCGTCGAGGGCGGCAGGAGAATAGGTGGGGCAATGAATTTAGGAAATCAAATTATGGGGTTTAACGTGCCAAAACCACTTTCTGAGTATAGGCACGCTGTAGTGGAAGGCTCCGGAAATTTCGACCACCTGGGGATCTTTAACGTGCACCTAATTCTAAGTACACGGGTGTTTTCGCATTTCGCCCCCATCGAAATGCGGTCGCCGTGGCCGGGATTAAATCCCGCGACCTCGTGCTCCGCAGCCCAACACCATAGCCACTGAGCAACCACGGCGGCTAATTTAGGAAATTCGCGGGCGCTAGTTGGAATTGTTTTGCGCGAGACAGGTGTAATTGGAGATGGCAGGGAGAGGCCTTCGTCCGGTAGTGGACATAAAATAGGTGGATGAAAATGTGTAGATAATATATACTGTAAAGAAATTATTTGCCCAAATCTTCTAATCACTGAATAACAATATGGTTAATGATGGTGAAATGTATTCCAATAACAAAGGACGAAGAAGATAAACACACGAGTTTGTCTGTGTGCATCATCTCTTCGTGCTGCGTGTTTGTGTATGCTTCGTGTAAAATACTTTTTTGGCTAGTTAAATAACAATGACACAGTAGTATGTGGCGCAATAAAATTATTTCTTTTGGGCATACTAATGTACCGCAGAGCGTTGTCTCACCAGGGAACTGCTGTGGGTCACAGGCGTAGTACTTTTTCCAGTCACTGCCGTACGATATGTGGTCGAGGTACCAACAGGCAGACAGCAGTGCTTTGTAGCCCGCCGACGTTACCGAAGCCAATTCGAGCTCTTGCGGCTGCTTCCACACCTGTACCACGGCGTCTGGGGCGATCTGTGGATGAGACGTGCGGAAAAGCCGTGGCAGAAAAAATTGCGCCAGCACTGATCTCACGATAGCTGTCGATAGTAAAACAATGAGCATTTCATGTATGTAGTAACATACTGTATTTCTAAAATCACGTTTAATTGGCATCTGTAGTAGTCATTCTCGTACTTCCATTGATTCGGTCATATGCGGCATATTCCGCTATCGCCTGACATCGCCATAGCATTCACTTGCCAACACTGTCTTCAGCCTTCTGTCTTCCAACACTCCAGCCTTGCCCACGAGCAAGGCTGGAGAACGCCGAATAAGTGACGTGGATGGAACGCTAAAGGCGGTATAACGACGTCACGGTGACAGTGGGATAATGCCGATGCCGACGACGACGATGGTATGACGAAAAACAAATAAAGTTCGAATGAAGACTTACAGACAATCGAATGACAACAGGTGGCATAACCATGATTTATTGACCATAAAGGATGAAGACTTTGAAATGATGAAGAAGCAATGACGTCGATGGATCAGAGAAGATGGCATGAGGATGACGGAATGACGACAACGGTATCCCGTTATCAAAGTTACGACAGTGGGTAAACAACTGCGTGTTGAGGATGGCATGACGATAATGATATTATGATAACTGTGATGACGATGACCTGACGACTACGGCATGACAAGGCCCACATGCCTAAGTTAGAATCAGGACGATGGAATGACCCCGATGGCATTACAGAGACGGTATGAAAACGAATGCATGGTAACAGCTGTTTGACGGCGATGGCGCAACTATGACGGCATGGTGACAATGTCATAACGATGACTGGGAAACGATGGCGTCACAATGACGGCGTGATGTGAGCCGGATGCCGAAGTTAGAACAACGACGATGGAATGACCACAACTGCATCAAACCGACGCTATAGCAAAGAATGCATGACGCCGACTGTGTGAAAACGATCACCGGTCAGCGGAATTAAGACAATGGCATGACGACCACAGTGGGAAGGCGATGGCTCACAATTACGGCATGACGACAGTCGAATGTTGAAGTTACAATCCCAATGATAAAACAACAGTGACGGCATCCCGAAGACGGTACAAGTGCACGACGACGACTGTATGACGACGACGCAATTACGACGATCGGATGACAACGCCATGGGGACAATGCGGTATTGAGAAGTACCTGATGTCAATGGCGTGAATATTACTGTATCATCAAACGTTTATGACAAGGATTGCGCGATGAATTCAAAATAGTAAATCCGACGTGACAACGATGGCACATCCACGAATGCAAGGCAAGTGCCTCACAATGGTTGCATAATAGCGACTGTCTGAGGTTGAATGATAGAACGACACGGGTGGCATATTAAAAATAGAATTAAATCAGTGTAATTACAATGTAATGAACAAATAATAAAGTCGAAGGAACAACAACGACGATTTAACGACGGCGGCAATATGACAATCGTATCACATTACGAAAGTATTGACAGCCACAAAGTGCCAGTTGGACGACGATGACATGATGACGATGGTATGACGACGAATTTTGGGCGACAACGCCATGGTGAGCGTGAATGACAAAGCTGCAATGACGATAATACTAGGAGCACAAACCCGGACCAAGTGGCTCAAGCTATTAGACAACTTGACCCATTCGGTCTTGATGGAATGTGCGATAAAGACGGCATTGCGATTGTAAGATCCCCAAAATTAAAAATTACCGACGATTACGTTACTTCCTAATGCGAAATTTGAGCGCAGCAAATAAGCTGTTTCACCTTTTGGATAGATTGAGGCAAAGAAATCGAGCAACACATGTATGCGCTATCACATAATTTTTTTTTTATTTTTCACACGTATTCCTTTAACAAAGACTCCACTAACAGTTCTTGACAGTCATGAAGGAAGCTTTGTGGTCGGACAAATAGACTGATATATGTTCGACTTGGTACACCAATGCTTGATTCTCAAAGACGAGATCTATACAAGTGCCTCGCGAGGTTGTCACAGCCGTGGGGGAAGCAGAGGCTAAGCGCCGCCGCCGAGAAGACCCTGCCGTTCGCGCCGCCGAAGCGGAGGCTCATCGCCGCCGTCGAGAGCAACCAGCAGTAAGCGAGGCTGAAGCAGAAGCTCATCGCCGCCGCCGAGAAGACCCTGCAGTTCCCGCCGCCGAAGCGGAGGCTCATCGCCGCCGTCGAGAGCAACCAGCAGTAAGCGGAAGCGGAGGGGGGCGGCGTGTACACCCAGCGGCAAACGATGGGGGCAGAAGCGCGCGCAGCAAGCGGACAACACGATAAAGGGAGGAGGGAAGAGATAGCAGCGACTGACTGATGCCGCTGACGGCGATAGTGAGTCAACCCCAGCTATCCGCCACACAAGAACAGGGGGGGGGGGGGACCCTTTCCTCCTCTTTCTGCATGGCGGCGACGGTGTTCTATGCAGTCACGTTATCTTGACTCTCTAGCGGCGTCAGCGGCATCCAGCGGTATCAGTCGGTCGCTGCTAGCGCTGGGGGGATGAAAGGGGGGCGGAGCTGGTTACGAGGCCGACGACGACGCCGACGACGACGCGAAACCCAGGAACGGACGCCAAAGAGCTGCGCTCTAAAATAACGGAGATAAAGCTATCACGGCGGTATCGCTATCAGGAGCACATACGTAGTGGCCCAAGCAGATAGACTACTTTTGCCACCGGGTCTGCGTAAGAGGCTAGATAGATAAATAAGCTCCAAAGGCTGAAGTGGGCAAAAATGCTATTCGTATTAACACATGCATCGATAGACAGAAAGGCTCAAAACGCCTGAAGTAGGCAAACAATGCTAATCGTACTTTTTAAAAACATTTCAGATGGTTGCGTTTCAATAACGTTTCCTCAGCATAGCAGCCCGTCGCTCTAAGATGAGACCGTGGGTGCATGCGTAGAAATATCACCTAAAGTGCTTACTAGCCTCCTGTCGTCTCGCTATCCTGATCATGCTATTGTCAATGAATTGCGTTCATTCCACCATTGTCATGCCATCATCGTCACTGAATCGTCATCATGCAGTAGTGATCCATTCTTGTCGTACCATCGTCGTGATGCCGTCGTAAGCGTTCCATCCTCGTTGTTCGATCTTCCTGGTACAATTCTCCTCTTAATATCATCATCATGCCGGGATCATCATAGCATCATCGTCATATAAGCGTGATGACGCCACCACTGTCATACATTCGTCATCAATTTATTGGTACATGCTGTTGTCCACAGGCTGTCATCGTCATAACACCGTCATTATTTAAAAATCATCCGAAAGTCGTCATGCCGCCTTCATTTTTCCATCAACGCCACTTGTGCTTTTTCTTTCGGTTGTAATCGTGCTTTCGTCATTCAATCGCTGTCATGTCACCATTATCACGCACTCACTGTCGTACCCTTGCCCTTACGGCATCGTCATAGAGTTGTTACCGCGTATTCGTCGTCACACAGTGGTCGTCATCACCTTGTCGTCATGCCATGAACGTCATACTATTGTCACCATTTCAGAATCGTCACCCGTTGCCAAGCGTCCTCGTCATACCACATTTTAATCCATCGACGTAATTCCATCATCATATTTCTGTTGTAATTCAATTGTGATCATCTCGCCATGCGATGCCATCGCTCTCGTTGCGTCATCGTCGTATAGTCATCATCATGCATTTGTTATCATCGTCGTAATTACAGCGATCATCTGATTCTCGTCTTGCCGTCGTCATCATGCCATCGTGGTCATACACTCCTGGTCAGCTTATTAACCTCATGCCTGGTCATCAAGCTGCCGTCGTTACACTACCGTAATTATTTCAGAACCATCTTCTCATTGTCGTCATCCTTCATGGTCATACTTCCATCGCCGTTCTATCGTTGTCCTTCCTACTTCGGTATTCCGACATCGTCACTGTCGGTGTCTTACAGTCATCGTGATACCATCGTGGCCATGACTCATCCTGTCGGGCGAGTGTTATCGAAAAGTTGGCCTACCTTGGAAACAGTGTATGTCGCATACACCCAAAGATATGCAAATGTCCGCGTGATCAAAGCAGATTCGTAAATAAAGGTGTCTTTAACAATATGGTACATTACTACATTGCTTGAATGCTAATGGCTATAACTTCAACTGTCATCATGAGGTGACTTCTGCTGATTTTTTTTCACTGTGTGCGGGTAATGTAAACTTCATGGTCGACGAATAGGGTAAAACCAACAACCTAGTACACACTTCATATTATTAGCAGCCCGGATGAGTTCATTCCCATGCTCACGACAACAATATGCTGACTAAAGCAAGTCCCCAGCGTTCAGGAGCAGGTTTTTGTTGTTGTGCCACCTAACATGTTTCAGACTTGTGAGGAGGATTTGCCACAGAAGACGACGAAATGCTGCACACAGCAATGACTAATGAGAAACGAGTGAAAGAAGACAACGCTCTCTGACACACTGCACGCAAGGTACTATTACACATTCTGTAGAGAAATAAAAGCTTACCGCGATCGGCACGCTTTTCCGCACCTTCCACGGCACGATCAGCCGTGGAAGGTCCCGCGCACGTATCAAAGAACTGAACAAGAGCTGCTAGAATTTTCACAAGGGTGGCACTAAATGAACAGACACAAAATTATATTGGGCGTATGGCTGATAAATATTGGCACGTGTACTTGTTTATCATTTCCGGGTGACCGCTTGTCACCTCTTAACAAATGTTATTACACAGCCCAGGATGCACCTGCATGTATCGGAAATCTTTGGAATGTTATCCATGGTTCCATCCTCTGTCTGTGACCAAACCTTGTGCCATCTGATCGCATGTATGCGCGACCCGAATAATGTAGAACTGTGGAAGACACGCGGGTCCAAGCGATAACTTAGGAACATTCGACGGCTGATGTGTAACAGCCGACGCACTTAACCCGCTGATCAGATTTTCGACGATCGCCTAGTGTGTTCGCCGCTATTGTTGTTCTTTGAGTGTAGCCTGCTTATGAGGGCACAAGTTCGCTCAATAAAACGCTAGTTTCGTTAATCACAGTTTGGCTGCCTTCTTCACCATCACTACTACGTGACAATATTAACATAGGCGGAGCTTGTAAGAAATGCAATGAACATATAAAGCAATGTAGGCAATGTTTGTTTCATCTGTTTAAATTGATCATGTCAGCGACTTCACAAATCGGGATTTAATTCCATTCAAATTTGTATTCAAACATATAATAACCCCTTTATTTATATTATCAAGACGTAATGATCACGACTGTAAAATTGGAGTACCAAATTAAGACGAACGTGTATGCTACTCCTTTTTTGTCCAAGCATTAAACAAGTAACAAAGGCAGAATGAAGAGCAAGTTCACTGTAACAGTGAAGGTGCCTTCTATTCCTTGCTGTAACATCCTTGGGCACTGCGGGATATACTTGCAATAAAGATAAAATTCGAAATTTTCACAAATAATCAATACTCCTTGATGCAAAATTTGAGCGCAGCTGGGGCGCTATAACGCAAAACCGTTCCACTATGTTTTGATTACAATCTTTTGACTTGAAATGTGCTTAACCACCGACGCAAGCATCGGGCGGTCACCTGCAGGGTTGTCTCAAAAGACCAATCAAACGCTCCCCTTGTTCATAGAAGGTGACTTTTGTTTGCCTACACTGAGCGGCTTCTCTTATCTAACTGACGAGGAGAGAGGCGAGGAGCGCGATCAAGTGGAGAGGGATTCGATGTGACAGAGCCACTGCACTAAAAATCGATAACCAGATGAAGAGGGTGGTGCCGGTGTCTGTGATTGGTCCGCTTTCTCTTACTTAGCCTACTGTGGCTCGTCGACAATTCCGGCGGCATGCAACGGAAGCTTAAGATTGACGCTAAAACCAATCCTCATCAAAGAAGAGTTGGCAGAACGAGGTCGTAAATGTCCCGAAACTGCTCTAAAACGTTACACGGCCAGGCAAAAACTTTTAATACACGCAAAGAAACCCATGCTCGCCAGCAGGTGCGAGTAGCCAGTGCCTGAGCGATCGGCGGCAGCCATCTTTTATTCCTTTCGGAAAGGGGCAGCCTGCGGCTATTCTGAGAAAAAATTAGTTTTGTTCGGCATATTAATGCATCTTGAACGCGTACACGTCACCTTGATGCGGCGAGTTTTTGCGGTTTTTTGACGTGCGACAGGCAGGTGAAGTGGGTGCAGTCAAAAAACTTTTCACCTATAGTCGAGGGCTAACGGCGAGAACGTGTCCAATCAAAAGTAACTATTTTTATTTTGTTCAGTAAAATCGTGCATAATCAGTGTTTAGACGTCATATCAGATGGGGAGCTATCGCATTTCTCGCGGCGTCACGTGACAAACATGCGAAGAGGGGGGTCCACGAAAGTTTTTCACCAATCGCAGATGGCTGATTGCAGAATTAGAATAGAAAAGTTTGGAATAGTTTTACGTGATAGCGCCCCTGTATACGTGTTTTCATTTCGCGATATACTGGCTGCCGCGGACATTCTGTCTCGTGCTGCATGTTGCAAATAAAGCAACTTGTGGCCAGACTGCCTCGCTAATCGGTAGATCGCGAGAGAAAGCGCGTGGGCGACGTGTCGGTGTGATTCACATCAGCCGCCGCAGACGACCTCCGGTAATACAGGGTTTTGTTCCTATACAGACGATGCCCGCTACTCTGGGCCCATCTCGGTGCATCGTCGCCGCAAAGCTCATCGTGCATGGCACTACGCTTTTCTTCTTACGCTTTTAACATACCCTCTGCCTCCTCTTTCCTCCTCGCGCTCTCTTCGCTCTCGTCGCTATATTTTATCTCCCGCTGCGGTCCGCGTTCGTTTACATCTTTCGCGGTGCTCGTTCGCACGGTCACAAGGTAGGACGCCCACAACGACGCTCGCCGCCGGAACAGGTGCCTAGGAGCAGTGCTCTTAAAATAATGTGTCATTCTTGACATCACCGTGCACTTGTGTTTCTCTCATGCATTCAGAAAGAAAAGGTACATTGCAGAAGTTAAACTCGGCCGTACAAGTGGTTCAAGCAGCGTTGCGCTCACCTGCACTTTATTGTCGAACACTTCTTGCCATACCACGTAACTCTTACGCAGGGTCTGAATGATCTCCAGCAATCTGTGAAGAACAAAATTCAGCATTGCATAAGATTACCTCACAAAATATTCGCTCTTCATAAAATCAACATTATTATTTCTGTCTTTATATAAAGACATCGCATTTGCTTAAGAATGGGTGCACTGCACTTGCAATGTCAAAATGCCGCGACGCTATATGTGCCCTACCACGCTCACGATGAAGACGACGACCTCGAGTGTGCAAGCGAAGTGCTAGCGAAGGAGAAGCCTGAACTGAGCGCTTGTTATAATTGTCTCGATTAAATACCGCTCTCCGCTCTTGTATCAAGTGAGCCGTGGCACTGGTGGACGTGCTAGGTGTGGCACCACAACCTAATGATAGGGATGACTCCTGTGAGTAGCCCTGCATCCAGCCCGTCAAGACATCGTCCACGCGTCGCGACACGTGTGCACCGCGCAGGCCGTTGCCTGCAAGGTCTGTGCCCGGAATTCGTTCTCTTGCAAGAAACTGTGTCAGCGACCTCACCGACTCAGCAAATGGGGCTTGCAAGTCCAACATAGGTGACTTTTAAGAACAATGTAGTTCGCCCAAGCTTCCACTGTTTGAGGTATGAAGACGCCGAAGACTGGCTGGACCAGTACGAACGCCTAGCTAAGGTCAATCAATGGCGTCCGTATAAGAAGCTTTCCAATGTGTACTTTGCTCTTGAAGGTAGCGCAAGGACGTGGTTCCAAAACCACGAGGCAAATTTGAGAACGCGGGACGATTTTCGCCGTCGGCTACATGATTCTTTCGGAAGCACCGATCGCCGAGATAATTCACAGCGCCTTTTCGAGTTGCGCATTCAGAAGCGCTACGAAGGTGTTTCTATGTTTGCCGAGGACATGTTTCGTTTGTTTCGCCGCGCGCATCCCAAGATGCCTGATTCGAAGAAGCTGAGCCATCTCATGCGCGGCGTCAAAGAACAGCTCTACGCTGGTCTCGTGCGTAACCCGCCTGTAACAGTGAAAGAATTCGCTAAGGAAGCCACAGCAATCAAGCGGGCGCCCTAGCAGCGTTGCCGGCAATACGAACGCCTGACCAATGATGCGCCTGCAGCAGCCGCAGTACTGTCAGTGATGAGACCGCTGCGTCAACTGATAAGATACATTGTGCGCGAGGAGATCACTAAGCAAACTGCGACACCGAAGGTGTTTACTGTTGCTTCGGCCGCTGAAGTTGTCCGCCAAGAAATCCGGCAAGCATTTCCTGAGCCACTCTCTGAAACATGTCCCGAGCCGCGTTTCGAACCACGCACCCGTCCGTCGCCCGCTTTCTACCGTGCCAGTACAGCAGTGCCACTAGCGGCCACCTATTGCCTGCTGGATACAGAAGTAGCATTTCAAGCAACCCCAGCTTCACAGGACCTACGTATGGCGTACTGCTGATCGCCGATCATTGTGTTGTCAGTGTGGCAAACCAGGGCACATTTACCGTTTTTGCCCTCATCGCCAGGGTGGCATCCCGGAAATGTCACCTGCTCCCCCCCCCCCCCTACACAGTTTCCAGAGAGACATCTACGCTTAGACGACAGTGTCACTCGGGAACAAGGAAGCTCAGCTCATCTCCGATCGCGCTGGCCGTCTCCGTTAGGTTATTCTTCGCCGAACCGTCGCAGTTTGGCCGACGTGGTAAGCGGCCGCTCTCCAAGCCCAAGGCGGGAAAACTGAAATCAGCGATCCCCGGGGGAAAAGTTGCAAGTCGCCGAATCGCCAGAAATCCCCCATTATTACTGAGAAACGAGCAGGGCAACCCGGAGAAACGGAAAGCCGACGAATTTCTGAGTGCCGACCTACTCTTAACGATTGATGGGCACGACGGGACAGCGTTAGTTGATACTGGCGCAGACTTTTCGATAATAAGTGAGCAGTTGGCAGACCTGCTTACGTAAGTCAAAATGCAATGGACGGACCCTTATATTCGAAATGCCGGGGGCCAGATAACGACACCTACAGAAAAACGTACTGCACGACTCCAGATAGGAAATACAGCTTTTGTCACCACTTTTATGGATTTGAAAGAGTGCTGCAGAACACTCATCCTTTGAATGGACTTCTTGCGGGAGTACGCGCCGTGGTTAGCATACGGGATGACGAGATAACCTTGTCAACTAGTACAGACACGAGACACGACGGAGAGCACCAACGTACATCGTTACGTGTCGCCGACGACGACGTCTGCATACCACCATTATTATGCAGTCTTGTCTCCATCAGTTGTGGAGAAGAGTTTAACAAGGACGGTGTAGCCGAACAATTAACTGCACTTCTGTTCCATCTCGGTATTGCCATCGCTCGGAGAATCGTCTGCTCAATCGGTCGTCGCACAGAGGTACACTGACAAATTTTACCTATGAACGGCAGCACATGAGTAAAGGCACCGCCGTGGCATACTATCACGAAATTGACCACGTTCAACACTGCTTTGCTGTAAACGAGTAATCAACCGCCGATACGATGCCACATTCATTCGTAGTCCACAGTGAATTGGGGATAAAAGTTAATGGAGAATACCTTAGTAACTTGCGATTCGCTGATGATATTGCCTTGCTTAGTAACTCAGGGGACCAATTGCAATGCATGCTTAATGACCTGGAGAGGCAAAGCAGAAGAGTGGGTCTAAAAATTAAGCTGCAGAAAACTAAAGTAATGTTTAACAGTCTCGGAAGAGAACAGCAATTTACAATAGGTAGCGAGGCACTCGAAGTGGTAAGGGAATACATCTACTTAGGGCAGGTAGTGACGGCGGATCCGGATCATGAGACGGAAATAATCAGAAGAATAAGAATGGGCTGGCGTGCGTTCGGCAGGCATTCACAGATCATGAACAGCAGGTTGCCATTATCCCTCAAGAGAAAAGTGTATAATAGCTGTGTCTTACGAGTACTCAGCTACGGGGCAGAAACCTGGAGGCTTACGAAAAGGGTTCTATTGAAATAGTGGACGACGCAGCGAGCTATGGAAAGAAGAATGATAGGTGTAACGTTAAGGGATAAGAAAAGAGCAGATTGGGTGAGGGAACAAACTCGAGTTAATGACATCTTAGTTGAAATCAAGAAAAAGAAATGGGCATGGGCAGAGTGTTAAGAGAATTTAAAGATTGGACTGATGCAAACTGTTTGCGAATAAATGCCAGCAAGACATGTAATGAGGACGGAAGATAACCGATGGTCATTAAGGGTTACGGACTGGATTCCAAGGGAAGGCAAGCGTAGCAGGGGGTGGGAGAAAGTTAGGTGGGCGAATGAGATTAAGAAGTTTGCAGGGACGACATGGCCACAGTTAGTACATGACCGGGGTTGGTGGAGAAGTAAGGGAGAGGCCTTTGCCCTGCAGTGGGCATGACCACGCTGATGATGATGATGATGCCAAGGTTTCGCGTTGTATTCATGTATAACCAACTCGCCTACCAGCACGTGCTGAGCGGTTCTTCGAGTTACGTACTCCTCTCGAGCAAGCGAGCCCATTTAGACGCTTGGCCAACGCCTCCTAGATAGCACAAGGCAAGTGCACTTTGATCCGTGACGTCGTGTTTGCCCGACTGCGCCAAAATGTGTTGGGGTCGCTACCGAGTAAGCCTTGGTGATTTCGATGTCACTGCTTTCGTCAACATGGGCTTCGCAATGAAAATTTCGGTCTCAGTAGCATTATGTCATAAAGCAGATGGCACAGGTCAGCCATATACCAGGTGCTAGTTTAGCCCAGGGGGTAAGACATTCGGCATCTAAACGCTGGGTCCTAGGTTCGACACTTCTTACCGCTAAAGTTTTTCCTCACGAATGTAATGTTTTTACGAAAAAAGTGTTTTATGCCGGGGTCCAGCATCAACTTTCTGTAACGGATGTGACGTCGGCGCGAACGTGTACAATGCACTCTCTCTTGGCTGGGATGGCGCTGCCATTTGGGTGCGGTGAAGCAACATACTGCATCATAAAACTAACGAGCCGCGAAAGTGAGCGCTTCGGTAGTCCCAGCGCGGCGGAGGCTCCGACGCGGTGTATTCTGATATATGAATGAATCAATGGTGTTTTATTTCTTTTCACTTTGAAAAAGCGGAGACAGGACTAAAAACTGGGGTACAGCTCGACGAGGGTCCCGCCCCCTTATACGTTTGACAGCAGAGCACTGCAGAAACATCACGCCAAATGCAACACTTGCAGCAAAGTAATACTGGAAACAAATGCACTTTCAACAAAAGTAAAAACTACTATAAAGGTACACAAAAATACATCCACACTTATATACACATACAATTTCACATTTATGCATATATACACACACGCAGATACATACCACATGCACAAGCAGTGCACACATATCTATCTACACGTATGGACAGGTGTGCGAACACGCACTCATGATTGTAATAAGTCATTCAAAATATTATGAGATTCTAGTCTATTTGGCGTAACTTACAAAATAGTCTTATTTGGTTATTGGAGTTGCATAAATGATCAAAGTTTTCCAGTGCGAGTTGATTAAGCAGAATGGGTACTGTAAGTGTTAATGATTGTTTATCGTAATTGGTCAGAGGTGTGCGTGCGTGCCACTCCTCTTTATGCCTAGTATCACGGGTGCTACGGTTACCTTTTAAATCGGCCAGTGAAAACACAATATATTTATTAGACTTCAAGTATGACCAGTAGCTTAAAATTAAACGATAGTTGTATAAAGAGCATAAAGGCAAGATTTCAAACCTTGAGAACAGATTTGCCGTAGAAAATAAACGAGGGACATTGGCAATATATCGCACGGCTCTTTTCTGGAGCAAATGCAATTTCGTAAGGTTTAGCTTGCTACATTGAGGTGTTTATTAGAGCATTCTTGGTGATCTCGGATATGGAGGAAAAAGAGTGTTTGACATGTCATAGTGTGTTGCCTGAAGATGGCATGTACATAACATGCACTGGTTGCAAGTACTCATACCATCTAGGTAAATGCTCTGTGGTGAAAACATCCAATTTCCGTGCCAAGGGTGACTCACTAAAATCTAGCTGGAACTGTGCAACATGTGAACTTGGAAAAGAAAAGATGTGGCAATACCGTGACACCAACAGAAGATTCAAACATTCAGAAGAGATTGAAAGAGCTAGATGAAAAGATAACCCTCATGCTTCCCCTCGTCACTAAAGTTGACAATTTGACACAACTATTGGAAAAAATCAGTGACATTGAAACATCGATACAGCACCTTTCCGACAAATATCATACAATATTAAGGAAATTAGACAAGCAAAACTCTGACATTGCAGTCTTGGAAAGAAGGGTCAAGGCCGTAGAATCGGGAACGTCCGCAAGCACGAGGGAAGTCAAACTGCAGCTGAATGAGCTGGAACAGTACAGTCGCAGGCAAAACATGGAAGTACATGGCCTCATAGTGGAGGAACACGAAGACCTGCTCACGAAAATGAATGATCTTGCATGCAAACTTCAGCTCCCGCTGCTTGAGAACGGTAACCTTGATGCGCTTCATAGGCTACCTGCACGAAAGGGAAAGAAGCTTATCCTTCTTGCTCGGTTTTCATCCGTCCTACATAAGGAAGAGTGGATGCGCAATCGCTCGCGCCTTGAGAATGAAGCACCAAACGTGAAATTTTTGGACAACCTGACACCTTTCAACAAACACCTTCTCTGGCTAGCAAGTGGAAAAGGCAGGGAAAAGAACTATCGGTTTGTGTGGCAAAAGAATGGTCACATATTTGCACGAAAAACTGAGGGCGCCAACGCGATTCGCATCCGCGATGAAAGTGACATTGATAACATGATATGATGTGCTATTTAGATAGTGTATATCTAGTGTGAATGACAGTTCAAATGGATAACAGTCCTTATCACGATGTTAACTCTTTTAAATGTATGAAGGTTTCAAAATCCGGATGCTTTTCCTTTTATCATCTGAATGCATGCAGTTTAAGAAACAAAGAAGAAGAAATTGATATTTTTTTGTCGTCATTGAACCATGAATTTGATGCGCTGGCTTTCACTGAAACCTGGTATACTGAATCGAATGATGTTGTTCGCTTTCCTGGTTATAGGTGTGAAGCGCTGTTTAGGAAAGCCAAAAAAGTGGGAGGTGTAGCTTTGTACAGTAAAAACAGTTTTTCTTACGAAATAATGCCACAGTGCACAGTTTTGAGCCCTTCGTACGAATCACTTTTTATTCAGACAAATGCATTCATCTTTGGCGTAATTTATCGGCCACCTTCTACGTCTCTTCAAGAGTTCTTCAACTTTTTAGAAATAGTATTGGGCGACCTCCCCTTACAAAGTAGGCCTGTGGTAATAATGGGTGATTTTAATATTAACCTACTAGAAACGTCAAATTCCGTCAATGAATTTGTTGATATGATGTTGGCCGACGGCTTTTCCAATATAATCGCAACGCCTACTCGTATCACAAGCTCCAGCGAAACACTTATTGATCTATGCCTAACAAACAGTGATATTGGTGGTACCACGGCAGGAGTACTCCTGAGCGACATCAGTGATCACCTGTCAACCTTCTGCTTTATGGAAAGGTCAAATAAACAAACATTCGAACATACTTACCCGCCAAATAGTTACCGTGTTATAAACCAAAGCAAAATTGAATACTTTCGTCAAATCGTCTACTCTGTTGACTGGAGCCAATTGCAGCGTGACGAAGATCCTAATATTTTATACAACAAATTCTTGCACAAACTGACAGAGTTGTATGAATGCGCTTTCCCAGTTGTAACAATAGCAAAGTGTAGAAAAGGAAGGAAGCCTTCGATTACACGAGACCTGCTCAGGCGAATCAAGGCACGAAATAGGCTTTTCTCCAAGTTTATAAAATCTAAAGACTTGACAGTTTTGAAAGAGTATAAAAAAGTCAGAAATCAATTAGGTGCAGATATAAAGAAATCTAGAATTCAATACTACGCTCATAAATTTTCAGATATCTCCTTTGACCCTCAAAAAACGTGGCGTACAGTCAAAGATCTTCTACAGAAATCAGAAACAAATATACCTACACAAATGACAATTGGAGGAACGGTTCTGAGTGGTAAAGATCTTGCCAACGAGTTCAACAGACATTCTTTGGCATTTGGAGATTTTCCTGCCGGAACGCCCAGTAATATTGGAAAATACATAGAACATAAGCTTCAGCACAGTCTTTTCTTATATCCAGCTACTCCTGCAGAGATTAATGATATTATATTAGGTTTCAAGAATAACTGTTATTGCGGTTTTGATGGCATAAAGGTAGCACCAATTGAAGCAATTGCTGACCTAATAGTTAATCTACTTTGTCATATAACAAATCAAATCTTGACAACAGGTATTTTTCCCGAAAAAATGAAGATGGCAAGAGTTGCTGTTTTGTTTAAAGGCGGTGGTGCCAATATAATTGGTAACTGTAGACCTGTATCAGTTCTGCCGTTGTTTTCCAAAATAGTAGAAAAAGTGATTAATACACGGATTACTACCTATCTTAACAAACACAAGTTAATCTCTCCCAGCCAGTACGGATTTCAGAGAAAGAAATCAACTGAATCTGCATTGCTCAGTATTAAGGATAAACTTATTAACAACATAGAAAATCAATTGTACACATTAGGTGTTTTTCTAGATTTCAGCAAAGCGTTTGATTCTATTAAACATAATATACTTCTTAGCAAACTACCGTATTATGGAATACGAGGCACTTCACTTAAATTATTGCAAAACTACCTTTCCGGTCGTTCCCAGTATGTTGTTATTAATAATCCCGCGTCTAATTCTGAGTTAATAAAATTTGGGGTTCCTCAGAGGTCAATCCTAGGACCTACTCTGTTTCTTTTATACATCAATGACATGGTATCTATCCCACAAACCCCTTCTATTATCTTTTACGCTGACGACACAAGTGTATTCTTTTCTGGTGAAAATCTAGGTTCCTTAATCCCGCGTGTAAACTTATGGCTTAAGAATCTATCTGACTGGCTTGTTACAAATGAACTCTCATTAAATGTTGACAAAACTAAGTACATTGTTTTTACCCCTATTAACATACCTGTTTATATTAATAATGATGTGGCATTCGAGTCGCGACCGCTAAAGAAGGTAGCACAAATTAAATTTTTAGGTGTTCAGTTTCATGAAAACCTTCGTTGGTCTTGCCATATTCACTATATTAAGCGTAATATTGCACACTGTATTGGTATGCTTAATAAGTTTCGCTTATTGTCGCCTAGTTATATTCGACGTCAACTGTATTTTAATACCGTTCATTCGCGACTGCATTACTGCCTGCTTGTCTGGGGCACCACTACTAGGTCTAACATGGAAAGCCTCCATCGATTACAGAAAAAAAGTGTGCGCTTTATTGAAAATCTACCACAACGTGAATCAGAATCTGTATATTTTTCGCAGAATCGCATCCTGGACATTGAATCACTATACAAACTGCGACTATCAGAGCTTGCATATTCAGATTTCAAAATTGATCCACAACTTTTCTCTTTGAGGTATACCAAACATGAATCCCACTACGAGTTTAGGAGAACCAACTTCACCAAGTTTAAATGCAGGACGAATTACGGGACACAACTGTTAAATTGGCAAATTCCTAATGTGTTAAACCTTTATCCTGCTCTGATAGACTTTATGGAAAACTGTTCCTCTTTGCCTGCTTTCCGAAGCCAGGCAAAGAGATTTTTCTTAAATCGTGTATAAACCAGTTAGAAATTTGTTTCCTTTGTTCTTTTTTGTCAAGTGAACATATTTGTCATGTGAACATTTTTGTTTTGTCGCATGGGAGATGCAGTTAGGATTCCTTGCTTTGTTTTTTTCTTTTCTTGGTCAAGTGAACATGTTTGTAGGTATAATACATAATTAATTAGATTGATTTGAATGTACAGTGTATGTATATTGCTGTATGTCAATTGTTATAATCTCCCCGTAAAAAAAAATTGTACTTCGCAACTTACCATGTCGAAACTGTGCCTGCGTGAATTCAGGGTGTCTAGGGCCTAGTCAGGTGACCACGTGTGTCACCTTTAGCCCTCTTCACCCGGACAACTGTATATTGTCTAAATTTCAGTAAAGTCAAAGTCAAAGTAGGGCCCTAAACAAGGTTACAATATTGCAGAATAGACAATACTAAAGTATTATAAAGTAACATTTCTATTTTAACAGGAAGAAAGGGTTTCAATCGACCTATTATAGCTACAACAGAAGATAACTTTTTACTTGCATGTTCCACGTGATCATTCCGACCTAAACCTTTGGCGAATGTTACGCCTAATACCGAGGCCGTGTTAACAATATCTAATTGATCCGTATCTATTTTCATGCTTATCGTACTTCGTAACATTTTCCCTCTTTCCATATAAACAACTTTTGTCTTGCTGGCATTTATTCGCAAACAGTTTGCATCAGTCCAATCTTTAAATTCGCTTACCACTCTGTTCCCATGAAGCTGTAGTTCAGTTTCTGACGTAGCAGTGATAAACATTGCTGTATCATCAGCATAAGAAATAAATTTTGCCCGTTTTGAACTTTGTGGCATATCGTGTACAAACATTATGAACAGGAGTGGTCCAAGGATGCTTCCCTGCGGCACTCCAACTCTTACAGCCCGAAGACTGGACTTTTCCCTTTCCAACCCTACAGATTGTGCTCGATGCGATAAATAAGATTCAAAGACCTCCAAGGCGTGACCTCCACGGATACCATAAGCTAGCAGCTTAGCATGTAAAATTTTATGATTTACAAGATCGAATGGTTTGGAGAAATCTATATATATTTCCATAAGTAATATTTTATTGTTGAACGCCTTTAGAATGAATTCTTTATGAATTAAAAGCGCTGTTTCGGTGGAGCGATGCTTCCTAAATCCATGTTGTAAATCACCTAGCAAATTATATATGTCAAGATATTATGCTATTTTATCGTGAATTATTTTTTCAATACCTTTCGAAAACATTCGTAGGATCGAAATTGAATGACATTTGCCTAGCAAATTTTTGTTACCTTTTTTAAACACAAGCTGCACTCGGGAAATTTGCATGTCTTTCGGAAATTGGCCAGACGATAGAATCAAGTTGTGAACAGGAGTAAGAACAGGAAGAATGATGTCAAGGACGTGCTTTATAGGTCCAATTTGAATACCATCTGTGTCCTGCGATTTACTATTTTTAACAGAGCTTATAAAAGAAAGGACCTTAGCACAATTCGTAGGAGTGATGAAGAACGATTTCGCACTCATGTTTTTATTGGGCAAGGCATCATAATGACTACTCTGTAAATCACTACAGGGGTGAACTTGTTGGATAAAGAAATCGTTAAAAGCATCTGCTAGTGCTGCGCCAGATAGCTGCTTGCCTTGGTGTAGAAAGTTATGGGGAATAATGTGAGGTTAACCAGGGGCTAGTAGAAAGTTTAAATTTCTCCATGTCACATCGGATCGCGTAGGCGCTGGTTTTGAAAATAAGTTTTGTAGATATAAGTTTGTAGCTGTTCTCAGTTTACTTGTAAGTTTATTTCAGTAGAACCTATATTCTTCCAAACTAGCTGGTGTTTATGTTAAACAAAATGGTCGTACAGCGCATTCTTATGCTTAATCATGTTTAATAATTCATAAGTAACCCAAGGTTCACGAGCTTTCGAAGCTTTTTCTAACTTTTTTAATCAAAAATGTTCATGGTATATTTTTTAAATGTAATGATAAAAGTGGAATATGCACATTCACTATTGTTTGAATTTAAAATATTGTCACAGTGCTACGAATTGATCGAGCTGTGAAAATCTTCCAGAGAACGTGCCGTTATGTCTTGAGCATCGCAATTTAGTGTGCTCTTTTTTACTAAACGGAAGGTACTGCTAATTAAAACAGCACTACCTCAATGGTCGCTGATATCTCTCTAAATAATATCCGCTATTACGGGATCAAAGTAAGTGTGTGCGAGGAAAATGTGTAACAGTGTGGCAGTTCCCTGAGTAACGCGTGTTGGCGCTGAAATTACATAGCTTGAACTGTTCGCGATTATCTGGTCCTCAAATTGTTGCTTATAGTGCGTGTGCGTAAGCATGTCCACATTACAGTCACCTCCTAGAAAAAGGTGAAAAATTTCCTGCGCAACATGACTGAAAAGCTTTCCGGTGAAACTCAAAATGCGATTAAAATCACCGGAGGGCGGCCGGTACATGACACAAAAAATATTGTCGCGGTTTCGGAGCGTAGGTACTTCGATATCAAAACTGGTAGCGCAGAAATTGTCCATAATTTCACATGTGACACCTTCCTTAACAGAAATAGAAACACCGCCTCCGCATTTCGATAAAAACTTTGATAACTGGGGGGACAAAACACTTCTGACATGTTAGTGTACCACATTTCCGTAAGCATTATAGCCGTGAACGGCACATTTAGGCTTTCCAGGAGCATTTCCATTGTGTCAGTTTTATTTACTAACGAATGAACATTTTGGTGGAAAAATGACAGTGATGGTCTTTTTGCATTCATTAGTATGTTAACATCATGTAATAAAAAACCCATAACTGAAGCAGAAAAACATAAAAAAGGAAAACACAAAAACGACTGAGCTTTCCTACACAATGTTCCTTAAATAGGAGTAAGGCTATTAATCCAGGCATGTAATTAATCCTGGCATGTATTAATCCAGGCAAGTAATCCAGGCTATTTATGAGAACAGCAGGCGTCCCAGCCGATTTGCGAACGAATATCTTGCCGTTTCTTGTCCAGGCATACTGCCATTTAACATCTTTCTTCTTTTCATTCACGGCACCGAATAGCCGCTTCATGCCAGGGCACAAATTCTCGTTTACATAAACGGGCACTTTGTTGAAAATCCCAAGGCTTCGGAAGATAGCTTTTGTTTTCTAGCCCTGTCTAGGAAGGAGTCTCGTGAGGATCTTCGGGCAAACTGAATTACAATGATAGGAGCACTAGTATTGCCTGATGCTTTAACACGTTGGCAGATCTTAATGTTAGAGTCCTCAAGGGGCATGCCTACTGCTTGTCCTTGTTTTTTGGCGATTTCTTTGATGTTTTCGTTCGAAGCATGTGGAACCCCCTTGACTTCTACATTATTGCATCTCGAGTGCTGTTTACTGTGCATAAGTCTAGTTTCATGTTGCTTCAGCTCCGCACACAGGGCATCATTCTTACCCTCCAACACCATAACACTTTCTTTTAAAGCTTGATTTTCTGTTTCCACTCAATCTACGGACACCTTCATTGACTCGTAGCCTTCGTTTGTGTTGTTCAGGCTAGCCTTTATTTCCCTGATGTTCTTCCTTAAATCCCTCTCAAGGCTTTATCGCAAATCACGAAATTACTGCATCATTGTTCACTCGTCCTCAAACAACTTATGCATTTCCTTTGTCATGCTATGCAAGTACTGCGAAATTCAAAGTAGCAAGATTAAGTACAACACTACAAGTAGATACAGAGTGGCAGTAATGCACAGCTTACGAAAACGTAGGCACTATAACAGCAACAGTAGCAGCATCAGCAACGGCAGGAGAAGGTGTGATAGATACATAAAAAACTTGGTAGAAACACACTAACCCGTATGGTAAAAATTTAACGTGTCAGACAGGGATACACGCTGTCGCAAGCCACTGGGGGCAAATGCATTAGGGGTAGGAATAGGCGGAATGGAATGCAACAGGATTAGGTGGGGTAGGTCTTCTGTTCAGGTGACGACGCAGTTTCTGCGCACGGCCTGTCATTCGCGCCCGTTTAGCCTGTGACGCCTCGTCTCCTACGTAGTACAGCTTGCACATGCATCAGCAGGGCGTACACACCGCCTACTAGTTCGATTCCAATGGAAGAAAAGCAACGACGTCGACGGGCGAATCTCGCTTTGGTCTGGGGAGAGACACGCCAGCGTGAAGCAGAACCCCTTCGCGCGTTCGCGGCACACGCTGCGAACTCTGCCACTCGTATTCTCGAAGCTGAGCGCGTCGCTACTCAACTGGATGGCCGAAGCACTTTGGAGCGCGGCCTTCTCGTACCTTCACTGAAGGGACTCGGCAGCACGACGCCGCTTGTCAAGAGGACGCCGCTGGCCAAGCGAACCTACAGCACGGTCGCCGACCCACAAATCGTGCGCCTTTTGTCGCAGTGGACTGTGAGTTCACGAAGGAAACATAAAGCAGCTTCTGAGAAGACACATTTCACTTTCGGTTTCTAATGGTAGTTATGAAAGAATGCTCAACCATATGTTGATAAAATAATTTCTTTCTTGGGGTTACCGAAGCGAAGTTAGGACGCAGGCGAGAGCTTTCGCGGACAAAAAACACGCGGATAACACAGGCGTCAGAGAGGGAGGGTGGTATGGCTTCTCAGCGATGCGCTATCGCCTCACGCAATGCCTGGCGCGCCAGCGCCCAGCAGACGTTCCTTTTTGCCCGCTCTACACCGTCAAGCCGTGCACGTGACGTGGCGTAGCTGCCAATGGAAATTTAGATGCCGGTTCGCTGCTACAGACGGCGGCTTCTTCGTTCAGTAGGCCATTTGATGCTGCCGCATAAAAAGTCAACCGTTTCCTCCCCCTCGCGAATGCATTCATTAACCTTATTGGCACCGGAAAATATATTACATTTTTCATTTTAGCCTTCTGCTACGTAGTTTTTGAAGGCCGCGGTTGTGTGCAACGATATGTATTGACATTTAACTTCTGCACAAAGCGCGTGGGGCATGAACATCTTTCAACACGAACGTCAGTGCATTTACGGGGACACTCTTGCTGCACCTATCTCTTTGAACGCTGCCATTGCTATAGGTGACCACATAATACCTAAATATTTCAATTAAGAGTACGTTACTTGGATAATTCCACATTTTTATTTCTAGTTTAGCTGGCGTTCACTTTTGATGTTTGCGGACTAAGCGGAAGCAAATCTGCTATCTTGCGAAAATTTTTACTCATTTGCGCAAACTTAAACACAAAAATACGCATGATTAACCTACCCACACGCGTATGCAGGTTTGTGCAACTGTTTGTGTGTGTTCATAGAAAATTTAACAGATAAAATTAGAAAGCACTGCAGCTATTGTGAGGAAGTAAGGACTTTCGTGGTGCCATTGCTTCGTTTGAAGGGAACCTTAAAGCCATATTTTGGAATTATTCTTATATGAAACATTTGTTTTGACGTGAACAGCTTTTGAGACAAAGAACTCGGCTGGCCATAAAACGACTGGAAGAACTAGAGCATCAAATCTACAGGCACAATCGCTATAATATTGTCAGAAGACAACGAACAGAATAGTACAATCGGACGATGACGACGAGTACGACGAAGAGGCTAAAAGCGCGCCAGAGCCTTGCAGCCGTCGCCGCTGCTCATAGCTGTTTTACCAATTGTAACCTTGTGTACAGTTGTAAGTTGTAAAGGTACGCCATCACCGCAAATATTATTTCTTGTGGAAGTGTTGCGTAAGCCGGCTCCGCGTGCTGATTCCGTCAACCAAGCTTCGAAGCGGTCACCTTCTTGATTGCGCCAGCGCAACAGCTGCAAGCCTGCATAACGACGGCGGAGCAGTCACAAGCTATTGTGATTCTTTTGCACCCTCGGGGCCTGGGAACTTGATTACGTGGATGGCTCAGACGCCAGGGACTGGATCGTCATGTACGAGCGTGTGAGCCTAACCCGTCAGCCTAACAGCCGAAGACCTAGCAGGCCGCCTTGGCCTTTGGGCTCCCCGTCTTCGAGAATACTCGCTTTCGGCTGTTCTAATATCGGGTAACCTCCAACAAGATACCATGTGAATGTCACAGCATCTCATGAATCCGCCCATGCCGTTCAGTGAGACATCGACGCCTGCATCTTGTCTATTAGAACTGCCTTAAGATGAGTTACAAACAACGCCTCGACTCGGCTTTACGTTTTACCATCGACAGTCTTAACTCTGCCACACCCGTACCTTCACTGTACTTTTTTCTGCCTTCACGAAAACATCTTATGCAGCCACAAACTGCCCCTCAATGGCGAGGAACGCCTTCTCGTCGTGCAGCAATATGAATCGTCCAACGGAATGTCACTAGCTGCGCCCTGTGCCCACGCTGAAAGTGCTTGAGATTTAGGGTGGATACTTCCGGTTATCACTGTAAAATATAACACCAACGAGTTTCGCTTGCCGTTTAGCGGAATAAAGGTATTTATATGGTAAAGTTCTTACGTGAGCGATAAAAAATTGATGCTGCTGTTCGAAAACCCTCGGCTAAAATAAAACAAATAAATTATCAAGCAACAGACTGTGGGGCTGCTGTTTGTTCCGCTGCTTCGAAGTTCCTTAATCCGCTTTTTTATATTTTGCTGATAGGAGCGCAGAAGTGTTGCAGTAAAAAGGGGCCCACTGTCTTGGTCTCCTTTTTTCCGCAACACTTCTCCAGCTCTCCTTTCCAAGACATAATGTCAAACCATCCAGCCCAGTAGCTTACTGTTCTGAAACATGTTTTTACGACACGGTTACTGTTCCAGGTCGGTTTAGTGTAACTGGAAAAGTTACCATTTCCTGGCGCAAACGAACGAGAGTCAGTATTTGCAAATGTAGCTCGGTGGCGGTCACTATCACCATGCGCTATCCAACTGTGTAACTAGTGCGCCTTCGGTGTTACGTGTAAAACGTAAAAGCACCTCACAACTTTATCATAACTGCAGCTCCTTATTGCCTAGCTTTTAGAGACGCCTTGTCACGTTAGAAATCAGAGTTATGTGCACGGGGTAAACTTATATATTAACCTCATATATTAACCAAATTCCTCTGCGGTTGCTCACTTATTTGTGCCACGGAACCTAGACAACACCTTGATATTGAGAATATTCATAACAAACCTCTGGATGTAGTAGTCCTCCAGCTTGTCAAAACGCCAAGGAAAACCCATCTTTCGCATGAAGCTAGTGACGTTTGGATTAGACATCCTGCAGAAACAACAACAATGATCAGCATCACCATCATCAGCCTATTTTATGTCCACTGCAGGACGAAGGCCTCTACCTGCGATATCCAATTACCTCTGTCCTGCGCCAACCATTTCCAGTTAGCACTTGAGAATTTTTAAAGAACACCAACTTTTATGAATAATATGTGCAGTCGCCCACGCAGCATTCGTCAACATTGGATAGTCTGTAAAATATTGTTTGATCATTGTTTAGCATCCCAAACAGTGGATTCTGCAAGGCGCGAACGTAGTGATAGTTTTATAGGATAGGAAATGTAATCGCGGACAGTAATGGCACAAAATACTGGAGTTCATAATAAATCTATTTTAATTGCGATAGCAAATATATAAGTGCTCTACGCACATTTCCGCCATCTCCGCAATGTTCCGTAATAAGGCCAAGTGCGATAATAGAGACCTTTGGCTTGTACGCTATTCCGGTAAACGGGAGCGGTTTGGGCGGATTGCCGGATGGTCGGGACGTAAACGTGAGTGGCCGGAGCGGTGAAGCCGCCTGGTGATGTAGAGCTCAACCAGACAAACGCATAGCTAAAACTGCAGTAACTCACCATATCCTGCTTCGCCACTCGTGCAAATTTTTGGCAGCGCCGTAATTGTGAACACGATTACGCCACTGTCGAAAATTTACGCCAGCAGCTAAGCAGAATATAGTAATTAGGGGCGCTATAACGTAAAACTATTCCAAACTTTTCTATTCCAATTCTGCTATCAACCCTCCACGATTGGTCAAAAATTTTTTTCGACCAGCCCCACTTCACCTGTCTGTCACGCCACATCACAAAAACCGCGATACCTCCCCATCTGATATGGGGTGTACACACTGATTATGCATGATTTGACAGAAAAAACAAATACAGTTGTTTCTGATTCGACCCCTTTTCGCCATTATCCCTCGGCTATTGGTAAAAAGTTTTCGGGCTGCGCCCACTTCACCTACCTCTCACCCGACGTCACAAAACCGCAAGAACTCACCGCGTCAGAGTGACGTGTACGCGATAAAGATGCATTAATATGCCGAACAAAACTGAATTTTCTTCGGAATAGCCACAGGCTGCCCCGTTCCGAACGGAATAGAAGATGGCTGCCGCAGATCACTCAGACGCTGACTACTCGCACCTGCCGGAGAGCATGGGTGTATTTGCGTATAATAAAGCTTCTTGCGTGGCCGTGTAACGGTTTCAAGCACTTTCGGCACATTTGCCCCCTCATTCTACCAACTCTTCTTTGCTGAGGGTCCGTTTTAGCGTCATTCTTGAGCTTCCGTCGCATGCCGCCGCGATTTTCGACCAGCCACCGCAAGCTAAGTAAGGGAAAGCCGACGAATCGTAGACGCCGGTACCACCCTCTTCATCCGGTTATCGACTTTCAGTGCAGTGGCTGACCCCATCGAATTCCTCTCCACTTGAGCGTTCTCCTCGCCTCTTGTCAGCCAATTAGATACGACAAGCCGCTCAGTGTAGGCAATGTTATTCGTTTTTCAAGCAAACAAAAGTGACGCCCTATGAACGAAGAGAACGTTTGACTGGTCTGACAACCCTGCGGGTGACCGCCCGGTGCTTGCGTTGGTGGTTACGCAAATTTGACGTCAGGAGATTGGAATAGAAATATATTGGAATAGTTTTACGTTATAGGGCCCTAGCTCTGTGTTTGTGTGGTTGAACTTTGCGCCACCAGCTGGCGCCACCAATCTGGCCGCTCACGTTGACGCCCCCGCTAAACCGGAAAACCGCCCGCGCTTGCCCTAATACCGAACACGATAAAAGTCTCTAATATCGCGAGCTCTCACCGTACGCTGTGTAGCACGGGTGAGAGCGTGCGATGGGTGAGCCAAGCACGCTGGCTCCGTCTCACGCGCGCAAGGGGAGGAGGCGGGGATGAAGTACGCCGTCTTCCATCGTTCGCAACACACTGGTGTGGGAGCGGGAGGGGGGGGGGGGGTTCTGCTCCAGCGGCGGGGGCGTATGGCGCGACTGAGCTCCGTCGCGAGGGCCCTACTTTGAAAGCGACCTGCGATGGGGTTAGACTGTAGGTGTGCCGATGGCTTAGAGCTTCGTGTGTGCTGTGTTTTCGCCACTTAATTTGTGCTGAAAGGAGAAACAGCACGAAGGTCTGCTCACTTGCTGCCGCCGCGCATCCTCGTGCCAACGTTTTGACAGAGAGTGTCCAGGGTCATCAAGTCAGATGTGTTCATATTCTCCTGTGCGTGCGCGACACCGTACTTGGTAACTTAGTCCCTAAGCGAATGTTTACAAATTTATACGGCCAATAAATCTACTATCTTTACTTCACAAAGGTGTCGAATAATTTGCTATCGCAATCAATACTGCGCCTTTCGGGCCAAGCTACGGCTCTCTTTTCCTTGCTGGATCGACCGTCTGTCATTCCTTTTTGAGTTCGGCGATTTCGCTTACTTTCGACTACTATTTCTCATTATCTTAACCCTTCGTTCCTATATTCCGTGGCCTTCGGTTCGAAGTCTCTGTATTATACTATAAATATATAAGCTAAAAAGTAATGACCTTATTGTATTCCCATGGCACGGTAGATTACGTCACTCAGGGCTACGATCCCCTTAGGAAAATTAGGTTATATGAACAGCTAGTAGCGGAGCTGCGGCCGCGTGTACCACTAACACTTACCAGCATAGGAAGCTGACTTCGTCCCCTCCTAGGTGCAAGTACTGGTCCGGAAACACGCGCGCAACCTCGGCGAAGAAATGGCCAAGAAAAGCGTATGTCTCGTTGCGCGTCGGGTCAACCGGCCCAAGCCGGCCATTCGGCACGTGGCCATCATAGCACGTGGTCAGCAGCTCGGGATATGCCTCGCCCCAGGAAAGCGTGTGGCCTGAGGGAACGGCAGGGAAGACGAGGCAGACAGTGGTTTATAATGATTACAATTTTTGCATACTTTATTTGCACATGTCAAGATCACAAACGAAAACAAACATGCAAACAATATAGAAGATAGAGGGTGACAAGATAAAATAATTAAATTTTCTTTCATGCAACAGCTTACTGGTAGAAAATGCTGCGTAGAAGTGAAAAACTGGCAGTGCTACTAAGGCTCGATTGCAAAAGCAGCTCCCTGTAAAAAACACTAATTCACGTTACCAGAAATATTGAATTGCGTTTTAAGGAGCATACTCAAAAACAAAACTTCTTTTACATCCTGCATTAGTAAGAACGGCTGCGCAAAGCAAAAAAGTACATATGCTGTTATGTATTAGGATGTGAATGACTCTCTCTGGAGAACAAATTATTAAAATACGTTAGTACAAGACTCCATGTAGGCGGTACGAAATGAAGGCGCATGTTCCACGCAACACTCGGCACGACAGTACATCTGAAGTGAATGAAGTATTCATGAAGTCATTCTTAAGCGTAGTCTATTTTGTGCCTGAACGTCTTGCATACAGAAAATGTTCACCCCTGAGACATGGATGTATCAGGGATTCCACGAGTGGAATCCAACAAGAAAAGACGGTCATGAACAACATGGAATGGGTATGTATAGCACACTGCGTGATAACCACGTGTGGTCCTTATAAGTGTCACACTCTACTGAAGAGCTGGCGCGTGCGCTCGCATGACAGGCGAGCCTA
Source organism: Dermacentor variabilis (assembly GCF_050947875.1). Classification (NCBI taxonomy): domain Eukaryota; kingdom Metazoa; phylum Arthropoda; class Arachnida; order Ixodida; family Ixodidae; genus Dermacentor; species Dermacentor variabilis. The sequence continues at coordinate 168,517,206 of NC_134575.1, forward strand.
GGACGACACAATGCCTTCACATTTCATGTCCAGATTTGTTGCACAAATCCTTGCCACTGCTTCGACTGCTATAGAAATCAATGTCCAATGGTTCCACAGGAATAGGCTGTCCGTGCTGACTAAAGCCATTCCAACCAATCAGTGCACGCTCTATGGTCACTACTCCATGTTCTGCTAAGGAGTCTCAGCGAATCTTAGTCCGCATCTATAGCCACTATAGTCACCATCGCGCTTGACCACTCGATCGCAACGTAAATTCGGGCGAACGCTTTAAAGCATGCATATTCGGTATTTCACGTTATCTCATTTCTATCGTACCAAATCCATAAACAACGCCCAGCATGGGAGCATCCGCAGCTTCGAAAGTAGTGCCACCTTTCATACTGATGTACATTACTGAAATAAATCTCGGTGTCATGCCAGCTCGACGCAAAAGGCAAGCCATTTTCTCACAATCACGCAACACCGTAAAAGCCTCTCTCTCTCCCGCCGCCCCCCCCCCCCATTTACAATGCTGATTTCATACCAAAACCACTCTTACAATTTGTACAATTTGTTAGCGCACCGCACCAAAAAGTGATGAACTGCATGATTTTCACGTTATCAAAAGCGTCAGGCACGAATTCAGGTCTGCATGCATAACCTTTGAAGTTTTCAGCGCAGAAACTTGAAGAACGGGAAAAATTCCACATACACACTCCAACGGCTTACGGGAAGACGGATAACGAACGGCCGTTCCCACCTTTTTCGCACATCAGCGGAGCACTAACGCACACTTCGCCAAACTTTTCTATTGCTCTCGATCCAATTATCACTAGCGTCATTTCGACATTCTGCCTCTGCACAACAAATCATTTATCAAATCGCGTCAGGAAAGAACAGCCTTCGAGATCACTCTGACATTATTGTCAAAAAATAACGCGACGGCTGGTTGGCCGCGTACTGCGGCACTTCAGCTGCAGCACGCTTGCTTCTTTTTCATGAATGCGTTGTAGCGCGCAGGCAGAAGGACGAAATTACAAGATTATTAATTGAGTCGGAACAATAGATAATCTGACAAAGAGTGTGTTAGTATTCTTTCGATATCCTTATCGTGGAAAGAAACATTATTCTTCCCTGGTTCATAGAATTCACGTGCTTGATGTTCTCTTGGGAATAAAAAGCCGTGATTCGCGTTTTTATAAGTTTCTGCGCTAAATACTGGAAAAAAAAGTACAAACAATGCACAAATCCAGCACCTGCAAAGCTCATTCACAAGCAGTCGCCTTTCAGCCGGCCCAACTATAACTCGCTCATGAGATAAACGAGATGAAAGGGGGTTAACCGAGGGGCCCGATTTTTATTAGTCATATCATGAGAAGCCAACAAACACTGACACCAAGGACAACATAGGGGAAATTACTTGTGCTTAATAAACGAAATAAAGAAACGATAAATTAACGGAAATTAAATTGAATGAAGAAACAACTTGCCGCAGGTGGGAGCCGAACCCACAACCTTCGCATTTCATCCACTTGCATTTCATCCAAGTTGTTTTTTCATCCACTTTAATTTCCGTTAATTTATCGTTTCTTTATTTCATTTATCAAGCACAAGTAATTCCCCCATTTTGTCCTTGGTGTCAGTGTTTGTTGGCTTCTCATGATATTGCTCATGAGATGTGACATAGTGTGAAATTAATTGCTTGTCACTGAATACGAACTCCCGGACATCTTTAAGATATGCCAAAGTATGTTGGCTATTAGTATTTTCGTTGTTCTTTGTACTCTGCGAGAATTTTTCCATCATGGCCGTTCACTGAACCTTTCATTTCAATTACCAATTGCCAATTGTCAAGTGCCAATTTAACTACTGCAGTGGGTATGTGAAATGAAAAAAAGGAATAGACGATGTAATGGTGTTGGATCGATGACAAGCTACCGCCCACAATGGAAATAGACGAGCCACTTGTCTGGGGTCGCTAGTACTCATCTTAGCCGCGGTTTCACTATGCTTTAACCATGAAGGAATCCAGACTTGTCCCGTTCTTTATGCTGTTTAGCGAAATATAACTTTAACAAGTTATTTTAACGCCGCTCCAATGTGTTCTTTTGGTAGAAGAGACAAATAATTATTTAAAGAAAATTCGTAGCGTTATTCATGGTTATTCGTCTGTATAAACTACTACAAAAACAAAATAAGTCTTACCGGCTAAAGCTAAAGTATCTATGTCTGATTACTCCACGCGAAAGATATGTGCCGTTCTGACTGAGCATCGCTGAATCTTTAGGGACGAGCCACAGCTAAATCAAAAGAAAATATCAAGACAGCCCTCTCTCACCAGGCGTGTCGAATTCGGCCATAACTCGAATGCCTCTGGCAGCGGCTTCGTCAATAACGTACTGCACTTCAGTGGGCTTGTACACGTGAGTCTCGGGGTCAAAGGCCCCCTGAAACATCGGTTAAAAGCACTGTTATTGCGCTGTGAATAAGCTAGAGCTGCATTGTCATTGAACCACCTGCAGAAAAAGGTTCGCGTTTACGCACTTGCCTTTACGTGAGCTCCAGCTTCCCACCCCAGTCAAAGCCGAAGTGTATCGGGTCAGGCTTTGAGACGCATACTCTACTTCATTTTAGCAGTTCACATCATCAGTGTGACAAAAGCTGATGAGTGAGTGAGTAAAGGCTTTATTAACAATCACGAAAATAATGCATGATGGTTGGGGCCCCTATTACAGGGCCTCACTGGCACGAGCGACTCGCTCAGCTTGGTCCAGAAGGGCCAATTGGCTCTCCCGACCCTCATCCGCTAGCCATGCCTGCCACTGCCTATTCCGCATTAGTGGATGTTGGTGTAGCTGATGAAGTCTGATAAATTCATTGCCTGTTACACATCATAATTCATGAATTTTTTAGCCTTACGTAAAATCGTCATTTTAATTTTATATAAATATTGATACAGCACTACTGACGTAAACGCCAAAGTGCAAACGCTGTAGAAAAGAACGAAGAAAAAGGTATCGTTCCGTATGCGAGTTGTCGATATTTTGTTGGTCTTGCATCTAAGTAGTTTATCGGCTGTGAAGTACGTCACGTTGTGTTTTACGTACCTAACAATACATCACAGAACACTAAACATTGTATTGCTCCCCCTAACTGGCATGCTGCATATTGGCGCTATCAAATTAAGGTTGCTGTTTCTCTAATCGAACCCATATGCAATACGCACTATGCAACATGCACCATGCTATACTTGGTTATATTATGTCTACTTATGTTTTTTGCTTACTTATGAGGCTTACGATTTGTTTATTATCGGTTGTACAGGATTTTGTATCGATTGCGGTTGTATCGGTTATGATTACTGAGGTATGGTCGATAAACTGTACTCCTACGTGTACCGGCCCGTCCGCTCCCTGTAAGGGCCTGTATAAGGTTGACAGTATTTTTCAAATAAAATATTAAATAAATAATTTATCTCGAACGTAAAAAATGCTCGAAATATATTTCTTGCTTCTATCCGCTCAAATTAAGGCACTCATCCAAGCTCCCAACAATTCTGAACTTAAACTTACAGAGCAAACACCTAAGACGGACCACAAAAGGGAGATACGACGCACACTGGCGCTCACTAATAAATTTATTTCTGCGTCGTCTGTGCATATATAAACCCTAGTCCACACAAACGCGCAGGCGCACAGGTTACATTACTGAGATCTGCCAAATTATTACAAACGCGAACGTAGGAATTCAAATTCATGTTGGTGCAGGGAAAAAGATATATCATTGATGCAATTATCGCCTTGTCTTTTTATGTGGTAGGCCTTTAATGCAAGCCGCGCATGCTCGTCCTTGCTTTTGCCAAGTATCACCGTCCGATCAAGTCGCGCCTCACAATTGCTGCAAGAGTTTATATGCGTAAAAAGGTGAGCTCCTCTATCTACATTTTTGTTTACATTTTGCGCATGTTCCCTGGGTCGCTCATTGACGCATGCCCTGTCTGGCGAACGCACGTCTTACCACATGACAGTGGAATGGCATAAACAACGCCGACAGCACACGACACGTATGAGGCACCATGCCGAATTTGGCATCCTCCTCTGGTCTCTCCGCAGGTGAGGGAGCGTAGCTTTGAAACTTATTAGCCGCCGAAAAAGCTAAAGGAACGCCATGCCTGCAAGCAACTTTCTTGAGTTGATGAATGACCTTATGTGGATAAGGGACCACTGCAGGCCTTCCCGTTTCACGTACGTCATGTCATGTTTCACTTACGTGTGAACGTCATGTGTGTTCGGAGTATCAACCCCGTGCGAAAAAGGAACTTTTGTCCTTTAAGTCTGCGCACTCGAAGATTGTGAAAAGAGGCATTGCGTCCTCATGTATGGAATTGGCTCTTAAGAGTTAGTGTGTGTAGAAGATGCAAGAAAGTTTTGATAATCAGATCAGCCGACTTCTGGCAGCTGGGTTCCCTATGTCGCTTTTGACTGCCGTGGTTGAAGCTGTGATTCAGTGTAGAAAAACCCCAAACAGGCCCGCCGTCAAACGTGAAACGCGAAGGTCTGCGGTGGTCTCTTATATACATGAGGTCACCCATCAACTCAAGAAAGTAGCTTGCAGGCATGGCGTTCCTTTAGCTTTTCCTGCGCCTAGCAAGCTTTCAAAGCTATGCTACCGGACCTGCGCGGTTGTGTGGCCTAGGCTTTATGTATGCATCGACGACAAAGAAATAAAGAAGTTTTTAGTCAGCACCAGTGTGTGTCCTATCTTCCTTTTGTGGTCCGTCTTAGGTGCTTGCGCTGTAAGTTTAAGTTAAGAATTATGTACCAAGTAGGCCTAAATGAAGTTTTACTGAAACTCCCGACAATTCTGCCCCACAATAGCGGTGCTTCATTTGTATTTTTAATTTGTTTACAGAAATTGTTCTTTATTACGCATTGTGCGACAGAGAAATTTGGTTGTTAATAAGTTATTGCAGCTGTCATCATCCTCATCTTCATCATCACCATAATCATAATAAGCCTATTTTATATCCATTGCAGGGCGAAGGCCTCTCGCTGCGATCTCCAGTTACCCCTGTCCTGAGCCAGCCGAGTCCAACTAGAACCCGCGAATTTCCCAATTTCATAGCCCCAGCTAGTCATCAGCCATTCTCCACTGCGCTTCCCTTCTATTGGGACCTACTCCGTCACCCCAATGGTACACCGGTTATATACCCGCACATTACATGACCTGCGCAGCTCCATCTTTTTTTCTCTTCGTGTCAATTAGAATATCGGCTATATCCGTTTTCTCTGTGATCCAAACCGCTATATTTCTGTCTGTCAACGTTATGCCACGCATTCTTCGTTCCATCGCTCTTTGCGGGTTCTTTATTTTGTTCTGAAGCTTCTTTGCCAGTCTACAAGTTTGTAGCGATTGTATTTTAGTTTCGTTCTTTCAGCAAGAAGGCCCGATAGCTTAAACAAAGTAGAACCGCATCAACACACATATGAGATCCATGCATGTCATCTAATACGAGGGCGAAAACAAGAGCTCGCCATCCATCCACACGCTGACATGCATTGGTGTCGTTCCCATTGCTTTCCGCTATTCCATCAAGAGCGTATAGCCTATAACCAACGACAATTCAACGTAACACTTGTAACACTTATTACTCGACTTGTCTTGTTCACTGTAACTCACATTCGAGGAATTAATGTGAGATGCTTTAAAGATTAATCGCGATTATTAACCTTGAAGCAGTCTTCACAGATCTCTTTGTACGATCTCTTTGTAATTTGCACTAATTCGGAAAATCCAAATGTTAATAAAATGGAATTGGCGTGATCGTTTACTTGATTACTCCAAGACGACCGCTACATGATGGAACACGACGTGACTTAGTTTATGAGAATTGTTCCTTGAATAGATCTTTGTAGCGACCAGTCGTGGTTTTTTGGTATCGAATTATTTTTGTCTCGTAATAAATTAGACAACTTGACGCATTATGTCACGCTGAACACACAACAGGTGTCGAAATGACGCTCGGGATAAAAAAGAAAGCATCAACCTAACGTGTAGCTATGTACAAAGCAGTAGTATTGCGTGATAAGAGAAAGAAAAACGCGGAGTAAATCCCGGATACACTCGTTCAAATTAGGCGAGCTTAAAATTGGAAGCCGAATTGTACATTTACTCAGCAATAACTATGGGCAGATGCCGAAAGTAGGGTAGTCTACAAAGAAAAGAAATAAAGTGAATATTTAGTAAACTGCTCTATGCAAGAGTAAGATTGTGTTAAAGCAGGATTAGTTGGCATAGGCGAAGTTAAGAAAACTCCACGTAGTTGACAGTGAAAAAACATCTGACGAAGTCGCCCTCTATAAAGTCATTCTTTTCAAATACAGTCCTATCACTCTAAAAGCTAAATTAAATTTGCCATCTACTTTACCTTACTGTTCATTTGTTTCTGCCTCAACTTTGGAACTGTTCTTAGAAAGCATCCACAGGAGACACAAAACAAACGAACTTGGGGCTCATAAAAAAACCGCTTAGTTTACAGCGCGCATTGAACATTACATTCGACGCAACCTTAATCGCAATATTTATCATTTTCATCAGCTTTTCCTCCCCATATATAATGTTTCATTGACCGTGTGTCGCACTAATTGACCCCATTCACTGAGTGTGAGTTTCCTAATGTCCTCGAAGCACCTACTCGTCTGCCGCCTTCCACTGCGTCTTCCTAGTGTTGAAGCTCTTAGACTCATAAGTCTCATAGACCATCCGCTTTGTGCCCCACGCATTACAAACCTGCCCACCTATGCAAAAGGATTTCCTTTGTAGATTCCAGCTACCCTCGGGTGCATGAAAATTTTCGCTGTCATGAACCTCGCTCCACCTTGCGGACTTCCGCAGAACTCATTTGCCACGGTAATGACACGTTCATGGGTGACGTGACATCCACAAGAAAATATTCTGGCCAATGCTGCTGAAACGTTCTGTATGCATTACAATAATTTCATATGTTCTCTATATAATTTATTAGAAATCTATATAAAATTCTAGTAAATTCCGCATAATTTCCATAATAACTCTTCGGTTAAAACATCACCCGTTCCATGTAAATTAAACTACGGGGTTTCACGTGCTAAAATAACGAACCGATTATGAGACACGCCCACCGGTTATCTAATCTACGCATTAGATGACCTGCTCAGCTCCATCTTTTTCTCCTAATCTCAATCATAATATCGGCTATCCCTGTTTGCTCTCTGATCCACAGCGCTCTCTTCCTGTGTCTTAACATTACGCCCTGCTTTCTTGGTTCCATTAGTGTTTGCGCGGACCTTAATTTGCTCAAGAGGCTCCATGTTTCCGCCCCATATGTTAGCACCAGTAGAATGCTCTGGTTATGCACCATTCTTTTCAATGGTAATGGTAAGCTTCTAGTCAGGATCTGACAACGTCTGCTCCAATGTCTGTATGCGCTCCAAGCCATTTTTATTATTCTGTAAATTTCCTTCTCATGATCAGGGTCACCTGAGAGTAATTGATCTAGGTAAACATACTCCTTCACAAACTATAGAGGCCCGCTGGCGATCCTCAACTCTTGTTCCCTTGCTAGGCTTTTGATCAATATCTTTGTCTTCTGCATGATAATCTTCAACCCCACTCTTACACTTTCTTTGTTAAGGTCCTCAGTCATTTTTTTGTAATTCGTCCCCAGTGTTGCTGAACATGACAATGTCATCTGCGAACCGATGGTCGCTGAGATATTCACCGTTGATGCTTCCCAGTTTAATAGCGAAGCACGCAGTGAATAGCATCGGAGAGATTGCGTCTGGATTAGGTTCCACGTCCGCGCACATCATAATTAGCAAAGAAAGCACAAAATGCTTCACGTAGAGCAATAATGCTCACCAATTGTTTCGCCAAGCAAGGATAGAGTGGTGGATCGTGAACAAATTGATACGGCAGTTACAACTCCCTTCAAGAGCTGAAAAATAAAGGCGCTGACAAGACAATGGTGGGGTCTGCCTTACCTTTTCACTCAAGGAAGGGAACGTTCTGCTGACGAAGGGAAAAGACTGGTCGTCTGTAACGTGCCAGTGCAAGACATTCATCTTGTTGTAGGCCATGGCGTCCTGAAATCAGAATCGTCACTTGCATGGCAGACGAACTAGGCAGCCGCTAAGTTGGGGGAGTAATTACTTAAGATCGCAGTTTCGTGCCAATTGTGAATCAGTGACTAATGCAGACCCAGACATTGATGACGATTCGTCAACTTTTTGCGTCACGCACACGTCATCGAGCTAGGTTACCAAATCACTAAGAAAACTTCAAATTTCAGTGTTAAGAAATTACGCTAGAAAATAAAAAGTATATACACACGTACAAATATGTGCAAAATAATGAGAAAGCAGAAACAATTAAAACACAAGATAGAAAAACATTCCAGCAGAGACTGCTCCACAAGCATGGAGACCAAATGAATTCCTCGAACGCGACTAGAGGTGGGCTAACTGCCCGCAATATGAAGCGAGGGTCTGGGGAAAATGCTTGGCAAAGTGGTGAAAGGAACAACAAGCTGTAGCGTCTCCATTACCAAACGCAGAGAACATTTCGATGTGAACCGTGATCTTTCCTCTCCCAATTTACAATTAGGCTCCAATACCATTTTAGCACTCTTTTCTAACACACACTCACAATATTTACGGTACAGAGCCATTTCTCGGTCCGTCTCAGATGTCCTACGTTTCATTATTCACCACGACAAGACTCACCAATGTCTCAACGATTGACTTGAGTGGGAGGAAGTGCCTGGAAGTGTCGACGAGGAGGCCACGGTGCTTGAACCTTGGGGCGTCGTGGATGACAGTCTCGTTGACAGCGAACTGAACAGAGAGAAACGAGCAGAAAGTTATGGTTGAAGCGAAGTTATCTCCACTTCACATCATACAGCCCGGAGCACTTACGCAAAATGGGTGTTCTGTTCATGAAGCAGTCATTCGCTAATAGAAAACAGTTATTCGTTATTACAGGAAAGAGGTTGATTTAGTGCGTATGCTGTTAGTTGCGCTGCTAATGCGTTAAATAGAATTACATGGGCGCTATAACGTAAAACCATTTCAACCTTTTCTATTCCAATTCTGCAATCAGCCCTCGACGATTGGTAAAAAACTTTTTTGGACCACCCCCACTTAACCTGTCTCTCACGCGACGTCATGAAAACCGTGATAGCTCCCCATCTGATATGACGTGTACACACTGATTATGTAGAAGTTTACCGAACAAAACAAAAATACTTATTTCTGATTCGACGCCTTTTCGCCATAGCCCTCGGCTATTGGTCCAAAGTTTTCGGGCTGCACCCACTTCACCTGCCTCTCACGTGACGTCACAAAACCGCAAGAACTTACCGCGTCGAAGTGACGTGTACGCGTTAAAGATACATTAATATGCCGAACGAAAGTGAATTTTCTTCTGAATAGCCGCAGGCTGCCCGTTCCGAAGGGAATAAAAGATGGCTGCCACCCATCGCTCCGGCACTGGCTACTCGCCCCTGCCGGAGAGCATGGGTTTATGTGCGTCTAATAAAACTTTTTGCGTGGCCGTGTAACGTTTTTTAGCACTTTCGGCACGTTTACGACCTCGTTCTGCCAACACTTCGTTGCCGAGGATCCGTTTCAGCGTCATTCTTAAGCTTCCGTTGCGTGCCGCCTCAATTTTCGACGAGCCACCGCAAGATAGTAAGAAAAAGCGGACCAACCGCAGACGCCGGCACCACCCTTTTGATCCGGTTATCGATATTCAGTGCAGTGGCCCGGCCCCATCAAGTCCCTCTCCACTTGAGCGTGCACCTCGCCTCTTGTCAGCCAATTAGATAAGACAAGCCGCTCAGTGTAGGCAATGTTATTCGTTTTTCAAGGTTTTTCAACGAGGAGAGCGTTTGATTGGTCTATTCAGACAATCCTGCGTGTGACCGCCCGATCCTTACGTCGGCGGTTACGCAAATTTCACGTCAGGAGATTGGGATAAAACATATTGGAATAGCTTTACGTTATAGGGCCCCATGTCGAAACGAAATAAAGGAAGATTGTGTTGCGTTCTTGAGCATATGTCGCGTCACAATTATGCCTTCATGTTAACTAAAGTAGTTAGAAGGAATCAGCGGCAGCCAATATTGGTAACAGCGGTAACTGTCTAACGGAAATATGCGCAGTAAGATACAGTTCATATTGTCATTTAGTGGCGACGGAGAAGAACACAAACTGCTAATAACTGAACTTTTCATTAGACGAACCTGTGCCCACCAAAGGAAGCTACAATAAAAGCACAACGATAGCGTCAAGCACAGTCGGCGACCGCCGAAGATCTGATCAGCGGCCCAAGCGCGTCCGCTTTTACACATCACTCGTTGGAGGTTCTAACATAGAGAAAGACGTTCAACAAGAGCGCGCATTCCCATAGAGCCTGGCGGCCAAATTGACCGTAGCGCACCAAGCCGCCCGCATCAATACCTGAACCAGACTTCCGGTTTTGATTCTGGCCGCCCACGTTTTGAACGTGAGGCCGGCTGCGCTGATCGGCGTGGCATGTTTTTTTTTTCCCATTCTACTGCTGAACAGTGCGCGGTTTTGGTGCGGAATCGTTTTATTATATAGTGAAAAGTATTGCCAACGATCTTTACAAGTCTCCATCGAATCTGTGGCTCGTGAAAGTTCATAAAGTAGACGCAAAACAACTTCTGAAACTATGAAATGTTTATTTTGCTCTCTCTTTCTATATAGATATGCTCGTTTCGGGTTTTTGTGCATTCATTCAACGTTGTGGCACCAGGTAAGCAGCAGTGGTTCCCGTGCGAAGCTCGACCGCACGACAACACATGAAAAAGAAGTAAATTACAAGCATGTGCATATTGGTGTTTAGACCTTATAGGAATACTTCCCTATTGGCATATAGGAATATAGGATTACAGAAATGTGCATAAGTTGTGAGTGGGTGGCATAGCAAACAAGAGAAATTAACTTTTAAACACATGACGTAGAAAAACCGGATTGATCTCAAAGGGTACCATAAAATATGAAGAAAGCATCTCATTGCCAAGCACTAGCCCAATCCCGGCCATTATTTCCTGCACTTTAGGAGCCCGAATACACGGGCGACTACGTGTCTTGAAAACAACTTGGCCTCAGCTGACGCGATAGTATGCAAAGTACAGTAGGCAGCCACAGCACAGGCTCTCAGCTATATTGCGCTAGACGCTTTCCGAAGGTCTTCTGTTCGCCCTCAAGACAAATGCGTGGGTGCAAAGGTTGTTTTCAGTCATTCAGAAGACAATCTTCGATTTACAAGTACCTAGTTCTTGAGCTCCTCCGGTTAATTTTTTGCGTGTTCTACCAGCGCAAGCAATACACTCTTGCGTTATCACTCCTGCCAATCGCTAGTTTCGTTTTCCAGAAGCGCGAGTACTGAAATAAGGCATATGTTGTTGCGGGGCCACAAGAAGCGTCACGAACTTGTTCCAGTAAAATTCAGTACACGCGAAAATAACTGCGTCCCATGGCCGAGGTGCTTTTCGCTAACTTCGCCACAACGCCAGGCGTGGCGAGTGTGCATCAGAAGGGTCCGAAAACGTAATGAAATTAATCTTAAAGAACTCAGTGCTCTTCTACTCTGTGAGGAAGGATGACCAGCGAAGCTTTGTATGTGGGCCCCCTAATAACTGCTTCAGCTCCGCCGCGGCTCGGCCAAGCATTGCATTATCTTCGAGATCGGGCCCCATATGGCTTGGCTTGACGCCTGCTTCACCTCCTCCGCGGGACGAGGTGAAGCAGGCGCCTGCACTGTCTTCGGGATCGGTCCACGCATGAAAAATTTTTGGTCTACGCGTGGAGACGATTCGCCAGATCCTAGCCATAGAGAGCTTCGCTGTAATAATGTTGGGGTCAGAGAAAGCGTCACGAACTTGTCTTATCAAGATTCAGTACAAGGGAAACTAACTGCGTCACACGGCCGCGCTGCTTTTCGCAAATTGCGTCACAAAGTCAGGTGCAGTGAGCGCGCCCATAAACTACCGAAATAAGTTACAATAATGTTATTACCTATAGAAAGCGTCACAAACATCTCCCTTAACTCCAGTTACCTGCGCCAGAAGGTACGAGCTGTTATTCGCTGACTGGTCACAAGTATCGGTTCCGGGCAGTAAGCCTAATCGCTTGAAATTAGTTGCAGATTGTCAAACAAACTTCCTCACCTTACGGTAGTCCACTAGTGCAGAGGTGAGTTTAGAAGCGCAGAAGGAACACAAGAATATGCCGGGAGCCCAACAAACCAAGTTACATAACAAAGAAGAAATAAACAAGACATACAGAAGGGTCGCCGAACAGGCGAACTTCCCACTTGCATCCGGCCTCGCTCGCTTCTGTGCCGTCTCTGACGCATGACGGATGATCTGGCGCGTCTGGCGTGCTGTTATGCTTGTTGCCACGCAATGCAAGAAGAATAACTCACAAAGTATAAGTTCATTTCGGTGGTGGTGGTAGAAACTTAATTTTGTCCGGCAAGTTAGTAGGGTGGGCGTCTGCCACGAGGCCTTGGGCTCTGGCGGCGCCGTCGACACGCTGGACTGCCCACAGCTGATCTTCCGGGGCTGAGCAGAGCCCCACATCACACCAGCGCGCGGAGGCTTTCGCTAGAGGCGGTCTCCCAATTGCTACTCGTCAGCCAATTGCATTCCCAGAGCATGCGCTCAAGAGTTGCTTTTAAGCCGCTTAACTTACACTCGTTTGTCTTATCTATATCTGGATAAATTATATTCCACATTACTGGATTACACTAGGTCCTCGTCTGTAACTGCCGCCACTGGGCGGACTGTGATTTATTAAGTTTTTTTTCGGGGGCGGATAATTGCACCTCTGAATTTTATATTGTTATAAAATTGTATTTGGTTAATCTGCCTCCCTACTCCAAATCTCTATCCTCACCTTCTACAGCGGCCCCCGAGTTGACGGCACCAATGTTTGTCGCAAATCGGTCGGTTAGCCCTCGAGCTGCGTTGCATTCCGCTTCGTTGTTTCCGCCGTCACCTGGCGAGGTTAGAGTATGGGCAGGTGTCCATAGTAATTGAACGTTCTTGTGCTTCTTTTTTGGCTCCTTTCAATAATGGTGAGTATTGCCTTCGCAGAGATTCGGCCATTTGCATAGATGCGAATAGCTGCCTGTGAGTCACTGATTATTATGTATGGTTCAGTTTGTATTTTAGCCAATGCTGTCGCCGTTGTGACGCTCGTTGCGCATTGTTTTTTACGATCTACTACGACTGCTGTGAATCCTTTCCTGCACTTCAGTCTAGCTGCCTCGACAAAAACTGCTGCTTTATCTCCTCCAAATCTTTTCTGTATCTCCTTGGCTCTGCTTTGTCTTCCTTCATGTAGTGTGGGATGCATGTTCTTTGGCAGTGGGGGAGCCATTAATATGCAAAACTGTTTAGTTTTAGAGTAAAAAAAATTTATCAGCCATGTGTGACGACGGCGACTAGACATTGCCCTTGGAAACCCAAAATCGTACGGTCTTATTCCTCTGGAACCCAGCACACTCCGACGTACCGGGCAACGAGGCGGTCCACGCCACGGCTCGAGGTCTCACACACCGAGCCATCGTAGATTATGTGGCCGTCGTCTCCTGCCCCGAGAGCGTGGCATCGGATCGGCCGGGTCTGAACATTACGGCAGAAATGCACCAAAAAAATCACAAAGGGCGTGGGGCGATCCCCTGACCACGTTGAGAAACCTCACCCAACACTACAGACTCAAAAGACCCACATTTCCGTCACTGCACGATATATTAAACAGGAACGAGGTGGTAACCTTACGCTTGCTCCCAACAAACACCTACCTTAGCCCCGCCGTCTTAAATCCCTCCTGCCCTTGTTAACACCCAATTGAAGCTTGTAAAGCTTGCCGACAGAGGGCAACGGTGCGACACATGGTCTGGGAATGTGCCGGCAACAACGGTACTGAAACCAACTCCGTTCGCGGCCCGTTCATAACCGCGGCCGTTGCCAGAGTACAGGAAGCCTCGCGCTCACATCTTCCTGACGCCGCCTCAGCTGCGGGGGTAGCCGGGGACCTTCTCCATCGTCTTCACCGCCGCTGGGAGGCGGGCCTCGAAAGTTTGGAGTTGTAAGACCAGCGCTGGTCCGTCCGGCAAGCCGAAGATGGCGCGCGAGTCCTATGACTTCTAGCAGCCACCTGAGGCTACCAGAACAGAAACTTCCGGACCATTCTTTTTAATAAAGTTTCTTCTTCTTCGTCTCCTTCGTGACTCGTTTCATTCTGTGAAGGTGGGTGGCAAGCGAAGCTGCTTAGCACCCGACAAAGAGGGGACGCAGAATACTGCACAAAGGCAGGAACAAATTTATTGTCCTAATATGTGGTCATCATGGCGATATAGGTACGTATACACGTTGGCTTATCACCTCTGTTATTGAATTTGTCCTTCTCGTAAGACAATGAATGGCTCATGCCCCCTTAAAGGAACACTAAAGACAAAAAAGCATCGGTGGCGTAGAGGTAGAACACCCGCCTCGCGTGCAAGAGGTCCGTGGTTCGAATCCCGGTGCCGGCAATTTTCCACCGGATTAAAAAAAAAGTCCGCGTGTTCATAAAATTGCACAAACAGGCCTGGAGTGTGGCCTGATCCCGGTGACCAGAACCGGAGACGCACTCCCTTACCAGAGCAGGATTGGCCACCCTGGTGCAGTACTTGGCCACAACCTCCTATATGAACACAACAATCAAACCCCGGCCCCCAGTCCCCAGCAGCTGCGAAGCAACTGACCACGGCGGCGGTCAGACCTGCGACGCAGCAGAGGTTGCTAAGAATCCCTGGATCCGGACAGGCTGCCATTGGAATATGAACCTGGCAACGTTTAACGCTAGAACGTTATCCAGTGAGGCGAGTCTAGCAGTGCTATTGGAGGAATTAGAGGACAGCAAATGGGATATAATAGGGCTCAGTGAAGTTAGGAGGCCAAAAGAAGCGCATACAATGCTAAATAGTGGGCACGTCCTGTGCTACCGGGGCTTATCGGAGAGAAGAGAACTAGGAGTCGGATTCCTGATTAATAAGAATATAGCTGGTAACATACAGGAATTCTATAGCATTAACGAGAGGGTGGCAGGTCTTGTGAAACTTAACAAGAGGTACAAAATGAAGATTGTACAGGTCTACGCCCCTACATCCAGTCATGATGACAAGGAAATCGAAAGCTTCTATGTGGAATCGGCGATGGATAGAGTGAAAACTACATACACTATACTAATGGGTGACTTTAATGCCAAGGTAGGCAAGAAGCAGGCTGGATACAAGGCAGTGGGGGAATATGGCATAGGCACTAGGAATAGCAGGGGAGAGTTATTAGTAGAATTTGCGGAACAGAATAATATGAGGATAATGAATACCTTCTTCCGCAAGCGGGATAGCCGAAAGTGGACGTGGAGGAGCCCGAACGGCGAGACTAGCAATGAAATAGACTTCATACTCTACGCTATCCCTGGCATCATACAAGATGTGGACGTGCTCGGCAAGATGCGCTGCAGTGACCATAGCATGGTAAGAACTCGAATTAGCCGAGGCTTGAGGAGGGAACGGAAGAAACTGGCACATAAGAAGCCGATTAATGAGTTAGCGGTAAGAGGGAAAATAGAGGAATTCCAGATCAAGCTACAGAACAGGTATTCGGACGACCTTAGTGTTGAAGCAATGAAACGCAGTCTTGTGGGTATCATTAAGGAGTGTGCAATGGAAGTCGGTGGTAACTCCGTTAGGCAGGATACCAGCAAACTATCGCAGGAGACGAAAGATGTGATCAAGAAACGCCAATGTATGAATGCATCTAACCCTGGCAGAACTGGCAGAACTTTCGAAGTTAATCAATAAGCGTAAGACAGCTGACATAAGGAAGTATAATATGGATATAATTGAACATGCTCTTAGGAACGGAGGAAGCCTAAAAACAGTGAAGAAGAAACTAGGAATTGGCAAGAATCAGATGTATGCGTTAAGAGACAAAGCCGGCAATATCATTACTAATATGGATGAGATTGTTCAAGTGGCTGAGGAGTTCTATAGAGATTTATACAGTACCAGTGGCACCCACGATGATAATGTAAGAGAAAATAGTCTAGAGGAATTTGAAATCTCGAAGGTAACGCCGGAAGAAGTAAAGAAAGCCCTCGGAGATATGCAAAGGGAGAAGGCGGCTGGGGAGGATGAGGTAACAACAGATTTTTTGAAGGATGGTGGGCAGATTGTTCTAGAGAAACTGGCCACGCTGTATACGCAATGCCTCATGACCTCGAGCGTACCGGAATCTTGGAAGAACGCTAACATAATCCTAATCCATAAGAAAGGGGACGCCAAAGACTTGAAAAATTATAGACCGATCAGCTTACTGTCCGTTGCCTACAAACTATTTACTAAGGTAATCGCAAGTAGAATCAGGAACACCTTAGACTTCTGTCAAGTAAAGGACCAGGCAGGATTCCGTAAAGGCTATTCAACAATAGATCATATTCATACTATCAATCAGGTGATAGAGAAATGTACGGAATATAACCAACCCTTATATATAGCTTTCATTGATTACGAGAAAGCGTTTGATTCTGTCGAAACCTCAGCAGTCATGGAGGCATTACGGAATCAGGGTGTAGACGAGCCGTATGTAAAAATACTGAAAGATATCTATAGCGGCTCCACAGCCACCGTGGTCCTCCATAAGGCAAGCAACAAAATCCCAATAAAGAAAGGCATCAGGCAGGGAGATAGGATATCTCCTATGCTATTCAAAGCGTGTTTACAGGAGGTATTCATAGACCTGGATTGGGAAGAATTGGGGATAAAAGTTAATGGCGAATACCTTAGTAACTTGCGATTCGCTGATGATATTGCCTTGCTTAGTAACTCAGGGGACCAATTGCAATGCATGCTCACTGACCTGGAGAGGCAAAGCATTAGAGTGGGTCTAAAAATTTATCTGTAGAAAACTAAAGTAATGCTTAACAGTCACGGAAGAGATCAGCAATTTACAATAGCCAGCGAGGCACTGGAAGTCGTAAGGGAATACATCTACTTAGGGCAGGTAGTGACGGCGGATTCGGATCATGAGACGGAAATAATCAGAAGAATAAGAATGGGCTGGGGTGCGTTTGGCAGGCATTCTCAGATCATGAACAGCAGGTTGCCATTATCCCTCAAGAGAAAAGTATATAATAGCTGTGTCTTACCAGCACTCACCTACGGGGCAGAAACCTGGAGGCTTACGAAAAGGGTTCTACTCAAATTGTGGACGACGCAACGAGCTATGGAAACAAGAATGATTGGTGAAACGTTAAGGGATAAGAAAAGAGTAGATTGGGTGAGGGAACAAACGCGAGTTAATGACATCTTAGTTGAAATCAAGAAAAAGAAATGGGCATGGGCAGGACATGTAATGAGGAGGGAAGATAACCGATGGTCATTAAGGGTTACGGACTGGATCCCAAGGGAAGGGAAGCGTAGCAGGGGGCGGCAGAAAGTTATGTGGGCGGATGAGATTAAGAAGTTTGCAGGCACGGCATGGCCACAATTAGTACATGACCGGGGTTGTTGGAGAAGTATGGGAGAGGCCTTTGCCCTGCAGTGGGCGTAACCAGGCTGATGATGATGATGATGATGATGAAAGACAAACACTGTCAATCTAAAGTCATAGATTAGTGCTCGGGAATCTGTAGAGCGTCAGCATTATCGCGAACAGAGCCTTAATAATCGAGAAGTCGAGGTAAATGCAGTACATGACTAGAGACACCCTCGGAACATTCAAGCACATGCCCGAGGACGAAAGCCCTCCTGAGTTAAATTTTGTCACTAGTACTCAACTACACGTTGCAAAAAACATGCTCATATTTTATTATAAGATGAAATAAAATGCTACTTGTCCAGTTCCATTTCATGTTTATAAAAAAGAACTAATTGAAATTTTCCTTGACAACGACGCGGTTTTGTTTTCTCCCGATTCTGCGCCGCCCACGCGTTCGCGTTTAAATACTTTTCTGATCGCGTAGTGCTTCGCTGGTTTTGCTGGCTTGCGAAACTCGTACAAACTGTAAATAGCAGAGAATTCAATTTCCATGTGATGTCGCGAGATACCCGAATGGTCTGCGCCACTTGACCAAAAAGCAGCTGCAGCGGGGAATACGCCGCTCTGTCTAGGCTCGGTGCCGCCGTCTGTCAGGCACCGTTTTATTTATTTATTTATTTATTTATTTATTTATTTATTTATTTATTTATGTATTTATTTATTCATTTCCTCAAAGGTCTCTGTTGAGACATTACATGACATTACATTACATTACATTACATTACTCACCGACGGCCGCAAAAGGCGGTGATGGCGTATGCAACGTCACTACTCCCCCAGTTGCGTGGCGCAAGATTTGAATTTCGAATAAAGTATTCGGACCCTTCATATACACTTTTCTCGTAAACTAAGTCTTCTCATGGCATGATAGAAGCGCTGCGAGGTTTCTGGAATGGTATTTAAATAGTCCACGTCGGCTTAGTATTTGCCTTTAGTGTTCCTTTAAGCAGTGGCTCATACCCCCGTAAACGCTTCCTCCCCCTTACGACGACAGAAGAGAAATTGTACGCTGCAATGATGAGCGGCAACGGAATCAGCTGTAAAAGACGACGACGCTCGAGCCATTGCTGGTGATGATAGTTTTTAGCACATCGGAGCCAGCTGCGCATGAAGACGGCAACGACGAACGCGCGACCAGTCGTACTAGCGCCTTTGCGCGATTGGCGCCAAGAAATTTTTAACAGTCGTTATTGAAAAAGGTGTACAAAAATTGTTTTTTCAAGAACATCTCTTTGTACCTTTTTGCCTGGGACTTCTTGGGGTCCCACGTATGATAGGGGTAGTTCAATGACGCGTTACAGGTCTCCGAGCCCATAGGGGCATGTGCCATGGAGCTTCGACCCTTTCTGCACTACCACCAGGAACGGCACACTGGATGATTTCTTTTGGCAACATCTCAGGCACATTTTTTTTCTCATATCCTAGCTGTCGACAGCTTCGCAGTAAAAACAATGTCTGTTAACTGCATTTCATATTCTTCTTATTCGATGCTCGCAGCAGCTAACGGACGGCACTAATACTAGCCTGAAACACTTCCTGTTGCCTGAGTTTTCACTCACTCACTCACTCACTCACTCACTCACTCACTCACTCACTCACTCACTCACTCACTCACTCACTCACTCACTCATTCACTCACTCACTCACTCACTCACTCACTCACTCACTCACTCACTCACTCACTCACTCACTCACTCACTCACTCACTCACTCACTCATTCACTCACTCTTGTTGAATTTTTTTCTCTATGATTTTAGTGTTAATAATGGTGCCCACGTGGGTTCCAGAAACTACTACACAATTCGTGTCGTCCATGCAATCTCATAATACAAGCTTTGGCGAGGAGAAACACAACAGGTAGAATAAACAGTAACATTCGCGCAAGTTGCAAAATTTGCAGGCGTGTCTTTGCTCTCATGTTTAATGTTTGTTAGCCGGTGAACAGCGGTTACCGAAGAAAGATAAACAACCACACGCGCGAATTTCCCCTTCTTAAAGAGCATCGTCCCAATGCTGCAAACAAACATGAAAGTGGAAAGCAAACTGCGAATAATAAAGAAGAATCAGCAAGAAGTTCGTCAACGAGCGCAGAAAGCCTTAAGACGCACCAGGTGGACGACTTCAGGTCTGCGAAGCGTCGCTGTGAATGCACAATGTTGTCTGGCATGGCCTCATAGTCAAGTCCGCCACGATGTTGGATGATCGTGTAGAGTCCCAAATAGCGTCGTAACAGTTTCTCGCCAAGTACTCGTCGACATATAGGAATACAGAACCAAACACGGTCGCCGGTTTGGTATTCCGCGTAGCGACGTCGAAGATTGTAGCGTCGGCTGTCGGTCCTCCAGTTGTTCTTCAAGCGCAGGCTGGCGAGCAGTCAGGCTTCTTCGACGAGCTGGAGACAGGCGGCAACGTCGAGATTTTCTTCGTCAGTGACGTGCGTCAGCATGGCGTCGAGAGTCGTCGTCGGGCTCCTTCGGTAAAACAGCTTGACTGGCGTGCTCAGCGTTGTTTCATCTACGGCCATGTTATAAGCGAAGGTACAGCAGTACAGTACAGCATCCCACGTCTTGTGCTCGCCGTCGACGCACGTTGCTAGCTTGTCCGCGAGGGTCTTGTTCTTCCGTTCCGTGAGACCATTCGTCTACTGGTGCTGGGCAGTTGTCCTCCTCTGGCTTATCTGGCGGTATTCCTGAATGACGTGGGTGAGCTCAGCTGTAAAGCCGTTCCTCTGTCGGTAATGAGAACTTCTGAGGCACCACGTCCCAGCAGGCTGTTCTCGACGAAGAATTTCGCAGCTTCGGTTGCACCACCTTTCGGCAGAGTTTTCGTTGCTGCGACGAATATAAGGTGGTCCGTCGCCACGACGGTGCACTTATTCCCCGATGTTAACGCCGGAAAGTTCTCAACAAATAAATCCCGATCTGCTGCTGTAATCCCACCGGCCTTTTCGGCTGTGTCTCGCGCCGTTGCCGGTCACGCCATATCTTGAAGCAACGGGCGACGTCGGCGGACAGGCGCAGCCAATAACACTTGTATTCTTGCGAGTGCACGGCAAACCCTGCATGCACGGCGGCCTAATCCTCACGTAAGTCGTGCAGGACTTATGACCGGACGCTGCCGGCACAACCGTCCACCTAAACACCCTCGAGACCACGTCAGTGTTGCCTTTCAAGTACTCAGCAGGACTTAGCTCTGGGTCAGCTCGCGGCTGCTCGGAAAATTCTTCGGTGTTTATTGTTCCTAGGATGGCGTGGTCCTTCAGTTACTCTTTCGGTGGCAGGTCTTCAAGGGCGCACGACAGGCAGTCGGCATCAAAATGCTTCCTCCTGAACTTTTAGACCATCGTGATGTCGAATTCATGATATCTGACACTCGAATCGTAATAGGCGACTTAACTCTCGTTCCCGCGAGAAAAGGGTCGTTTTTATGGGTCTCGGGAAAATAATATTTACCACTGCAAATAATATTCCAGCACACATTGCAGCATAGGGTATTGTGCATATTGATATGCGCTCTCCAAAAACATACATTTCCAAGCAAAAAGATTATTAGGTAAAACATAAAAATTCTAGAAAACGCCATTATTGCTGCCATGTGATAAAAATAACAACAAAAAAACATATCCACAAGAACATTAATATCAAAAGAAATTAAGAATATACATTTGAAAGATAAATAACCCAGAAATAGTGTCTGAAAAAAAATAAATGCTTAGTACACCGCTGTTCCTCGAATACGAAAAAGAAATTGGGACCAGTTCATCACTTATGCGATGCGATGAAGCAATTCATGGATATTGTGAAGCATAGGTGCACTCCGCCCTTTTCCCAAAAAAACGTCTGGTTTTTGTCCGGCTTTGCCTTCCTCGTTACACACTTTGCTGTTCCACCTTTTTCGAATCTTCTGATGATGCTCTGATGAGAAATCCTAGGAGCGTACTTCACCAGTTCGTGTATTCATGCACTTTTTCTAAGACCGATCGCTCTCAGCGTAGCTGGGTAACTACAAGATTATGCATCTAAGCATATCTGTTTACATTTTTCCAGATTGTCCTTATCCCCTTTGTAGTGAAGAGGAGTAGAAAGAAATAAAGAAAGAAGAATAAAGAAAGAAAGAAAGAAAGTAGAACAGTCCCGTGATGATCCGTAGTGCATGGCCGAGATGTGCTACGGGTGGCCTTCTTGACGTGAACGGAAATTTGCTTGCTTCCCATGGCAGCACATCTTTACCAAGCGAAGTATGCACCCTAATGATAATCAGTAGAGCTCTCAGGACATGCAAAAAGATAGGCAGATAAGCGCGCACATTGAAAGAGACCACTTAAATCCGTAAAGGAAACTCGCCCGTGAACAGCTGCGGTTGTCACATGTTGAGTCAAAATATTGTCGCCGTCAAAGCTTGAATATGTTTTGCTGTCATCTTAGGTGTCATAACTCTTGTCCTCATTAAGAAATTGAAGTGCGGGTGCAGCATGGTTTCGAGCACGACGATTTTCTCGCGATGCAGCCGCGCGGGACCACGCCATGGGAACGACTTTAGAAAACTGCGCAGTGACACTGGCAGCGCCCACTGCCGGTGTTTTACGAGAAAAACTTTCCCGAAAATCTTGGAAACTGATTTAAAAAGCCAAGGCAACATGGTGCACATGCGGCGGGCCTTCATAAGTCACTTGAGCGGAGTAAAACGACTCGGACATCAAACCAAAGCTCATAAGTGAACACTTTGAAGTTCCTGGCATAAATATAAGGCCAAAATTTATCTGTAGCCCAAACGATCACGTGACGTACTCTCTCCGTCGTAGAATAATTGGCTTTCGCTATCAACAGTCACCAGTTAGGATAAGCTATTACGCTTTCAACTCCACCGTTCCTTTGAACAAGCAGGGAAGCAAGGCCTGCGCTATTCGCGTCGGTGTGGATTTCCGTCTCGGCGTCTTCGCCGACATATTAAAACACCGGTGATGACTGCAGCCATCCTTTCAGCTCATGAAATGCGTCTTCCTTCCGTGTGTCCCATTTAATGTCTACGCCAGAATTCTTGAGATGGGTGAACGGCGACGGAATTCTTCAAAAGTATCTCACAAAGTGCCTGTAATACGAGCACAGGCCAAGGAACACAGGCCGAGACAACGTAGCGGTGGTATCTGTCTTCTCTGGGTCGAGAAGGATTCAAGACTTGCTGGTGACGTGCCTTAGAAACAGAAGTTGTTCGTAAGCGTAACGGCACTTTCCGTCTTCAGGGCTAGTCCGGATGACTTGATTGTCGCCATACGCTCTCAAACCGCCGTAGCTATCGTCGAAATTCACGGCGAGGACAACGACGTCATCCACACAGGCAAGACAGGCCTCCCACTTGAACCCTGCTAACACCGTGTCTATCACACGCTGGAGCGCTGGAGGCGCCGAGCCGAATGGCACGAACTTGAACTCATAGAGGCCATCCGGCGTGATGAATGCGGTCTTCTCGCAATCCCTCTCGTCGATTTCTGTTTGCTTGTCGCCAGTATTGAGATCCATGGACAACGACTGCTTATTGTTCGAGAGCTGGCCTAATGCGACGTCTATCTGTGGGAGGGGGTATACGACCTCTTTTGTGATTTTCTTGAGTCTCCAGTAGTCGACACAGAAACGTATGGCTAATTCCTTTTTCGTCACCAAGACTACAGAAGATTTCAATGGGTTTCTGGACGGCTGGACGATGTCATCGCTTAGGATTTCGTCGACTTGTTGCCTTATAGCTTCATGTTGTCGCATCGAAACTCGGGAAGGGCTACAGCCGGGTGGCCGAGACGATTCTTCTGTTATTATGCGATGCTCTGCAACTGGGCTTAACGAAATTCTCGATGACTTCGAAAAACAGTCTTCGTATAGTCAGAGAACACCCATGAGCTGTGTCTGCTTACTCATGGGGAGGCTGGACGTTTTGTCTAAAACTTGTTCGGAAACTATGTCGTCGAGGTTGATGGGAACAGTCCGACAGCACCAACGCATTGCAGGTATCCGCAATTTCCTCGATGTATGCGATCGTCGTGCCCTCACTGATGAGCTTGAACTCCTCGCTGAAGTTTGTCGGCATCATTTTCGCTTTCCCTCCGTGGAGTCGAGCGACTCTTCTTGCGACGCAAATTTCATGACCGAGCAGTAGACGGTGATCACCGTCGATGAGGCTTTGTACGTCTGCGGTTGTTTCGGCGATGACGGAAATAACAATGCTGGAGCGAGGCAACATCCTCATTTCATCTTCGAGCACACGAAAGTCATGGTGACTACGAGTGCTCTCCGGCAGTATTGGTTGATCTTCAGCAGCGTTATTGATATAGACTTCAGGTGCACGACTGTGCCGTGTTGATTCAAAAGGCCACGCCGAGAACGACGTCTCATGGACACTGTTGGAAGATAACTAAGGCGAAAGGGAAGGTTCGATCATTAACGGTAATTCTTGCCATGCAGATTCTTGTCGGCGTTAATAGGTGTCCTGCAGCGGTCCGAATTTGAGGGCCTTACCATGCAGTCTTAACTTTCTTCCACTGGGCGTGAATGGGTCCACTCATGATAGCGTAGTCGGCTCCTGTGCCCACTAAAGCGGAGGTTGCGTGACACTCGAGGAGAGCGTCGAGGTCGGGGGTTCTTTGTTTTGCGCTGCACATTGGTCTTGGCGCCGGATCACGGATGCGTCGCGTCGACCTGTGGCTGGTGTGGTGCGTCATGAGGTTTTCTTTAGCCGGCGTATTCTGTGCTTTTAGTCTTCGTCGCGATGGCTGCGTGTCGTTGCAGCATCATCTAGCTAGATTTTGAAGTGTTGTCGACGGCGGAGGAACTTGGGCATTTCAACGTAGCAATCACACCTCCATCGGTTACTGCTTTTAGTTTTCCGGATACGGCCTTGCAAAAAATCCCTGGGCTAGACTAGTTTATGGTCCTCGCTGCGGTGAAAGGTAGTGGCTTGGTGAAGGCCAACGGGCTGCATTCAGTGGCGGCGAGTGAGTCGGCAACATCAAGAGGGCATTCGCGTTGCTGGGGGCGCGAAGCGTTCATGGCAAACCCTCCTTGTCCCATTTCGTGGTATGGGCACGGGGTGTGGTTGGAGCACGCCAGACATCTCTCTTCCTGGTGAAGCTTTGATGGACAACTGTCTGGCATGCTGGTGGTGGTGGCTGACGAAGGACTTGCAGCGCTGTGTGACCGTGGTTCGGGCACGGAGGGGGATCCCGGCGGCGTGCGACGGCGGCGTACGTCATCGCTTCTGGCTGGGGCTGTCGTGATTGTGGTTGCACCTCAAGAACTGCGAGTGATCGCTAACCTCTTCTTTCATGATATCTGTGATTGACGCCACTTGATGGAACTCTCTTAGAAAGAGCGTCTGCAGTTCCTCGCAGGTCGTCGCTGCCGAGTGCTTGAACGTCGATGTAGTTAGTGGTCAGCGTTTTGCAGTCATTTCATTTTATTTATTCATACTGTCAGCCTCTTTCAGGGGCTGCAACAGGAGGGGAAAAAACAAAACGAAACTCCACAGCAAAATAAGTAGTACAAAACAAATTGAAACCCATAATTATACATTAGTCAATAAAAAAATCATTTCGTGAAATACTCACACAAACAAAACAAAAATGCGTCACTCCGAAATCCGAACAGCCATGTTATGCAGCCGCAATCTGACCTCATTGCCCTGTGCTAGTGCCATAGATGAAATTTTCTAAGTGGCGTAGAAATTCAGCTAATTATGTCGACCAAACAGCAGAATTCTACAGCAGTCTCTACAAGTTTGTGGAAAATAACTAAACTTTTACCAATTATTTTTGATAGTCGGCAATCGGATAAACTTACTAAGACATTGCCTTGCTGTTTCATTCGTGTTCATTTCAAAGTAATCTGAGTTATTTATTTTGACATCATTATTGATAATCAGGTAAAGAGTTTTTAGTCTTTTATATCTGGTTCTGGTTTCTAGCATAGGTAGTTGGGCTTGTTGGCAGAGATCTGTTGAAGAGTGGTTTCGGCGGAATTTATTCAAGATAAACCTTACAGCTAGTCGCTGAATCCTATCAAGCTTGTAAGTTAGTTGCTGTGCGAGGATCCCGTATTGCTTTAGCATATTCGATTGTCGGTCTGACTAGGCTTTTGTATATTGTATATGCTTGTGTATTGTATATTGTATAGACTAGGGTTTTGGGTTTGTATATTGCCTTTTCCGGAGAGCGAGCGTCTTCTTAATGGTTGTGGCCTCGAAAAAAAAATTCAACAACGGATTTGGGCGGGTTGCATATCAATATAGCTAAGAGCTCTTGCTCGACACCCCTCTTCAAGAAGCAAACTTTTTTCTGTTCTGGCATGTCGAGGTCGGCGTGTCTGAACAGGCAAGTCATTTGCATGAAAATCACGACATTCTCGCTGAGTAGTTCTACTTGCGCTTCTAGCAGAGCTTCGGCCCTTCGCTTGCACAAGACGCCCGTAAAAGCCTGCAGGAAGTCATTGCAGAACTGGTCCCATGCTGTCAGGGTTGTCCCTTTTCTCTCAAACTACGTCCTGGCAACATCTTCTAAGGCGAAATATACATGCCGTAGCTTGTGAGAGTTCCAGTTGTTGAAAATCAACATTCTTCCATAAGTCTTCAGCGAAGTTTCTTCAGCAAGATGATCGATGGAAGGTTGGTGGCTCCCGAGCTGGTTGCAGTAGGATAGGGACGCTGGGCCAGCCATTGATGCTGTTGACTTCGCCTTGATTTCTGGGGTCTACTCAGGAACGGGCCTGTAGTCCTGTAGCAGTCCTTGCAGCCTACGGCTAGCTCACTGGTCCTTGGCGAAGTTGGTGCTCTCATCAAGTGTTATGTTTGCACCGAGGCTGTTCAGGTGCGTTCGGTACATTAACGCACTAGCACCTCCACCAGATGTCCCGAAGTAGAGACGAGGATGAACACACTCGGAAGACTGCGAAAAACTTAACTTTTTATGGGACGAACCTGTGCCCACAAAAACAAGAAAAGGCCAAAGTTTGCGGCGAACACAGCAGGTGGTTGTCGAAAACCTGATCAGCGGGTAAAGCGCGTCTGCGTTTAAAGGTAACCCGTCAAACATTCTAGTGTATTCGCTGGGGCCCGTGGGCTTTCCAGAAACTACTACACAACTCGTGTCGCGTCTGTAATCGCGTAACACGAGGTTCGGCGAGGGTCATACACAAAAAACAAAATAAACGATAGCACTCGCGCAAGTTCTAAATCATGCAAGCGCGTCTTGCGTTGAGCGCTGACGTTTAGTATTTGTTGGCCGCTGAACAGGGGGCACCGGAAAAATAGAAACAAACACACGTACCAATATGGTGAAAAAAATTCGGAAGGTAGGAGCATTCAGTATTTCCACCATAGTTATGGCGAAACACAGTGAATACAAATAAATATGAGGAAACAAGCATTGCTTTTGTCTGCAATTTCTTGTGGTCGCCGCCGGACACCAAATTCCTAATAAATAACCGCAGTTTATATAATAAATTCCTATTGAATTGTAAGTGAAATGAGATTAAGAAGTTTGCAGGGACGGCATGGCCACAATTAGTACATGACCGGGGTTGTTGGAGAAGTATGGGAGAGGCCTTTGCCCTGCAGTGGGCGTAACCAGGCTGATGATGATGATGATGATGATGATGAATTGTAAGTGAAAACCAGAGTGCCTGGCCAAAGCGTCATGGAACGGCTCTGAAAGGATATATCTAGTGGGCACATAAATCCCAATTTGTTGAATATACTGTACGAGTAATCATCACTCTATAGAGCGATATATTCACAACGTCCAAATGTACCCGCTATTCCATCATGAAAGTATTTCGATGGTGAGCGTTGCCATATGGCCTTTCTTGTCTCCTCTAGATATACGGTTTCTCTTGTTTATATTTGTCAAATCCTCTTGGTCGCACTACCGAGAATTACATTTACCTATGACAAGTCAAATTAGGCACTTACTATGGGAACGGCATAAACATTTCAGGCATAAGCACAAGGGTATGCAATGAACTGAACTTCCGTTAATGGTGATTTCCTTAATATGCATTTCGAAAGCACATATAGGAATGGTACAGTGCAACAGTGATGTGACGTGTAGTACAAAAACAAAATTATATATGGAACATTTTATCAATATTGATAGAAGAACTTAATGAGACATCTAAGGTCTAACGGAAGAAAGACAACCACGAAGCTTACGACATATTAAGCTGCAGCCAATGAAAGTATACACAAAATTTGCTGGGACCTATAAAGCAAAAAGAGGTGTTAGGTAATGTCACTTTCTGAAGTATACAGTCACAACATATTTGACTGGAACACTACACATGGTTCTATAAGGCTCGTTTTAAGATGCCCCCCATTCGAAAATGAAGTTCTTAAAGTTAATCCACAGCGTACATAGACATTATGCGGTCAGTAATGTGGCTCTGCATTCAAAGTTTGTCTAATTGGCTTATCAAGCAGGTATCAGATGACACCAAAACTGTCTCAGCTACCTAAAAATACTGTAATCAACTAAAATCAACTCTGATGGACTGCAGAACAACGTACTAAGTATAAATACCGGAGCATCTGCCAAGTCTTCTCCCCATTTCTGCTTTCGCTTTGTTCTGGTAAATGACACGTTGTGGGCGCATGCGTAGAAAGAATGCCAGAATCTACCACCGACCCTGCTGCTGGGAACGCACTTTATGCCTGTGGGGCATATGTGTACTCTCCCACCAAATATGAGCTGCCACATGCGAGTCAGATTCTTTTTATGTGTGTGTGCGTGCGTGCGTGCGTGCGTGCGTGTGTGCGTGCGTGCGTGCGCGCGCGCGTGTGTGTGTGTGTGTGTGTGTGTGTTTGTGTGTGTGTGTGTGTGTGTGTGTGTGTGTGTGTGTGTGTGTGTGTGTGTGTGTGTGTGTGTGTGTGTGTGTGTGTATGTGTGTGTGTGTATGTGTGTGTGTGTGTGTGTGCTGACGATGCCAGGCTGCCGTACAGAGTCCGTATGGCAGCATGGTAGCGCCTACGCAAAAGAATTCATGAACACCGCTCCGATTACTGACAGCACATGGTTTACAGTTTACAAGAAAATTTTCAATTGTCCTTTCTGCTATTGAAAGAATTGACGAGTGTATGCCGCGTTGCAACTCATATTTAGCGCGCTAACCTTCGCAATGATGGAGGAAACCGAAATGTATCCGCGCGTTTCCACAGGACTGTTGACATTACAAAAAAGATCAATTCACTATTGTGTACTCTAAAATAAAGGCACCAAATGCACCAGTTCTATGATTTGTTTGGTGCGCCAAACCTCACAAATATTACGAATCGCGAAAGCTGAGCTATAGCACAGTGGTTAACGCGCCTTGCTCCATAATGTCTATGTATACTTTTTGCATTGCCCGTCACGAAATTGCGGTATTTTGCACACAAGCGCAACTGGCCAGCAAGTGCAATTGGTGAATGTATCTTCGAAGCCGCGAAGAAAGGTCAGGAAGGCGCTGGAGGCGAAGAAAATCGCGCGCTGGGGGAAAGTACGAAGGAACGCACAAAGCGTGTGACAAAGCAACGCCACCTAGATGAGTCTAGATGACTATGAGCGAAGAGGGTGGGCGAAGGAGAAATGAGGAGGAAAAAACGCGGAGCGCTTGGTTAACCTTCTCTGGCACTTGCTACAGGTTTTCTTTGCGATATGGACGTACCAGGTTTCTCCCGTGATAACATCATCTCAACGGACCGTACAGTGCGTTTGCGAGTCAGGCTTGGTAATATTGGTAAGCAAATAATCGAATAATATCCCGCAATACGATTAATCGTCATCGATGTACAGCTTTAATTCAATCGACCTAATCGAGTATACATATTCCAATAATTGTTTTCTAGAGCTTGACAGGAGTTGCGCGCGAATTTTGAGATCGTCATAGAATGGCGGAGTACGAGGAGTGACTGTGCGGCTGTGGTAGAGCGACTGTGGGCTGTTTTCCCCAGCGCCGAGTGATGCGCAGCCGAGCGCTTCCCTTTTCTTCACCCACGCGGCACACGCCACCACAAGGCTCGAACCCGGAAGCTTGATGTGCCCTCTCAATCCAAGCCATACTGTAGAAACCCAGTCGTTCATCGTCGCTGCACTCCCAGTCCCCTAAAGACGCGGCAAAGCATTTGCGCTGGTTTAGAGTATGTATAAGACATAGCAATAGAGTTCATGTTGATTCCAGCAAATCTATAGCTTCCGAGCGTCTATTCTCACATTCCGGTTTTGTAACTGCTATGAGAAGGTGTCGGTTTCACCCAAACAGCACAGTGAATTCACATTCCTTAGCGCTGTAGAAAAGAGCGCGTGACTGAAAATCCTCCAGCAGACATTTTCTTTTTCCCTGTGTATATTCCAATTTCTTGGATAATTTAGCTCGACCTCCCCTTTTACTTTTCCCATTATATTTCTTGCCTAACTGTAGTGTAAAGGGCTTAAGTAGTGTGAAAAATTAAATTATGGGGTCTTACGTGCCAAAACCACTTTCTGATTATGAGGCACGCCGTAGTGGAGGACTCCGGAAATTTCGAAGACCCGGCGTTCTTTAATGTGCACCTAAATCTAAGCACACGGGTGTTTTCGCATTTCGCCCCCATGGAAATGCGGCCGCCGTGGCCGGGATTCAATCCCGCGACCTCGTGCTCAGCAGTCCAACACCATAGCCACTGAACAACCACGGCAGGTCTTAACTAGCGTGATTCATCGTCTTTAATGCTACTGTAAGTGCCATTTTATAACATATATTCTTTATATGTTCAAGGGCTACTAGTGCGAAGTGTATTTAGTCTTTTAGTATCCCTAGTGCCAGTGGGAGCCTGCGACGGTGAGCCGACGATGGTGTCCCAGTTTCGCGTGCGCAAGGGCGGAAAGCGTGGCAGAGCGCGTCTTCCCACGTGGGAGGCGGGGGGGGGGGGGAGAGTTCTACTCCAGCGACTGCTAGTTATGGCGTGGCGGCGTCAGCACTGTCTTGAATACGATGTGTGATGCGTACAGTGTAGGCGTCTAGGCGCACCGAGGGCCGATAGCTTTGTGCGCGTTATAGCACCCATACGCTTACCCGTAACCCGCCTTCACGAGGTTAAACGTCACTGTAACTTTTTATCTCAGAGCTAACACCACATTCACGTATGGACTTCTTCTCTATGTTGAGTGGCAGTGGAGGGCAAAACTAGTTTTTTGTCGCGTGGTGACTGTGAAGCTTGTAGTATGAGAAAGTGGCCTATTGAAGACGGCGCGACAAGGGCACTGGGGCTAAGGCCTTACATTTCAACGGCAGCGTAACCGAAACGCCAGATGGATGCACGAAGGAAATCCTGTCACAAGATTTCCCTTTTGATACAATAATATGGACTTGTGCAAAGATTTTCATGCCAGTCGCACACGTACTTCCTATATTTGTACTGTTGGCGGAGTCTTCGTTGCCATGCACATACTTGGGCAACATGCGTTGGTAGTAGTAAAGGGGAAGGCAGAAACTAGTAGCCCATACTCTACAAGAGAGATACACGTAAAAGTTTTAACACAATGCCGAACTTATTAGCATGGTTAATTGCCTCGCATGCTACTCAAGGTATGCTACAACACAACTGCATGAAAAATTGTGCTTCGTAGATAGGTACATCCACAACTAAAACAATATATTTCAAAGAAGAATGCGACGTTATCAGAACGTGCTGCTCCCCAGCACTTTTGGAGTTCATTTGTTGTTTGGTTTAGGCATTAGAGAGGCATTGTCCGCGAGGCAGAACAAAAGGAGGGAGTTAACTTACTGAGCTCCAAAGATTGTTCGCGACAGTGTAATGTAATGTTAACACTAAGAGCGCTAACACTTTGGAGTAACAAACAACCACGGCGCATTGCGTTTTCTCGCCTGCATTGATTTTTGATAGATAGTTAGAGCCTGGTGACCCGGTATACAGGTTTGCTAGTTTTACCACTAGTTTTTCGGCTAATCTTCCCCGAATGTTCTTAATGCGAGCTAATATTTCAATACAGAGCCACAGTTTCATTCCATCCAGACCGCAATTTGTTCCATTTCTGTTGGGGAGTCCCATCCCCATACTCGCACTTGGAGTCAAGCCGCTAAATAATAGCATCCAACGCAGCCCACCTGAGTACCGTCGTAGGGATACACGATCTGGCTGAACGTCTCCAGGCCCCGGAGCAGGCCCCACACGGAGTTTGCGGACAGCGAAGGCTGCGACTGGGCCGTAAACTGCAGAGTGTCTGCGAAACAAAAGTGGTCCCACATGGATTGAAAACATTGGTTTCTAATCCACGCGAATGGAGCGATTAGTTATTACACGACTCTTATGAATAGAAGGTAAAAGGCAAATTTTCATCTCTGTGAGTCGACGCAGTTCTTGCATTCGTATATTTCGTTCATCAGGAAAGGAGGCCATAGGATTAAATGCCACACGATCGACTTGAGAAAGGCTCAGCTTCGAATTACATGGCAGCTCAGCGGTTACCGACTATATAGACATCGCTCATACATAGTAAAATAATTCGAAAGGCTATGACAATCAGTATACACACAGCACGTGGTGGGACGTGACACAGACAAAAAGGAAAATTCGAAACAAAAAAATACGCGTGCGATTACGATAAGCCTTCTGTGAGTTTTGAGTTATCGAATTTTAAATTTTTTTGCAGAGGTGTGCTACATGACATGGCTGAAGAGATGGGGTAAACGTCACTGTATCACGGCTTAACACAGCTCCTATCACCCGAAAGCACATAGCGCAGCAGCATTCAGTTAGATACTCGACTTGACAAGTATACAGCGTACAACACTTTCAGCTACTATAATAATAACAAACTGAAATCTGAAACGAAAAATGTCTCCAACATTTTTTTAGTACTGCAGGAGAAGGTCAAAAATGTTTTCGAGGATTTTATAGGAAAGCTTTTTATTAGGCAAATTATTTAAACTATGATAATTTAGAGTTGAAAGAAGAACAAACTTCAATGCTTGCATTTCATAACTTGTGCGTGGCCCTGGGACATACCTGAATAACTTACTTCATAAAGAATAGTTCAATTGTGGGACTGTGTAACTAAAAGGAAAAAAGAAAGCTTTCATTGGTTTCTCAATCTCCTTCGGTTGTTTCTTTAATAGTGATCGTGTAACTCACAAGCTTCGTCCATGTCGTGCTGTGGTGTGTGCTCGCATTGCCCGCGAAGGTGGACAAGCAGCGAGCTGATGCTGGCTACGGGCACACCACCGAAACGGTGGCGTGGAAGTGCCCTTCGCAGGTTGCCAGCCGCTACTCCCGATCGCGCACAGCCATTGAAAAGCAACTGGTCACGGTATCGCTTAAGTGCCCTATCGGCCACGTCACAGCCGCCAGGGGGCCCCACAAACACGAAGGCGAATGTGCTTGGATCGAGCAGGATCACGTTGGAGCCCGTCGTCTGGTTCATTGGCTGGGGCCACGCCTCACCACGGCTTGGAAACACCTGTCCCAAAGAGCACGATGGAAAACGCAGTTAATTGATGCGCCTTGATTTGCTGTATATAAAAATGAATATGTTGATTTCTTCCAGGCTAATATTAGGCTGAGGGAGAAAGGAAATGATAAGAGAATTAACTACATATTATTGATTTCCTAAATGTTTCAGAGAAATATGCTTTGAGCAGGAAACTAAACTTACACAGAGACAAGGAACAAGAAACTGTAGGGGCAGCATCGACTTCGAAACAATTTTTTTCATGAAAACCATATACGTGATTGCCAAATGAAATTACCGAAATACCCATTGCAGAATCATCATTGAGCATATTCCCAGCACATAGAACCACTGTTACTTCTACGTTCGCCCAAAGACACTCGTGATGGCAGGTGCTGGGGTGACATGGATGCTACTATATGTTGCTTTTGGCCGTTTCCATTGCATAGCCTTAAAGAAGTGCTTTATATTCTTCTAAAATATATTGGCAGTCATCGCTGTTCTTGTGTAGTTTCTTGTTTTTTTTGCCACTGTTTAAGTTCAGCATTGTTCTGTAGGCGCAAAGACACATCAACTAAACAAATATTGAACTTCCTAAATTTCCGATGAAAACACACATTCTTAGAAAACCAAAAATTGTTATGAAAAACAAAATCACGTACTCCATCTTCCCCCATTAGGATACATAATCAGTCTTGACAAATTACTGCATTAAATATATTGCTAGCATACTTCAGTCAAACGTGCCGATAATTTGCTTGGAAGGGAGCATTCTTCGGAAACATGTTGCTGCTTATGTTTCAGCTCAATAATTCGACCTCTCGTATGGTCGGGAAGCTGATTTTTATTAGAAATGCAGTTATTAAAATGCCGACCAAAATGATGTCGTCGAAGAGATCAGACATTTCGTCTTCTTTGGTTTAATTAAAGTGTCGGTTTATTTCAATATACGCTCTTCGATTTGTACTCCATATTGAGGTTGTAATAATCGGACTATCTTGTAATGGAACACGAGTAGCTAGAGCAGCTGAAACGCTGTTATAAGCTATTTGTGTGTGCGCGAAGCGAAGAAAGTCTTTTGGACGCAGTAAAACAAGAACACATGAAGATGAACGTTGATGCTCCTGTCTCCTTGCTTCTGTCGTCGTAAACATTCGTCCTTCCCAGAAATATATTCCAACCCCAAGAAGCACAATCAGTAAAGCTATTCTTAATTTAAAGCCATATTTTGCCCGCGCTGGCCATGTGGAAATTGTAAACAACGAGTCATCAGTATCACCATCAATCTATTTCGTGTCCACTACAAAACGAAGGCCTCTTCCTGCGGTCACCAATTATGACTGTCCTGCGCCAACCGAATCCAACTTGCGGCTGCGAATTTCCTACATGTCATCACCCCACCTGTTTTCCGGCCATCCTCGATTTCGCTTGCCTTCTCTTGGCAACCATTCTGTAACACTAATCGTCCACCGGTTATCTAACCTGCGCATTACATGACTTGCCCAGCTTCATTTTTTTTGCTCTTAATATCAATTAGAATATCGGCTATACCCGTTCACTCTATACTCCAAACCACTCTCTTCCTCTCTAGCATTCTTCATTCCATCGCTCTTTGCGCGGTCCTTAATTTGTTCTCAAGCGTCTTTGCCAGTGTCCAAGTTTCTGCCCCATATGTCAGCACCGGTAAAACACATTGATCGTGCACCTTTCCTTCGAATGATAGTCGTAAACTTCCAATCATGATCTGGCAATGTCTTCTGTATGCACTCCAACCCACTTTTATTCTGCTGTACGTTTCCCTCTGCGGACCAGGGTCTCCTTTGAGTAAGTGACTTAGGTAAACATGCTCCTTCACAGTCTCTAGAGGCTCACTGGCGATCCTCAACCCTGGTTGCCTTGCCAGGCTATTTCTCATTATCTTTGTCTTCTTCATATTAATCTTCAATGCCATTCTTACACTTTCTCTGTTAAAGTCATCAATCATTTGTTGTAATTCGTCCCCAGTGTTGCTGAACTGGACAATATCGGCTGCAAAGCAAAGGTTGCTGTGAAATTTGCCGTTAATCTTCACACCTAAGCCTTCCAAGTTAAATAGCTTCAATACTTCTAAGCATATAGGGAATAGCATTCTGGAGGTTGTGTGTCCTTGCCTGACCCCTTAGTTTATAGGTGCCTTTCAACTTTTCTTGCGGAAAATGATGGTAGCTGCTGAATTTTTCTATATATTTTCCCAGATATTCACGTAAGCCTCCTGCACTCCTTGATGACATTTCACTGATGTGTGTGCAATGGTTACTGCATTAAATGCTGCTCCCGATCCCAAACTGCTACCCTGTGGATCAACTATCAGATGCGCTTATGATACTCAACCCGCTGTCCTCGTTCCTTTGACTATCGTTTCGAAGGAGTCAACTTTGCCTCCTCTCGGCTCTTCTTGGTCTCTTCTGACCGGTTCCATGAGTGAAGACCTTTCACTAATTCAGGCTCGAGATCTACTCGATCTGTTGAAAAAACAAGGTGCTTTGTTCGTCGTTCATTCACCCGTCCTCGCTAAAATGCATGTCGCCATTCATCGCATTCAGGCCGTTGGCTCCTGCATTGTTCACTTATGTCTATGAAGTGTCGGCTACCGAGCGCAAGGTTATCAAAAAAATGTGCGCCATATGCTTGACCACAAAGAATACGCCTTACTCAAGTCTCTCACGCAAAGACCTTTATCACCTGCCACGAAGTGATGACGTGTCGGGCTCACTGCAGGAGGCCGAATACATATTCAGTGTCGATCTTCGATCTGGCTACTGGAGAATAACAATGTACAAATACAAACTTCTTGTTTTATCTTTGGGCATTCCGTCGAAGTCACTTCGTGAGAGCCAGTACACTTGGGACATTTAAATGAAGACGCATCACGGTCGGTGGTATTATGCTCTCCGCCGCAGCGCGAGCAGGTGGCTTCGCTTCTACAAACAGCGCTCACGTATCCTGTCTTTAGACATTTCCGGCACTGAACAGGCCTCATAACGAATGGTCGTACACGATGTATCACGTAGCTCTCTTTTACAGACGCTGGGTAATGTCGCAGAAGCAAATATTATTTGATACATCGGGAGCTCCCTGAGCGCTGAATCTCAAGAATGCGCAACGATGACGTCAAACGACTCTTGAGGTCCGCATGGTTGATGTCAAGCTCCACGTTGGAAATACTTCAGTCGTTGTCTCCTTCTCGTAAGTAATGAAGAAGCGGACGGCGATTGCGCTTAACTGTGGAATGGTTTTTAACTTCTCTAGTATAGGAGAGCATATGATTGGGCTGTTCAGGCAACGCTGAGGTTCACCCTCTGATGCTTGCGTCGGCGGTCGCGAAAATTTGACGTCTAGAGATTCGAACAAAAACATACTGGAATAGTTTTGCGTTACAAGGCCTCTCTTGAAACAACAATTCATAAGCTTCGGCGCTAGGCACTGCCTATGCTAAAAACATCCTGTGTGTGATAAAGCTGAAGAACACATAGAACACCTTCATCGACACTTTAAAAAATTAGCATGCACCTCGCAAAAACCTTTCGATAAACCTACACGGCTTGGATAGACGGCCACTCTTCCCATGAAAAACTTTAGGTCCATGGCCAACAAAAACAAAAAAAAAACTTGAAAACATCGCAGTGTGTGCCTTAGTACAATTTTTGGAGGAATAAAAACTATCCAAAAATACTAAGTCATAGAACAGTTATTGCTGGCATTTTTATTATTAACAGGCACCCTTATTTACATGTTCATCCTGTCTTTGTCTCCATGTAGTATTGTATTTGTTGTGTTTAAAGTGCGGCATTCATGTGCCAAACAAACTCTTTGTGGACACCATGGTTTTGCGAACATTCATGCTGTGTGAACTCTGCGTTATATGAGTACATTTCGGTTTCGCGGGTATTTATCCTTTGTCATTGGTTCTGTTGGCGCGAATATTTTTTATATTGTAACGTACGAATATTTACATCCTCGTCGTCGTCTTCACACTGCTCGCCTTCTCGTGATCGCACATATTGTTCCGTAGCACTACCCCCGGCTGCAAAAGCGCCGTCCCGGAGCGACTAAAGATCGGACTCGGAAGCAGTGTAGTAGGCCTTGAGCCTACTGACATGCACGACATCACTAGATGCCAGAGGAGAGGACGAGGTTGAACCCACAGGAGCAATTTCGTAAGTCACAGGCGGGACTTGGAGCAGCACGCGGTAGGGCCCTGTGTATCGCGAAATGAGCTTCTCTGAAAGTCCGACGTGACGGGAGGGCGACCACAGGAGCACGAGCGCACCAGGCAAAAACTGTACGTCACGATGGCGGGCGTTGTACTGACACTGCTGAGTGGTTTGTGAGGTCGTCAGTCGAGCACGGGCAAGCTGGCGTGCATGGTCGGCGAGGGCGATGGCGTCGTGCGCATACTCGCTTGTTGAGTTCGCAGCAGGAGGAAGTGCCGTGTCTAGGGGCAAGGTAGGTTCGCGACCGTACTGGAGATAAAATGGAGAAAATCCGGCGGTGTCATGCCGGGAAGAATTGTACGCAAATGTTAGGTAAGGAAGGGCAATGTCCCAGTCCTAGTGGTCTTTGGAAACGTACTTGGAAGGCATATCGGTAAGAGTACGATTTAACCGTTCTGTCAGGCCATTGGTTTGAGGATGGTATGAGGTAGTCAGTTTGTGTTGAATGGAGCAGGAACGCACAATGTCAGCGATAACTTTCGAGAGGAAGTTTCGACCACGCTCAGTAAGCAGCTGTCGCGGGGCGCCATGAAGCAAGATAATGTCACGCAAGAGAAAATCCGCGACGTCAGTGGCGCAACTGGTAGGGAGAGCCCGAGTAATAGCGTACCGGGTGGCGTAATCAGTCGCGACGGCTACCCATTTGTTCCATGAGGAAGACGTGGGAAAGGGACCAAGCAAGAGGGCACGGAATCTGGCCTGCGGACAGCATTGCTCACCCGCTTCTGCTGTTTGTGCAGGTACTGCCGTGGATCCTGCATGAAAGGCCAGCCACGATAACGACGACTAGTGCTGGAATGATGTCGTTTTCGGTGTCTCACTTTGACCACGTGACAACGAACTTTTCATTCGTGGGATACGAACTGCAAGGTGTGACGTCATCAGCAACAGACCTACTAAAGGAGCGACGCGACTACGACCAGATCAGAGGGCACGGCACCTGGCCTGCGGACAGCATGGCTCACCCGCTTCTGCTGTTTGTGCAGGTACTGCCGTGGATCCTGCATGAAAGGCCAGCCACGATAACGACGACTAGTGCTGGAATGATGCCGTTTTCGGTGTCTCACTTTGACCACGTGACAACGAAGTTTTCATTTGTGGGATACGAACTGCAAGGTGTGACGTCATCAGCAACAGATCTACTATAGGAGCGACGCGACTACGACCAGATCAGAGGGCACGGCACCTGGCCTGCGGACAGCATGGCTCACCCGCTTCTGCTGTTTGTGCAGGTTGGTCCTCAGGGTTCTCGGTTGTTCCTACCGAAGTGACAACAGATTTTTGGTTGTCCTGCCGTGCCCTCGCAGGTGTTGTTGCAGTCTTATTGACTGTTCGTCCATGATGTTGCTATTAGTGTCAGGAGACATAGAAGAAAATCCCGGGCCTAAATCGACTGAACTGCTGCAAACAATTATAGAGAATCAGGCGGCGACTGATCGCCGACTATCCTCAATAAGCGAGAACGTTGTGCAGTTAACCGCAAAAACAGATCGATTGACGGAATTTCTTGTTATGATACAGGAAATGAACAAGAAAATTGGGCATCTTGAGGCTATAGTTCAGCACCAGGCTGAAAAATTGATCGAGTATGAAAACCGCAGCCGGCGTAACAACTTGTTGGTTTTTGGAATCTCAGAGGAAAGCGGTGACTCAGAGGCGAACTTGAGGGCAGCTGTCATTGATGAACTGTTTCATGAAAAACTGGGGGTTCAAGTTAAAACTGTCGAAAGAATTCATCGCATTGGCAAGAAAAACAGTCAGCGACCGAGACCAGTTATCATGAAGTTTTATGATACCAGAGAAAAGGAGCAGGTATTGAAGAACTGCAAAAAACCTAAAGGAAAGTCAGTTAGTATCAGCAATGATTATGCAAAGGAAACAGTAGACGTGCGACGAAAGTTGTGGGCGAGCGCTTCTGCCGAAAGGGCGAAGGGCGCGAAGGTATTTTTGATTGACGACAAGCTCAAGGTAAATGAGAAGCTTTACGCATGGGACCAAGAAAACAACGCACGTTTCCTTCTAAACCACCGAAATGAAAATAAGCATCGCACACAAAGGACAGATGACACGCATGGGGATTCTGGCCCCTCAGGCAGTCCCAGCGGTTCCCCATGTACTTCAACCCTTTCATAGCTCCGAATCCTGTCACTGAATGCACGCAGTATTGTTAATAAGGTAACTGAGTTAGAATACGTGTTGCTCACAGAGACCCCTCATGTGCTAGTAGTAAGCGAAACATGGTTGAACAGCAATGTACCTAGCCAATGTATAGTGCCACCCAACTACCGAATGTTTAGATGGGATAGAGACACTCGCGGTGGAGGCGTTGCGATTATTGTTAAACAGCACATTGATGTTGTCATGATTGAATGTATCATTCCTGAGACAGTATGGTGCAAAAACTTACGCGAGAACTGTGTATCTTGTTGGCGCAATATATAGGCCACCTGCCACTGCACCCGAGTTTTTAGATAAGCTGAATGATTTCCTATGCAATCATTTGGACCGTAACACCAGACTAATAATGACCAGGGACTTTAATCTACCTAATATTAACTGGGACAGTTTACTACCTGGGCACGTAGAAATTACTAGTAGTGAAAAGCTGCTTCAAATGATGATCTCGCACAATCTAAAGCAAATCGTGAAAGAAAACACGAGGGTAACGCCTGAATCTCAGTCATTGTTGGACTTGGTGTTTCTTTCGAATAAAATAGACGACTATACAGTGTCTGTGGATGATGGTCTGTCAGATCACAAGATGGTTCTTGTACACATAGTGTCGAGCGCAAGCACTCGTTCCCAGCCGTTAATACCTGTGAAAGTTAAGGACTATAGCCGGGCAGACGACACATCTATTCTCGATTTCTTAGAATTATCATTTAATCAATTTGAACTTGTCTGCGATTGTGAATCGGTTGACGAACTATGGCAGCGCCTCAAGAAAATTATAAGACATTGCGTTGATAGTTTCATCCCAACTCGACTAAAAAATATAAAACGACGGAACCCTTGGATTAATCGACATATCATTCATATTAAGCGTAAAATAAAGCGTTTACGCAAAAGGCAAGGTATCTCCGCCGAGGTATCGAAATTGCGAAGGGCACTGAAAACGGCTCTGAAGGAATCAAAAGAGCAGTTCTTTAACCAAACATTAAATAATTTTATGAAAACATCACCACAAAAATGCTGGCTTTATCTGAATGATAAAAAAGAACAAATGAACAAGATCCAAGTTAACAATGTAATAGTAACGCAAAAAGCAAATATTGCGAGTCATTTTAATAATTTCTTCCAATCAGCTTTTTCAGCGCCTAGCAGCGATTGCGCAGTCGCTTGTCTGCCGTCTTCCTTTTCATGAGGGATGGAAAATATTGTCGTCACTCAAGCAGGCGTGTTTAACCAACTACTACTTTTAGATTCTAAGAAGGCTAGCGGGCCGGATGGAATACCAACCCAATTTCTAAAGCGATACGCGGAGTGGGTGTCATTTTTCTTAATATCTTTGTTAAGTCATTGCAAACTCACTCGTTGCCACAAGACTGGCGTTGCGCAGTCACAACTCCTGTTCTTAAAAGCGGTAACCGATTGCTAATAAATAACTATCGCCCAGTTTCCCTGACTAGCGTCTGTTGTAAAGTCTTAGAGCACATCATAAGTAAGCATATCCTCGTTTTTCTTGAAAATAACGACTTTTTTTATCAGCACCAACATGGTTTCCGAAAGGGACTTTCTACACTAACCCAGCTCGTAGAAACTTTTCATGATTTTACTTCAGCTATAGACGCCCAAGAACAAATGGACTTCATCTGCGTAGACTTTGCGAAAGCCTTCGACAAAGTTTCGCACAATAAATTACTTTTCAAGTTGCATAAAGCAGGAATAAATGACACTATTCTAAAATGGGTTGAAGCCTACCTACACAATCGCAGGCAGGTTGTGCGTGTGGACGAGTGCTTGTCCCCTGCGTTAGAAGTGCTTTCTGGTGTTCCCCAGGGGTCTGTTTTGGCCCCGTTGCTGTTCTTGGTTTACATTAACGACATTACAGAGATTGTCGAGTTCCCTGTGAAATGGAAGCTTTTTGCTGACGACTGTTTAATTTATTCTACGGTAACACACATTGACGACCAAATCAGAATTAACCGGGTTCTTCATTCCCTTCACCTTTGGTGTGAAAAATGGGACATGGAAATCAATTACAAAAAATCGACTTTTACACATGTTACTAACAAAAAAAGTGTGGCACCATTCTTTTGTAATATTGCAAGCAACAAACTAACAAATGTAGATACGTTCAAGTATTTAGGGATCACAATTTCACATAACTTAGACTGGCGTAAACATATCGATAACCTGTGCTCGACGGCTTCCCAAAAACTGTATTCAATGAAGAAAAAGCTGGAACATGGAACGAAAGATGCTAAATTAATTGCTTATAAAACTCTCATACGTCCATCTTTAGAATACGCTTGCGTTGTCTGGAGCCGCCACCAAAAAGTCTTAATAGACAAACTAGAAAGAATTCAGAGAATGGCTGCTCGTTTTATTGCTTCAAGGTATCGAAGGACTGACTCGGTAACAATTCTTTGTTCGTGTGGGCTTGAGTTGCTGGAAACCCGAAAGAAGAAAGCCAGACTTAAGTTTTTTTTTCAGATACTTCAAAGGGTTCTGAAGATAAAAAAGGAAATACATGTCCAGTGCATATACATATACAGTGCTAACTAGCGGGCACGTCCTGTGCTACCGGGGCTTAGCGGAGAGAAGAGAACTAGGAGTCTGATTCCTGGTTAATAAGAATATAGCTGGTAACATACAGGAATTCTATAGCATTAACGAGAGGGTTGCAGGTCTTGTTGCGAAACTTAATAAGAGGTACAAGATGAAGATTGTACAGGTCTACGCCCCTACATCCAGTCATGATGACCAGGAAGTCGAAAGCTTCTATGAAGACGTGGAATCGGCAATGGGCAGAGTGAAAACTAAATACACTATACTAATGGGCGACTTTAATGCCAAGGTAGGCAAGAAGCAGGCTGGAGACAAGGCAGTGGGCGAATATG
This sequence comes from Dermacentor variabilis, assembly GCF_050947875.1. Taxonomy (NCBI): domain Eukaryota; kingdom Metazoa; phylum Arthropoda; class Arachnida; order Ixodida; family Ixodidae; genus Dermacentor; species Dermacentor variabilis. Next base: position 168,559,624 of record NC_134575.1, read on the forward strand.
GCATAGGCACTAGGAATAGCAGGGGAGAGTTATTAGTCGAGTTTGCGGAAAAGAATAATATGAGGATAATGAATACCTTCTTCCGCAAGCGGGATAGCCGAAAGTGGACGTGGAGGAGCCCGAACGGCGAGACTAGAAATGAAATAGACTTCATACTCTGCGCTAACCCTGGCATCATACAAGATGTGGACGTGCTCGGCAAGGTGCGCTGCAGTGACCACAGGATGGTAAGAACTCGAATTAGCCTAGACCTGAGGAGGGAACGGAAGAAACTAGTACATAATAAGCCGATCAATGAGTTAGCGGTAAGAGGGAAAATAGAGGAATTCCAGATCAAGCTACAGAACAGGTATTCAGCTTTAACTCAGGAAGAGGACCTTAGTGTTGAAGCAATAAACGACAATCTTGTGAGCATCATTAAGGAGTGTGCAATGGAAGTCGGTGGTAACTCCGTTAGGCAGGATACCAGCAAACTATCGCAGGAGACGAAAGATCTGATCAAGAAACGCCAATGTATGAAAGCATCTAACCCTACAGCTAGAATAGAACTTGCAGAACTTTCGAAGTTAATCAACAAGCGTAAGACAGCTGACATAAGGAAGTATAATATGGATAGAATTGAACATGCTCTAAGGAACGGAGGAAGCCTAAAAACAGTGAAGAAGAAACTAGGAATTGGCAAGAATCAGATGTATGCGTTAAGAGACAAAGCTGGCAATATCATTACTAATATGGATGAGATAGTTCAAGTGGCTGAGGAGTTCTATAGAGATTTATACAGTACCAGTGGCATCCACGACGATAATGGAAGAGAAAATAGTCTAGAGGAATTCGAAATCCCGAAGGTAACGCCGGAAGAAGTAAAGAAAGCCTTAGGAAATATGCAAAGGGGGAAGGCAGCTGGGGAGGATCAGGTATCAGCAGATTTGTTGAAGGATGGTGGACAGATTGTTCTAGAGAAACTGGCCACCCTGTATACGCAATGCCTCATGACCTCGAGCGTACCGGAATCTTGGAAGAACGCTAACATAATCCTAATCCATAAGAAAGGGGACGCCAAAGACTTGAAAAATTATAGACCGATCAGCTTACTGTCCGTTGCCTACAAAGTATTTACTAAGGTAATTGCAAATAGAATCAGGAACACCTTAGACTTCTGTCAACCAAAGGACCAGGCAGGATTCCGTAAAGGCTACTCAACAATAGGCCATATTCACACTATCAATCAAGTGATAGAGAAATGTGCAGAATATAACCAACCCTTATATATAGCTTTCATTGATTACGAGAAAGCGTTTGATTCAGTCGAAATCTCAGCAGTCATGGAGGCATTACGGAATCAGGGTGTAGATGAGCCATATGTAAAAATACTGGAAGATATCTATAGCGGCTCCACAGCCACCGTAGTCCTCCATAAAGCAAGCAACAAAATCCCAATAAAGAAAGGCGTCAGGCAGGGAGATACGATATCTCCAATGCTATTCACAGCGTGTTTACAGGAGGTATTCAGAGACCTGGATTGGGAAGAATTGGGGATAAAAGTTAATGGAGAATACCTTAGTAACTTGCGATTCGCTGATGATATTGCCTTGCTTAGTAACTCAGGGGACCAATTGCAATGCATGCTCACTGACCTGGAGAGGCAAAGCAGAAGAGTGGGTCTAAAAATTAATCTGCAGAAAACTAAAGTAATGCTTAACAGTCTCGGGAGAGAACAGCAATTTACAATAGGCAGCGAGGCACTGGAAGTCGTAAGGGAATACATCTACTTAGGGCAGGTAGTGACGGCGGATCCGGATCATGAGACGGAAATAATCAGGAGAATAAGAATGGGCTGGGGTGCGTTTGGCAGGCATTCCCAAATCATGAACAGCAGGTTGCCATTATCCCTCAAGAGAAAAGTATATAATAGCTGTGTCTTACCAGTACTCACCTACGGGGCAGAAACCTGGAGGCTTACTAAAAGGGTTCTACTCAAATTGAGGACGACATAACGAGCTATGGAAAGAAGAATGATAGGTGTAACGTTAAGGGATAAGACAAGAGCAGATTGGGTGAGGGAACAAGCGCGAGTTAATGACATCTTAGTTGAAATCAAGAAAAAGAAATGGGCATGGGCAGGACATGTAATGAGGAGGGAAGATAACCGATGGTCATTAAGGGTTACTGACTGGATCCCAAGGGAAGGGAAGCGTAGCAGGGGGCGGCAGAAAGTTAGGTGGGCGGATGAGATTAAGAAGTTTGCAGGGACGGCATGGACACAATTAGTACATGACCGGGGTTGTTGGAGAAGTATGGGAGAGGCCTTTGCCCTGCAGTGGGCGTAACCAGGCTGATGATGATGATGATGATGACATGTCCAGTTCCCTGCAAATCGTAGCGAGAAAATAAACCACAGCAGAGCCGTCAAGCCTTACAACACACGTGTTGATGTTTTTCGTTATTCTTTTTTCCCGGATGTAATTGAAATGTGGAATGCCTTACCTGATGTTGTTGTCGTTCAGACGGATGTGCACAAATTTGAATGCTTGATTGATATTTTGTATCGTGAACACCCAACCTGATACTATGAAATGTCAAATTTGCTTGTGTTGTACTATTTTTCCCTCCCTGTAACAACCCTCAAGCGAGGGTTAACAGTATTAATAAAGAAGAAAAGAAGGTATAATCCAACACGAAAGAACGGTTTCACAGGGACGGTGATCGGCTGGAGATGACCGACAGGCAGCACCTGAGGTGTTTTCCGACGCTGGCAGGGATCACAGGCAGCAACATAGCGTCGAACGGAGCGGGCGAGACCAGGCCAATAGAAGCGGCGGCGGACGCGGTCGTACGTGCGGGTCACCCCAAGATGTCCTGCAGTGGGTGCGTCACGCATTTCAAAGAGCACAGTCTGTCGTAGCTGTTTTGGCACGACAAAAAGAAGATCAGAGCCGTCAGGGAGGAAGTTCCTTCGATACAGAATGCCGCCCTGGAGGACATATCGGCGAACGGATGCGTCGGTAGGTGTAGAGCGCAGACTCTCGATAAGTGCTCGCAGCGATAGGTACCGGTACTGCTCATCGGCGATGTTAGCGAAGGAAGACACAGAGAAAATGCCGTTGGCGCTACTGCTGTCGGCGTCGTCAGGCTCGTCGACCGGGTCGTGAGACAGGCAGTCAGCGTCCTTGTGTAGTCGGCCAGATTTATAGGTGACAGTATACGAATATTCTTGGAGGCGTAAGGCCCAGCCACCAAGTCTTCCTGTAGGATCTTTCAGTGAGCATAACCAGCAAAGCGCGTGATGGTTTGTGACAACGGAAAAGGGTCGGCCGTATAAGTATGGGCGGAATTTCACAACCGCCCGAACTAGGGCCAGACACTCACGCTCAGGGATGGAATAGTTGCGCTCCGCGGGTGAGAGGAGCCTGCTGGCGTAAGCGATAACACGGTCGTGGCCACGCTGGCGTTGTGCCAGTACTGCGCCAATTCCGTGACCGCTGGCATCAGTACGGACTTCGGTAGGCGCAGAAGGATCGAAATGCGCCAGAACGGGAGGCGCTGTGAGAATGTCGATTAGATGTGAGAATGCAGAGGCCTCGTTATCGCCCCACTGGAAAGGGGCGTCTTTCTTCAAAAGCTCGGTTAGTGGTCGTGCTATGGCGGCGAAATTGCTCACGAAACGGCGGAAGTACGAACAAAGGCCGATGAAGCTGCGCACATCCTTGACGCACTTCGGAACAGGGAAGTGCGCAACAGCATGGATCTTGCCTGGGTCCGGTTGCACTCCGTTCGCGTCAACGAGATGTCCAAGGACGGCGATCTGGCGACGGCCGAATTGACACTTCGATGCGTTGAGTTGCAGACCGGCTCGGCGAAAAACGTCCAGGACTGCTGAGAGGCGCTCGAGGTGCGTTGCGAACGTTGGGGAGAATACGATAATGTCGTTCAAGTGGCACAGGCACGTGGACCATTTGAAACCGTGAAGAAGGGAGTCCATCATGCGTTCAAAAGTGGCAGGAGCGTTACATAGACCGAACGGCATCACTTTGAATTGATAAAGACCGCAGGGTGTTAAAAAAGCAGTCTTCTCGTGGTCGAGATCGTCCCCGGCAATCTGCCAGTACCCGGAGCGATGGTCAGTAGAAGAGAAATAGCAAGCACCGTGGAGGCAGTGAAGGGCGTCATCAATCCGATGTAGAGAATACACGTCCTTTTTGGTAACACTGTTAAGGTGCCGATAGTCCACGCAAAAGCGCCATGACCCATCCTTCTTTTTGACCAGTACAACAGGTGACGCCCACGGACTATATGATGGTTCAATAATGTTCTTGGCAAGCATTTTGCGAACTTCTGCGTGCATAACTTGACGCTCAGCTGGTGACACTCGATACGGGCGGCGATGAATAAGAGGGGCATCGCCGGTGTTAATGCGATGTTTGACAGCTGTAGTTTGGGCCAAAGGACGATCGTTAAAGACAAAAATATCGTGGTAGGAAAACAGAACGCGGTAGAGTTCACGAGCGTGCTCGGACGGCAAGTCGGGCACAAACATTTTCTGTAAGTCAGCGATGGTACAATTTGCCGAATGCGATGGTAGAGTAGTAGCGGATGAAGTGTCGTCTACTGCAATGGGTGCTACTGAGTGATCCTCGAATGAGCAAAGCTGGGCCAGAGACATCCCGCGTGGCAGCAATTGTGTCGTCAAGCCAAAGTTGACCACTGGCAGGCAGACGCAATTCGCCGTAATAGATAAAACTATATGAGGTACTGTGATCCCGTGTATAAGGAGGACGTCTTGCATAGGAGCCGCGATGTAGTGACCGTCGGGGACTGGTGGGGATGACACTAGGTCAACGTAGGTCAGTGCCGAAGGTGGCAAGCTAACGAAGTCGACGGAACTGAGGCGACTGGGGTGTGGTTCAGCAGGATCCAGAACAGGCAGGTCAAGGCGGAGAGTACTGGCGGAACAATCGATGAGAGCAGAATGTGCGGAGAGGAAGTCTAAGCCGAGGATGATGTCGTGGGGACAGTGGGCGATGACTATGAATAGCACGATTGTTGAGCGATCGGCGAAGGAGACGCGGGCGGTACACATACCAATTACGGGGGCTGTTCCGCCATCGGCGACACGGACAACAGGCGCCGTGGCGGGAGTGATAATTTTCTTGAGCCGGTTTCGAAAGTCAGCGCTCATTACGGACAAATGAGCCCGAGTGTCTATGAGTGCAGACACAGAAACACGTCGACTTGCACGTCAAGAAGGTTAAGATGAGTGGGCAACGTCAGTAGAGGATTTGGCGGCGTAGGGAGCAATGCAGCGACACCTCGAGGCGCTGCATCGTCTAGTTTTCCGGCTGGGGGCGGCGTCCGAAGGGAGTCGGCGAATAGGAGCGACGGGGATGGGGAGAGTGAGATTGTCGTCGTTGGGGCGAAGGCGAACGAGAATAGGAGCGGTTCGGTGCAGGAGAATCAGCGGCGGCATTATCGGAGCATGCGGCATAAGGACGAGAAGGGACACCTGGGGGGCGAGAGAGGCGGTATAAGTAGATCGGGTCGGGGAACTCGAGCGACTGCGACAGTGCCGAGACATGTGCCCGATTCGATGGCAGTGGAAACAAATGGGCTTGTCCTCAGCAGTGCGCCATTCAGATGGGTTGCGGAAACGTGGTGGGTAAGAAGATGTGGGACCGGGCGGAATCGGAGAAGCGGGGCGGGTATCAGGACGATGGACGGAGCAGATGGTGTGAAGACCTATGTTTCTGAACTCTTGGCGGACAACTGCCTGGATCAGTGAGATCGTGACTGCAGATGTGTTGGTGGGACTGGAGTCGAAGGCAGCCGGATAGGCGGCCTCGATCTCACGCCGGACGATCCCGGTAACATCGGCACTGTTGTTGGGATGAGCAGTGTCGGCACAGGAAGATGTCGCTGGGGTGTTGAGCAGACGGGCAAACTGCTGGTCAATACGTCGGCTTTTAGCGAGTTCCAGGCGGCAGCACTCTTTTTAACAGCATCCACCGCCGCTACGTTGTTGCAAACGAGCAAGTTGAAGGCGTCATCGGCAATGCCTTTGAGGATGTGGGCAACCTTGTCTGACTCAGTCATGTGGGTGTCAGCTTTGCGGCTCAGAGCCAAGACGTCCTGAATGTACGTGACATAGGGCTCTGTTGACGTTGTCTGCACACGGCGGGAAAGCGCCTTCTGCGCGCCAAGTTGGTGACCGTAGGGGTTGCCGAACAAGTCTCGAAGCTGTGTCTTAAGTGAATCCCAACTGGTGAGCTCATCTTCGTGCGTGCGATACCAAACTCTAGGTTTGCCACCGAGGTAAAAGACTACGTTGGCGAGCATAATAGTAGGATCCCACCGGTTATTGCGGCTGACGTGTTCATACAGGCTGATCCAGTCATCGACGTCTTCCCCATCTTTGCCCGAGAATACGCCAGGATCACGGGGAGCGGGGAGAGTGATGTAGGTCGTCGAAGTGGCAGCAGGTGTCGGAGCCGGCGGAGTCGGGTTGTCGTCGCCGGGAGCCATGAAGGAAGGCTCGACGTACCGTCCACTGCGAAGCTCCGTGACGAGGTATAGGGAACGGCCACCTCCACCAGATATGTTACGTAGGAAGACGCAGACGAAAAGCTATGTACAAGTATATTTTCAATACGCTGCTCTTGGCCAAGAGGCAACAGCCCGCGCTATCTTCTAATCGTCTTCGTCATCTTCACACTGCTCGCCTTTTCGTAATCGCACATATTGTTCCGTAGCAATATTTCTGTACTAAGACTTCGTACGTGGATATTAGTTCATGTGTTTATTAGTCCTGTTTTGTGATTGTTTGCAAAATTCCGACTATAAACGTCGTGTAAGAGCAGAGGACTAGCCGGCGCCACAGGTAGGAATCAACCTCTCCTTTCATAATTTAATAGAAAACACGAAAGGTGGTGATTTCTACTGTCACCAAAGGTCCAGGTTTCGACTCCCACCAAAGGCCGTGAGTTCGACTGTCGACGTTCGCGATGACAATTAAAATACAACTATGCGATATGGCTGGTTCGCCTCTACCTTCAAGTGGGTTCTACTATCAATAAATGTCGAGGGCTCGAATCCCACGAAAGTTCACGCGTTCTGACTTTCGATGTTCACGATGGCAATTAGAATCCAACTTGGAGATATGGCCAGTTCGCCCATATCTCCAAGTGGTTCTACTTTCACCAAATGTCGAGGGCTTTAATCTCACCAAAGGTCACGCCTTCTGACTCTCGACGTTCACGATGGCAATTAGAATCCAACTCGGGGATAGGGCCAGTTCGCCCATATCTCGAAGTGGGTTTGACTTCCACCAAAAGTCGAGCGTTCGACTCCCATGAGGGGTCGTGGGTTCGTCGGTCGACGGTCACGATGGCTGTTAGAATGCAACTTTGATGATGATTATCATCATCATCATTACAACGTTTTGTTTGGAAGGGAAAGAGGGCAGTTAAGAGAAGGGTGGTCGGATTCTTATTTCCGAATTTCATTGGCTGAGGCTGCCGCCCTGGTTCTTTCCACGAGGGCTTGCTGGTCCTCGACGGTTGAGCTGGACAGCACCGCCTCGCATCCTTCCCACGTTGGCTGTCGTGTAGCCTCTAAGGCCCGACAAGCCCCTATCACACGATAAAAATCTGCTTTCTGCCCGCATAATTTACATCCGTCTGAAAAGGACTATGGCTCATAGCATGCAGCTTGATCACATGGTTTTTATCTCCGTAAATGACATTCTTCTGCTTTAATGTCTTGACCGGCCCAAGTATTTTCGCCGCAATAAGCGCAAATGCTGTGACACATCTGCCTAAGTTACTAATGGCAATGGGAAGTGCGGGTCTTTGGGGAGGGAAGAGGAGGGAGCTTGGCGGAGAAAAGCTTGGGTTGCAGTGTGTGCACGCTCATTTCCCTCTACACCCTCATGAACTGCACACAAATAAGCTCTTTGCGCGATGTGAAGACCCCAGATTGTTTCAAGATTCTGCACGCTAGCGATACGCAACTCAGCCGCGCGTGTAATATTTATATGCAGTTTGCGAGTCCGTAATGATGTATTCGGAATTAGAATGCGAAGTTGGCATGGTGATCGCCACTTCTTCTAATTCTGCCATTTCCTCATGCCAAACAGAAATTCCATTGACTGTCTGCCCTTGATCTTCTACCGATAATGTGGAGACTCCTCCTGACAGACCCGCAGCATCCACGCTGAAGGCTTCCTCTAATTCATTAGAGATGCGGTCCGCCTTCTTGGCTTTTGTCCTCCTGCTTGCTTGATGATATTCTGGGTGTACGTTTTCAGAAAGGGGCCGTGTGTTGCTCGCTTCTCACTCCTTCGGAATGTCCTGTCTTGTTGCCGTATAGTAAAGACACCTGACATTCAAGTGCTCCAGCACCTTGCGTCTCGTTTTCGTTCCTGTCAACCTGGCATATATATTTAATAATTGGGCCCTAATTATCTGTTGTATTATGCACCCCCAACTTTAACAAACTATATGTGGACCTCACCGACAGTCCTAGCGCCTTTTAATATGATGTTCTAAGCATTCCATTGAAATGGCTTAAATCGCACCTCCTCATCACATATCGCCAAGTGGGTTTCACTCTCACCAAAGGTGGAGGGTTCTACTCCCACAAAAAATCATCGGTTCGACTCGCGACTTTCGCGATGGCAATTAGAATCCAACTTGGAGGTATGGCCAGATCAACCGTCACCAAGGTCTAGGGTTTTACTCCCACCAAAGGTCGTGGATTCGACTCCCTATGAATTTTGGTGCCATAACGCCGGACCCCATAACGCCGGACATTTCATTTTTTTTACCATGATCCGTCTAAGGCTTTCGTCTTAAGACCTGCGAGACAACATAAACTATAGTGTCTATTCGTGTAGAATTGCGTCACATATTCCCCAATTAAAAATTTGAACGACATAACGATCCTCCAACGGAATGTGAACATTTTCGCGCTACGTCACAAAAAATAGTTAACGCCTCATAGCGTGGCCAATTGCACAGCTCCGTCATTCACCCACAATCTCAGCTTAACCAATCACACTCATTCATCATTTTATTATATTCTGTACAAGAGCAAGAAAGACATTTTCCAAGCATAAATGCTTGAGACAGCTCATTCTGCCGCACAGGTACAGTTGACCTATTCTTTAGCAGTACCGCGAAAGCGTCGAGTGGCCAGCCAGTCAGGCCCTTCTGAGAGCGCGATGTCACAAGATCAGCAAGACTAGCGCGTGCGCACCAAGTACACTGGAAGCGCAAGTTTCACCTGCGAGGCTCTTCACACCGGCATGACCCAGGCCTTGGCATGATTAACTCGGTGCAAGCTGCCCGGTTTATCGGCGAAAATGGGTTCGAGTGAAGTTGGTGCGCATGGACTACTCTTGCACGTGTCGTCGCTTCGCATGGTTAGAAAGCGTTGACCGAATGGCCATTCGCCACTCACGCAGTATGTATTAAAGAATCGCTCGACTGCATGGTGGACGTGTGTCATTGCGTTACCGTTCTAGGATGAAGCCTGAACTTCTTGGCGAATTTCTTTGAGATAACATCATCAATACTTAGCGGAAATTAATTTCGTCGCAAACACCCATATTTTATTTTGTAATACGCAAATTGTTTACATAAACAGAGGAAAAGAAGACTTGATCTCTGGACTGACTCCAATTCAGTTATCCAAGAAGCGGTCCAATATGGCCGATAGGAATAGCGGGGGTATATTTTTATTTCCAACCAGATTTCGCAGTTCGGGCGCTGCACGGAAGAGGACGCGTTCTCTTTCCCAGTTGTCAAATTATTCTCCTCTTATCAGTTATTTAACGTCCTACAAGTCCCTAGTGTTAAAACGACATCGTCAGTGCCATGGACAGACACCATCTTACATAATGATTCCCGTACTCTTGGACATTTAAAACATAACATAAAACCTTAAAATAAGTGTAAATACCAATGGCTAGTTTTGCACTTCAACTGCTGGGAAGATGGGCCAACTATACGAGGCTGCAACATATGTGCCCGACGCAGCACGCAATCAGCCATACTGTTCGACGGAAGGAGCATCGCTCAGACCGCTACCAGGCGTTTCACAACGCTTGCGTAATGGGGGGCGATGCCGATACCATTGCAGGCGTTGGTGATGGGCAAGATATGCCAGAGGGGGGACAATGTGGGACATTCAGCACCCAGTGAAATATGAGACAACGCGTGCTCGACATTTGCTGCCCGTTCCGCTCGGACCAGTGACGCAGAAGCTCAGCAGGAATGCTAGTGGATGCGTGCGCACAGTGGTCGTGCCAGCAGCGAAAGTACTGTAGTACGCTGTAGCGAGAAGAACAACGGCTACTTGGCTCGACTACCGAGGCAATTGATTGTTTACTTCTTGCGCTCACTTCTATTTGTCAGTTCTTCCGCCAATGGTAGTACGCTTCTCTGGGGACCCACGCTCTAACCGTGCCTGCGTTTGACCCGCATGCGCCATTAAACTCACGGAAATGGCGGCCTGAATACTAGGACAATTTCTCCCTTGTTGCCAATTAGTGGGTGATCTCATTTGTTCCAGTCCTTTGTGCAGAACCTGCACATATCAGTTTGGCTTATCCAAAGAACGAGACTGCTGCGACTACTGCCCGTGTTATCTCGGAAACTCACCACTCCCGGTCGACTCAGGCGCCCAACCTTCCTCCCGTGCTGCGCAAGCGACAGCTGCGCCGCACAAAGCACAGCCACCAGCAAAAAAAAGAGCGTCATGTCGACGATCGAGCAGCCGCACTTCATGGTGAGGGTTTGGGAAGGCCGTGAGCTGCAGAAAAAGGATGAGAAATTATGAATAAAATTGCTACCTCAATGGTTTAAGGGATATCCGCTGTTAAGATACTGTGAAGTTGGCTAAAACGTTCCAGCGGTAGATTTCGTAAAGTCTTAAAATTTTTCGTGTTCAATGGAGTAATTCAATGCACAACAGCATTCGCCTTGCATGTGAGCGTATCCTGAATGCGAGTGCTAACACTCCGAGTCGTGTTAAAGACTTTCAGCTATGGTGTTTCCTAAATTGTTGAAGCGGTTGTAGAAAATTGATGACCTGCAGAATAATTGCATATTGAAAACGAGGCTATGTAAATATTTTAGGTTTCTTAAAGCCGAGATTTCCCTTAGAGCATTGGCAGCCTCTGTGGCAAAGATCCAGCGCCACTGTGTGGGCCATCTCCATGGGCTGTCTATATATATATATATATATATATATATATATATATATATATATATATATATATATATATATATATATATATATATATATATATATATATATGTATATGTGTATGTATGTATGTATGTATGTATGTATGTATAACTCACGTGCTCTTAAGGGTCAAAATCGAGCTTTAGTAGTGGTACTCTGCTACTCGCGCTGTTATTAGTGTTACCAATTAGCTGAAACCAACACATCAACAGACAGAAACGGGGGATCTCATCACCCTTTAATATTCGGACGTGTCTCGTGTCTTGGAGATGTCACGGCCATATTTGCCGTCGTGAGGTGTCCTTAACATACTTGTTAGAGCTTTCCCCGTGCCCAATGACTTCGGCACGAGTTCTGACTCAAGCTCTGTTGCGCATCTGTTGAAACGCTAAGGAAGCCCGTACCCATTTTATGATGTGGGCAACCAATGACATCGAGTTTCACTTATTTAAAAGCAGGGCCACCGGCATCCGCCGAGAAAAGACCGGAGGCACTGATACCGCCCACGTTGTTGTACTCACCGCACGCTGACATTTTCAATTATCCGAAAACTGGAGCCGTATTCTGGGACGAGCCGTATTTCTTGCGAGCAGCAATTGGTCGCC